>NC_139704.1:5824539-5964539 GCF_964188405.1 Protomyctophum parallelum | reverse complement strand
AGAGAGAGAGAGAGAGAGAGAGAGTGCATGCATGCGTGCGTGCGTTCATGCGTTTGTGCGTGTGTGTGTGTGTGTGTGTGTGTGTGTGTGTGTGTGTGTGTGTGTGTGTGCATGAGTAAAACTTAGTTTGAACTGCCACAGCTGTGAAGAACATTCAGGCTCTCTGCTAGTGTCTCATTGGATGAAGGGCAGGATGCTGACGCACATAGACACACAGACATACACTTGCACACACACACACACACACACACACACACACACACACACACACACACACACACACACTTCCACACAGACACACTTGCACACACACGTGACACATGCACATATACGTGTTGCACACATGCAGGCACACACACTTGCACATAGACACACATTGCATGCAGGCGCCGCACACAATTGCACATAGAAAACGTTGCACACACAGACACACACACTTTGCACATAGACAAACATGCATGTAGGCACACACACACACACACACACACTTGCACATTAGACACACAAGCACATATACACACTTGCACATACACAAATGTGCACGCAGGCAGGCACACACACACACACACACACACACACACACACACACACACACACAGAGTCACACACACACACACACACACACACAGGCACTCTCACACATAATGCACACATACTGTATGTACTAACAGCATGTGTGTGTCCAGATTGATCAGCCTGCAGACAGTATGTAAAGCACTTAGTTAAGCATACAGCGTATCGATCAGACTAGCAGTGTAGTGTTGGCTGTGAGATATCCCTCCATGTGCAATATATACAGCAGACCGACAGGACCCCCGCCTTGGACACGGCTGATGAATTAGCCTAGCGTAGTACTAGCATATACTGTACTATCATAATGTACTATAGCATGTCATATAGCTTGGGGAATCGGAAACGTTCCCCGGTTCGATTCCCCGGCCGGCCCCCGAGCTCCTTAATTCCTGCATGCTGCGTGTCTTTGAGCAAAGACACTGAACCTCTAAACTGCTGCTGATGAGCAGGTTGGTGCCCTTGCATGGTTTTCTCTGCCGCGGTCTATGTGTGTGTGTGTGTGTGTGTGTGTGTGTGATGGTTTGTTTGGAGCATAGCGCTATATTATGAATGCACCATCATTCCACAGTACCATTTATTCACTATCTTATCATCTCTGTTGGGTGGAAACCTCTTATGTCCAAAAACTGTTACTTTTCAGGATTCAAATTCAAGAATAGCAAAAGCAGCAGATCCACACACGGGCACTTTTGTGTCCACCTTTGTTTAAATGGAGATAAGAGGTTTCTGACCAACAGCAATGATAACTGTAATAATGTCCAGACTCTAGGCATATTGCATACCGTAGATGTCGGGCGGAAACCTTGTATATCCAAAACTTTTGCTTTTCAGGAAACAAAGAATTAAAAAGTAAATTTTGCCTCCCCTTTCAGGTTTTCATAGTAATCTGACACCTGCGATCGCAATAATCAATAGCTGGAGCCCCCCCCAAGTGTACAGGCCTAGGATTTTGGGGAAAACATTTGTAGAAAAATAGCTGAGCTTTGGATCGTCGACTTTCAGCAAACCATATTTAGTGCAGAGCGAAAACAGAAAAGACTATACTATAGTACAGAGCCCGGAGGGCAGTATAGACGCGTGACATCATCATCAAACCAGGAAGTTATGCAGGAACGCCTATACTGAGTGGCAAAAAACTACTTCCTGGCCTCGACAGCCCATACATCCACGCAGGTTGCATTAAACAATGTTAAACTAACTTTGCGTGTTGCTTTGCCACTCGATGTACCATTCACTTTAAGCATGCGCACGCCCTCTTCTATAGGGTTGAAGTGGTGAAGTTGTTCTTATGGCAGTAGGAGGTATAGGGAGGTATTTTAATGAGTCTGAACCCTGTGTCCTATAGACAGAGTGAACGTTGTACTTTTACTAGCGCTCTGCATTATGACATGGTACCTTGGACCGTGGCATCCGTGCAGCTACAGTAGTAGTAGTGGCGGTGTTTGGGGCCTGTTGAGGAAACATTCAGGTGCACGCACACACGTATACACGCACGCACGCGCACACACACACACACACACACACACAAACACACGCTCACGCACATGCACACGCACTCTCACATGCACACACACACACGCACATGCACACATACTCGCTGTCCTGACTGGATAAAAGGAAGGCAGTTATAGAGGTTAGTCCTGGCTGCTCAAAGTCAATTCACAGATCTTGGAGGGAGAAAGAGAGGAAAGGCCTGTTTCAACAAAACAACACATTAGAGCAAGAGTGCCCGTTAACGTTCACCCTCACCGACAGAAATACATACAGAGTCATTCTTGAACCATGACATGGTACGGTAGCTCTATGTAAAGCACCATGGATAAAGGTGTTATATAAATGCACCATTTTACCAAAAAATGCACCATTTATCCTATGTTTTTCACTTGTTTTTCACTGCGCCCCAGGCCAGTGTAACTACTGGATGTGGCCTCACTACAAATCCCATGAAACCTATGAACCTATATGAACCAAGTCCCTGTCTTATTTCCTTGGAGTTTCATCAGAAAATAACCATGGCCAGTTGCACGCCTTCAGCTGAGTTGCTGTCCTAGAGCTGTCTTTATTTCCTCGGGTAGGTATGCAGCAAGGTATGCAGTGTTGCTTGTTTTTTCAGCACAGAAACGATTGCACATTTTATCTCGTCTCCACTGGGACACCGACACACCTCCTCTTGGACAGATATTGGTGGCCAATCAAAGTGGACATCGCTGGTGGTGGCAGTGGTTGTGGCATCCCGTTTGTGTAGCTTTGGCATTTGGAGGTGGACGGTGGGTGACAGCCACGGTTCTGAATTTGTTTGAGAGGCATGGGCTTTTATCCCATTCTGACCTGAGATCAGATTCATACGAGGTTTCCACTGGACACACACTGGTCTGATTAACCCATTCTGACCTGAGATCAGATAAAAAAAAATGTCAGTCGTTCTTCGATTTTTCAAAAATAGCAGACCTACAAGCTCGTAGCGCGCCACTCGGTGGCGCGCTATGAGCTTGTAGATCTGCTATTTTTCAATAGCTAAAGCATAACATGATGCTAACACCAAAATGGGTTCCCGGTCAGAATGGGTTATTCTGGTGTCAGGCAATCTTCGTTGGTGCATTGATTGATTGATTGATTGATTGATTGATTGATTGATTGATTGATTGATTGATTGATTGAATACCTTATTAGTCAGAAAAGTAAACAGCTCGTATACAGTCAGACATTCAGGCTATAAGGAATCAAGGATAACACAAAAAAACGTCCTGGGGAATTGTTTCCATTGTGGTCCTATGTATTCAATTCATCATAGCATGCACAATTAACACAAAAACACTACAAAGGAGAAAAAAAGAAAACCGGTGGGCAGTGAGTGACACTTCCTTTTTTGATGGGAATTCACATTTAACCCCACTGGTACTCCTGATAGTGGTTTTTACCAGGCCATATTTTTTTGAAAGAAACCATGCAGTGAATCACATCTTGGATGAATACCAGGGAATTCCATATTTTGGATTAATAGGTGTTGTGGTAGAGATGGGTGAGCGCACAATGCATGTCTGACACAGGTCAATAGAGTATGTATTCCTCCCCATGTCTGACACAGGTCAATAGAGTATGTATAGGTCAATAGATGATGTATACCTCCCCATGTGTTCGTTGTTTGATTGATGGACAATTAAGTAACAAGACCCTTTCCTTCTTTTCCTTGCTGTATACATTGCACCATGCTGACACCATGATGACACCATGCTGACAGGCCAAGCAGCATTGGACCCGAAGGTCTGGCACTGCAGGTCGCACTGTACCTTTACTGTACTTCTGAAATAATGTGCTCAGTGCTGGGCAGTCCACTCTGGACAACCTTTTCTTTTCAAAATCTTTTTATTCAAGTTTTGCGACAAACCCAGGGGCAAGCATTAAACAGAGACATATCAAATATGAAAATAAAAAATAAAACTCCATCCCCTATCCCACCCACCCCCCACCCACACAATCCCAAGGAAAGTCGGAAAATACATAAATCTATATACACATACACAAAATACATGCATATATAATTTACTCTGGACAACCTGCTGCAGAGCTTCATGTTTTGCAATGGAGGTGTTGGCATATACCACGCTAATGCAGTGTGATGATGGTCTCTGGTGCAACCATCATTTGGCTGTTCTATTCTGTGCTTAACCACTTGAAAGGGCAGTGTAGGAGAGATAGACAGTAGGGAGACTGAGGGGGAGACAGTGTAGGAGAGATAGACAGTAGGGAGACTGAGGGGGAGACAGTGTAGGAGAGATAGACAGTAGGGAAGCTGAGAGGGAGACAGTGTAGGAGAGATAGACAGTAGGGAGACTGAGGGGGAGACAGTGTAGGAGAGATAGACAGTAGGGAAGCTGAGAGGGAGACAGTGTAGGAGAGATAGACAGTAGGGAGACTGAGGGGGAGACAGTGTAGGAGAGATAGACAGTAGGGAAGCTGAGAGGGAGACAGTGTAGGAGAGACAGACAGTAGGGAAGCTGAGAGGGAGACAGTGTAGGACAGACAGACAGTATAGGAAAGCTGAGAGGGAGACCAGTAGAAAAGTTGAGAGACAGACAGGAAAGCTTAGAGGGAGACAGTGTGGAGAGACAGACAGTATAGGACAGCTTAGCAGGAGACAGT
The DNA here is from genome assembly GCF_964188405.1 of Protomyctophum parallelum. Taxonomy (NCBI): domain Eukaryota; kingdom Metazoa; phylum Chordata; class Actinopteri; order Myctophiformes; family Myctophidae; genus Protomyctophum; species Protomyctophum parallelum. The sequence continues at coordinate 5,959,826 of NC_139704.1, read as the reverse complement.
GTAGGAAAGACAGACAGTATAGGGAAGCTGAGAGGGAGACATGTAGGAGAGACAGACAGTAGGACAGCTGAGAGGGAGACAGTGTAGCAGAGACGGACAGTAGGACAGCCGAGAGGGAGACAGTGTAGCAGAGGCGGACAGTAGGACAGCAGAGAGGGAGACAGTGTAGCAGAGGCGGACAGTAGGACAGCTGAGAGGGAGACAGTGTAGCAGAGACGGACAGTAGGACAGCCGATAGGGAGACAGTGTAGCAGAGGCGGACAGTAGGACAGCTGAGAGGGAGACAGTGTAGCAGAGAGGGAGGGAGACAGTGTAGGAGAGACGCAGGACAGAAAGGCTGAGAGGAGGTACAGTACTATGTTAACATACTGCATCGTGTCTGTGATGACCAGTGGGGGGGTCGGAGACGCAAGATTACATAATTAGCCGTCCGTGGGAGAATCCTTGATCCCCGCGAAATAAACGAAAATACTCACGACCTTTGATGACCTTCAAACCCCCCTCCCCGCCCCCTTCAAGTAAGCTGCCCGTACGGTCCTCTCTGCCATCTGTCTTCGGGCTTCTCTCTCTCCCTATTGGACAAAGCTCCCGAGGAGGAAAAGCTCTGGCAGGGATTGGTCAGCCCACTCGGGGCCGGTTGTGCGGTTGCGTTCCAGGCTGTCTCTCTCTTCCTTCCTGGGTGGGAGGAAAGTTGAGAGACGGTGCGAAGGTGGAGCTGTAAGCTGGGAGACAGAGAGAGAGAGAGAGAGAGAGAGAGAGAGAGGGAGAGGGAGGGAGGGGATAAGAACTGTTGGCCGGTGGGTGGGGTGAACATCCACCATGGACGAACCTGGAATGAAAGGCAACAGGTTATAAGAGAGAGAAAACTCCCCAGAGAGAGAGAGAGAGAGAGTCATGATGGGATGTTGTTTATTTTGAGAGGCGAGGATGACATGAAGAGGTGAGAATACAAATACATGTAACCCACGAGTTATATTCATGCGGTGGTTGAGCGAGCAGGCGTCGAGGCACTATAAAATAGCAGATCTACAAGATCATGGTGACGTCGGCGTGTTGTGCGACGTTGTGAGCTTGCATATCCACTATTGTCGGTGCCGGACACCCGGCGTGCAACCATGTCAGGTTTTAGTGTGCCGTTATTGATCGATCGATTGATCGATTGAATACTTTATTAACAGTTTGCAAAAAGGTACAGAGGTACAGTTGGTCATGTTAAAGGGATAACACAAAATGCCACGAGAGCTTGTTTCCATTGCGGTCCAGTGTATTGAACTCATACAATACTACGCAAGAAATCATCAATGCTAGGAGCAGTATTAAAAAATATAGTTACAGTAAAAAAGTGTAATTTCTTTTGGCAAGCTAGAGGAATTGTCTAGGTGGTGCTTTTCCATGGTGGTCGTGAAAGATGGTAGGGACTGGAGTCACACTTTTTGATGGCTGCATGCATGGTGTAAGCGCTTAACCCATTCTGACCTGAGATCAGATTCATACGAGGTTTCCACTGGACACACACTGGTCTGATTAACCCATTCTGACCTGAGATCAGATTCTAAAAATGTCAGTCGTTCTTCGATTATTCAAAAATAGCAGACCTACAAGCTTGTAGATCTGCTATTTAAAATGGGTGCCCATTCAGAATGGGTTAATTTCCACCTTTTGGTGGCATAATAGAATTAATTCATCCCCATGTTTGTCTGGGGGGAAATTTGATGCAAGCGCTAAGGTGTGTGTCTGTGCGTGCGTGCGTGTGTGTGCATGTGTGTGTGTGTGCGCCGTGCCCGTGCGCATGCATTGCCTCTACATGTGTCATGTGTGTTTACATGGATGTGGATAGAGCAGAGTGCATCATGGGAAAGTGGAGAGAGAGATGGGAATCCTATTAGTAAAAGGGCAGGAAAAGTAGGTCTAACCAGCCGGCTTATCAACCTGTGTGTGTGTGTGTGTGTGTGTGTGTGTGTGTGTGTGTGTGTGTGTGTGTGTGTGTGTGTGTGTGTGGGTGTGTGTGTGTGTGTGTGCGTTCATGCACGTGCGTGACTGTGTGTGTGTGTGTGTGTGCGTCGTGCGTGCGTGTGTGAACTGCTCCATTTACTGTATCTCGGTCACTGTTATCTAGCCTACATTCTAATTATGTATTTATTGTCTCCACCAGGCCGAAGGCATGGGGAGAGAGTATGTTTTGCACTCCGTCCGTGTGTGCGTGCGTGTGTCCGTCCGTCCTTCCTTCCTTCCGTCCGTCCGTCCGTTACCAGCTAATCTCCGGCACCGTTGGCCCGATCCATGCCAAACTTTGCACACACACTCCCTGGATGCCAACGACAAATATTCCTCAACGGCCTGTTATAGAGCCACCATCAGGCCGATTTAGGCAAAACACATTTCTGTAGATTACTCGTACACATTTTATCCATACATCACACAATTCGGTATACACTATCTCCATAGTCATGTGGTCAACACAGATCTGCACCATTTCCCATCTTCCATCCCGATTGGCTAAGATTGGCTTCCAAAGCTCACATGATTGGTACGTTTCGAACAAAGTCTATCCTCAGAGATGCTATGAGTGATCTCGCTCTGCATTTCCTCGACAAAATGAAGAGAATTGTTGCAAAAAACAAACAAACAACAAAAACATGTTTATATTACTCCTAAACAATTTTCGCCAAACATCTCACACACTCCTATCCTCCTGGTGGAGACCTGTGCCCAGAAGGGCACTTTTTCTAGTTTATTTATCTGTTTGAGGGAAGGAGTAAAGTGCTTTGTTTGTTTTTGACAGACACTGACGTATTCTTGAAATGATACCTTTAAACAAAACAAAACACACACACACACACACACACACACACACACACACACACACACACACACACACACACACACACACACACACACACACACACACACACAGTCAATGCTGTTCCTGCTACAGTATACTAGTTGCTTTTGTGCATATCTCTCGGTCTCTCCTTCGCTCCATCATCTAGACTAGAGTGTTGCCATGTCTGCTTATTCAAAGTGACTTTGGGCTGGGTTTTTTCCTGTACAGTTTCTAGTGGCCTTATATTGTAGTTGCAGGTTGCGTTTTTTGGGGGGATTGTTTCTAAATAGTCCAGTAATAATGTAATTTGACCTCAAACTAATTGCAAAAAAACCCCAAACCCAAAAGCTGATTTTGCATCTTCAATATATCCTGAATAACAGAAAAAAAGTTGCCTGGAATTGTCTGAGGGGGAAAGTGTTGAAAATGGCCTGTACAGTATAGACCGATTCCGTAGCGGTTTCATGGTCGCAGCCTACGTATTTCCTGTAGGCGGACTTGACGTAGCTGCGGGGATAAAACCCTCACCAGGCGCACCTCTTCCACTACAGTGAATGGCAGAGTGACTGATGTTAGTTTGCCTCAAACTTTACTCCTTTACCTGCTTTTTTACTAACACTAACATTACAAAGATGCCCAGAACATCGAGATGAACCTGTGTAGTTTATGGCTGCTCCAACAGTAGTGGCAACATAAAAAATAAAATAAAACGGAATGTCTAATATCCACCGCGGTGGCTGAGACCAGAGCCATTGAGTAATGGTTGAGACGAAGCAGGGAAAGATACATATCGCCAGTCTTACCCAATACCAAATCTTTCTGTTTTATGAACACAAGGCTGCTGTATTTTATACCTCATACTACATAAGCATTTAAAGTATGAGGTATAAAGTACACTGGCGTTATGTATCTTTCACTGCTTCGTCTCAACCATTACTCAATGGCTCTGGTCTCAGCCACCGCGGTGGATATTAGACATTCCGTTTTATTTAATTTTTTATGTTGCCACTACTGTTGGAGCAGCCATAAACTACACAGGTTCATCTCGATGTTCTGGGCATCTTTGTAATGTTAGTGTTAGTAAAAAAGCAGGTAAAGGAGTAAAGTTTGAGGCAAACTAACATCAGTCACTCTGCCGTTCACTGTAGTGGAAGAGGTGCGCCTGGTGAGGGTTTTATCCCCGCAGCTACGTCGAGTCCGCCTACAGGAAATACGTAGGCTGCGACCATGAGACCAGCTACGGAATCGGTCTATAGCCACCATTGACATCCTATTATAAGGCAATATTTTCTAAATTTCCTTATGCTTTAAGTAGCATTATGGCATGTCAAACTAGGGGGTTTTCATGATGCTGAATCCATTTCCAATTAGTTTTGCACAAAAGAAACTCCTTGGGCTAAAAACGGCCGTAGCCGTCTTGACAAAATTGTGACGATGTCAGCACAAGTTGCTGTGGCCCAAATTTTGGCCAAAATTAGATTGAGGTTGATCCTGTATTTCCCATAGATTTCCTGTACTGACGTTGTGGTTGCTTATTTGGACTCGCTTCCTAATGTTGTTTTTAAACCAGTGGTTCTCAATGTCACGGACCCCCACATTAATAATGTTTGTCCAGTGTCCACATACCCCCATACACTCTATTACTTTTTAGAAAATAGCAGATCGACAAGCTCACAACTCGTAAATAGCGTGTAAATAGCCGTAAATAGCCGATGTATTAAAAGTGCTCATGTGCCCGCTTCTTCCTGGATTGTTTTCATAGACCTGGTTGCTTATTTTTCTTACACAATCTGGCAACACTGTTCATCTCTCTCTCTCCAGTGCCTCGTTTCTTCCTGGATTGTTTTCATAGACCTGGTTGCTTATTTCTCTTACACAATCTGGCAACCCTGTCCTCTCTCCTCTCCCCCCCCCCCCCACCAGACACGGTCGAGGCAGATGGCCGCCCACCCTAGAGCCTGCATGGGTATGCTGGACGACTCTTCCAGTTAAGGAGGATTCTTTTGTTTCCACTGTCACAAAAAATATTACGTGCTCAGGCTGGGACAATGTCAGGTCTCTACTCTACCTTTGGAAATACAACTGAACTGAATTCAATTCAACGTAATTTAAAATGTGATCCCTGCGTGATCAGTCTGGCAATGCCAGGTCAAGACATCTCACCCTGAACACTGCACTAACACACTGTTCTGATTGGAAAACCTTGACTCGGCTATAAATACCAAAATAATAAATTAGATGATATCTGCTGTGGCCTTTTCTGCTCCATTGTTCATGTTCTGCTTGACGTCACAAACGGGAGGTGCTTTTATTTTGATAGGGAACAATAAGTCGGTGTGTCGCGTCCACAGGGGAGTGTGTGTGTGTGTGTGTGTGTGTGTGTGTGTGTGTGTGTGTGTGTGTGTGTGTGTGTGTGTGTGTGTTTGCTTGAGTGCGTGCGTGCGTGCGTGCATGCGTGCGTGCGTGTGTGGAGGATTAATTTTTGCCAGTTTAAATTATGAGTCATTATAAAACTACTTTCTGGTTGGATTACAGTCAATAGAAGAATGCTTGCACATATTGCACAATGCACTTATGGTAGGCAACCAAAAACAGCTTCAGCTTTGCCTATAAGGAAAACTGTACAGTTTATTTTCTACAAATTGTTTTTATTATTTCCAAAGATCAACTTTGAAGTGGTGGAAATAGCAAAGCTCATAGCCGGGGAGCCACAGGGCCCAAAAGCTCTTGGAATACAGATTAAAGGAGAATTCCATACTAAAAGGCTTTCTTACCTTTCTTTGTAGTTGTTACGTCCCCATCAAAGAGGTCCAGGTGTTATTTTGTGCAAAAGCTCCTTATTGGCTATTTCCCCTACCATAAGCCCTAAATGAATTGCATTGAATTGAATGGGATGTATGGGGTGTTGTGCTAATTTGCTTATTTCCATCGAAATAAGTAGTAAAGTGTGCCGCTTGGGTTATTATTTACATTATGAAGAGAGGATATATACAAAAAATATATAATTTTGAGCGATTGAAATAAGCGAATTAGCACAACACCCCATACATCCCATTCAATTCATTTCGGGCTTATGGTAGGGGAAATAGCCAATAAGGAGCTTTTGCACAAAATAACACCTGGACCTCTTTGATGGGGACGTAACAACTACAAAGAAAGGTAAGAAAGCCTTTTAGTATGGAATTCTCCTTTAACCTGTGACCTTTCATCATGACATACCTTTTTGTGTTTTTTTCTCTTCACTTGGTCATTAAGGTCCACAGAATGAGAGGTCTGCTCTGCCGGAAACATTGCAAAAAAGAGTTATGGCCATTTTTTTCAAATTTCATCATACTTTAAGTAGCATGTGGCATGTGAAACTAGGGGGTTTCCATTCCAAGCATTAGTTTTGCACGAAAAACACTCCTTGGCCTAAATTCGGCCATATATTGCCACATAGCCCAAATGTGCTGACCTCATCATATTTGTGCTGACCTCATCACATTTGTGATGACGGCCGTGGCTGTTTTTACATGCACGACGCATGCGTTGAGTTTGTTTCAGAGATGTCACAGAGAGACAGGCAGGAAAGCTTGTGGCTTATTTCTAACCTACTGTATAATGTTTTCGGATACATATTTTTGTAGTAGTTCTATAATTAAAACCAGGGACACACAGTAATCAACCAGGTGAATGAAATCAAGATACTTTTTTATTCATGCGGGACTCGTCATCACGCCGCACGTTTTCGTTTCAAAGGAAGTAATAAAATCAGATTTTTGTATTTAATTCTGACCTATTCTGACCTGAGATCAGATTCATACGAGGTTTCCATTGGACACACACTTGGTCTGATTAATCCATTCCGACCTGAGATCAGATTCTAAAAATGTCAGTCGTTCTTCGATTTTTCAAAAATAGCAGATCTACAAGCTCGTAGCGCGCCACTCGGTGGCGCGCTATGAGCTTGTAGATCTGCTATTTTTCAATAGCTAAAGCATAACGTAATGCTAACACCAAAATGGGTTCCCGTTCAGAATGGGATAAAGTTCCCATTGTTTTGGCATAGACTGTTATAAGTATGTCCATATGATATACTATACTATACTATGTGAAAACCATATTTTTCATTTCCTTACAGTCCGTCTTTCCGTCTTTAACCCATTTTGACCTGAGATCAGATTCTAAAAATGTCTTCTGCATCCTGACAGTTTTGTGAAAAAGCTATGTTTCTATGTCAGTCGTTCTTCGATAAAAATAAATAAATAGCAGACCTACAAGCTCATAGCGCGCCACTCGGTGGCGCGCTATGAGCTTGTAGATCTGCTATTTTTCAATAGCTAAAGCATATCATAATGCTAACACCAAAAGGAGTAATGTGCCCAACACAGTAATATGTAGCTACGTTGCACTAATGTCACTGCACTGCACAACACACATTCCTGGACAAATAACTATAATTCTCTGTAGATATGATTTATGTATGACAGCTGGCAAATGTTTAACCTAGAGCAGCCAGTTTGAAGGGTTTGTGTAGACTTGACTCTTGTTAAAAATTTACCCCGTAAGGTTCCATTTGTTTATATTATGTACACTCAGAGTTATACAAACCCATCAATTTGGTTATATTTGTGCACTTCATTTGTTCAATTAAGATATTATGTTGTCATGTACTGTCAGTGGTTTACTGTATATTAACACAGTACATTTAATTGATACAGGACCTTGACTATTTATATTTTTTGGATGCTTTCAAGACATTCACTCAACTACATTTCAAAGAGAAATACTGCTCTTTGGACTCACATTTCTAGGAAGGGGAATTAACCACTTAAGTCCTATTTCAAATATTTCAAATGTCCGATCTGCTATTGAATAATCTTATTTTAGAAAATTCACTATGTAATTTAATACTTACTAGTCTAACTAGTGCAATGATACCGCAGCTAGTGCTTGTAGTGGAGTAATATTTTGACCATGGGTACTTTGACTCAAGTACTGTGGTATAGTACTTTGTCCACCAATTTGTACTGTATGTAAATTACATTTTGAACCCAGGGCAGTGTTGATTTTGACAGATTTAGTTTTAGTGTATATTCCATTCCATTTTAGTCATATTTTAGTCAGCTGAAATGATTTAGTTTTTGTCTAGTTTTAGACAGGCCTTGATGGCGTCGTAATGCCTGAGCCACTTGGCTAATGCTGGAATAGGCGATCTACAAGCTCACAACAGCTTGTAGATCGGCTATAGTTTCAGCATGCAACCGGACATAAAATCACTTGTCTTTTAGTTCTACTGGATCTTTTCTCCACTAGTACAGTATATCTCCCTAAACATTTTAGTCTAGTTTTTATTTGTTGACGAAATTGTCAATATAGGCCTATATTTAGTTTTAGTTTTATAGTTTTTGTTTACATTTCGAACATTGTCGGTCATAGTTTTAGCCGTCCAAATAAACAGTGCTCACGGTGCAGACGCAGCCAGAAAGCAGGGTTTGTAGACTTGACTCTCAGTCAAGTGTATTGAAATACACACCTTCCTGCTCCCATTACATCAGCCCTGTGCTCTTGTAGTGCACGCCGCTAAAACAATGAGTATGAATTTAACTCACAGTGTGTACAAGTTAAAGGTTTTATGACATTCATTTTCATTTATTTTTCTTTTTTCTTTTAGGTTTTATGACCTCAATGACACCCAAAAAACCTGAACTTTGAACATTCAGTGGATTTTCTGTGGTCTGAAGTTTTCTTTGGGGTTTTTTGGGCCTTTTGAGCTACAATGAAAACAGGCAACACAGTGAAACAGTGACATCTGCTGGCAAATCCCATTGACATATATGGGATTTGCAGTAAGTGATGTCACTTACTGCCGGCAAATCAGAGCACCTGTTTGAGCCAGAAAACCCCAGATCACAGAAAATCTACTGAATGTTAAAAGTTCATGTTTTTTGGGTGCAATTGAGATTAGAAAACCTAAAAAAAACAAGAACAATTCCAAAACCTTTTTTTTAATGTCACAATCCCTTTAAACACGGGGCTAACACATGGGATTTTACTGTGTATACCGTTCCATTGGCACTGTGTGTGTGTGCGAGAGAGAGAGAGAGAGACAGTGTGAGAGAGAGACCTGTTGTAACCTATACGGAATACCTTTGATGCCAGGAATTCATACATCATTTTAGACGTCGCCCTATATGTCCATTTCTCAGCCTCTGTATACATATGGAATGTAAATAAAGAAATTGCTTTCATATTTATAACCGTCGTTCTAAACCACAAATTAAACAGACTAATCCATTTAATTTCTTATAGATTTGTATTTAATGACGATTAGGGCAAATGAAAGTATTTTCTTTTTATAGCTATACATTTTATTGCATGTTTCCATCTTCTACAGAAACTGAACTGTTTTTTACACTTATTTGGACAATTACAAATGATCATCAGCTAGCTAGAAACATAATCTGGATCCCTCTGTTTTGGGTAACTATCGACCCATTTCGAATCTGCCCTTTCTGGGCAAGGTTTTGGAGAAATGCATCTCTCATCAATTGGATGTATTTCTACCAGGGGGGCAGTCAGCCAGATATTTCGTGAAGCCTCATTTGAAATCGGTAGTTCATATAATGGCCTGTTGTGGCGCTGGACCGGACCCAAAAAGCCCCATAGCTCCATAGAGGCCCATGTATTTTGGCCCAACTTCACCTAGACTGTATTACCTTAATAAACATGGTCATGAATACTTTCTTCTTCCAGTCACTAGTTTAAAGTCTCATTTCTAATGTCATAATATTCTTTTTGGAAAATTATGGTCCCATTAATTAAAAAAATGACCATAAAGAAAAAAAAACATCGCGTATGTTCTGAGGGGCGTGGCTACCATTACAGTCTATGATCGGGATTCCCCTCCCACTCGAGTCAAAATAAAAACCAACGGAGAAGAAGGGGGGAAGTCCCGCCTCGTTGTCTGGGCAGCCAATGACCAGCTGGTATACAAAACGGAGCCAGCCAATGGCCAGCTGGTACCAAAGATGGCGACTTACATCAGGAATTAGCATATTATTACAGGCTTCATTTTACGTTCATGTTAGACCCGGGGAACGCTTTGTCCATATTTTTTACAGTCTATGATTTCTACAGAGCAATGATGTGCACAACAAATTCCAATCTGGCTTTAGGAAAAATCATAGCACAGAAACTGCCCTTGTAAAAGTAATGAATGATCTTAGGGTGTCTGCTGACAAGAAACATGTATCCGTTCTCCTACTGCTAGATTTAACGGCTGCATTTGACACGATTGATCATTCAATTTTAATACAGCGTCTGGAGCACTGGATAGGCCTGTCTGGTACGGCCCTGTCCTGGTTCTCCTCCTACCTTTCAAACAGAAGTTACTTTGTCAATCTAGCCGAGTTTGACTCAGACAAACACGACATCAGTTCTGGTGTCCCACAAGGCTCGATTCTTGGTCCTCTGCTGTTCTCCTTGTACATTCTGCCATTGGGTGAACTCATTACCAATCACGGAGTCAATTTTCATTTCTATGCTGATGATACCCAACTATATCTTTCTGTAGACGATCCCTGTGCTTTAGACCCGCTGTTGACCTGTCTGTCTAGCATAAAATGTTGGATGAGTGAGAACTTTCTCAAACTAAATGAGGATAAGACAGAAGTTCTCATAATCGGTTCTAGCGAGCAAAAAGAATCAATAATTAGCAGACTTGGCAACCTGACTGTAGAAAGTAACAGTACAGTAAAGAACCTGGGGGTTATTATTGTGTGAATTTTAATTCACACATTAATCATGTTACCAAGATTGCTTTTTTTCACCTTAGAAATATTGCACGGATCAGATCCTATTTGTCCTTGGACGATGCAAAAACGCTAATCCACGCCTTTGTTTTTTCTCGGCTTGACTACTGCAATGCACTCTTTTCAGGACTCCCTAAGAAAACGACTGACAGATTACAACTTGTCCAAAATGCAGCAGCTAGAGTTTTAACTAGAACTAAGATGAGAGATCATATTACTCCAGTTTTGGCATCACTGCACTGGCTTCCGGTTGTTTTCAGGATTGACTTTAAAATTCTGTTACTTGTCTATAAAGCTCTTAATGGTCTCGCACCTCCGTACCTCCGTGACTGCCTACCTAGATATGTCCCTAGCCGCCCCCTCAGGTCCTCCAACGCTGGCCTACTTGAAGTGCCTAAAAGAATGTGCACAAAAAAGTACGGTGAGGCAGCTTTTTGCTTCTATGGCCCAACAGCCTGGAATAAACTTCCATTCGAGCTCAGACACGCACCCTCTGTAGACATTTTTAAATCTCAACTCAAGACTCACCTCTTCACCCTTGCTTTTAGTTGAGTTTTATTTTTTTATTTTTTTATGTGTTTTTATTTATTTTATGTTCTTATATTCGGTTTTGTTCTCTGCTATTGTTCTATCATTTTAACTACTTGTGTTTTATTGTATTTTATTTTTGTGTCCTGCCCTGTGAAGCACTTTGAGCTGCATTATATGTATGAAAAGTGCTATACAAATAAAGTTTATTATTATTATTACATGTAATTTCTTTCATTGCGGAATGTTCTACAGGGTCTCTGTGTGTGTGTGTGTGTGTGTGTGTGTGTGTGTGTGTGTGTGTGTGTGTGTGTGTGTGTGTGTGTGTGTGTGTGTGTGTGTGTGTGTGTGTGTGTGTGTGTGTGTGTGTGTGTGTGTGTGTGTGCGTGCGTGCGTGCGTGCGTGCGTGCGTGCGTGCGTGCGTGCGTGCGTGCGTGCAGGAGGCGATGCTTCCTGTACCCGTGATCTGTATTCCAAAACACTTGTTGTTGAGTTTTCCAAGTTTGTGCATCTTCTATTGTTTGTGTTAAAAATGTCTTGTTAAATGTGAACGCAAATAAGGATGTTAAATGTGTGTGCGTGCGTGCGTGCGTGCGTGCATACATGCATGCATGCGACTGTGCGTGCATACGTGCGTCCGTGCGTGTGAGCGCAGATGGTCTAGCTAATCCTGTCACAAGTATTACATAATCGCAATTATTTGAAATTATCCTAACCATTTTTTTCCATTATCGTCACAATCATTTCCACCATGTTCATATATTTTCAAACATTTTCACAAATAATAGAAATAGCAGATCCATTAACTCAAAACGTTTTGAGCTTGTAGATCTACTTTTTCCAACATTCATGTTTTATTTTACTTTAAAGAACAAAGTTATTAAATTGTGTAGTTATTTGTCATAACTACACAAGTAAAGAGATAGAACGATAATTTCCGCGTTCCATTCTGGCATTGTGATGTGTCCGGAGCCAAGGGCATGCTAATGTGCAAGCCTGATAGACAGCTCACACCATGTATCCCCCCAGAATAGGCGTGCAGGGGTTAAAAATGGTTAAAAATGTACAACGCTTTTGTCAAGGTGACTGACAGTCAGGAATAAGGACACTCCATACCTGATTACCTCCACTACCTCTCTCTCTCTCTCTCTCTCTCTCTCTCTCTCTCTCTCTCTCTCTCACTGCATGTCTCATTGTCTCTCCCTCCCCTCCCTCTCTTTCTCTCTCTCTCTCTCTCTCTCTCATCTCTCTCTCTCTCTCTCTCTCTCCTCTCTCTCTCTCTCACTGCATGTCTCTCCCTCCCTCTCTTTCTCTCTCTCTCTCTCTCTCTCTCTCTCTCTCTCTCTCTGCATGTCTCTCCCTCCCTCCCTCCCTCTCTTTCTCTCTCTCTCTCTCCTCTCTCTCTCTCTCTCTCTCTCTCTCTCTCTCTCTCTCTCTCTCTCTCTCTCTCTCACACACACACTGCATGTCTCTCCCTCTCTCTCACACTGCATGTCTCTCCCTCTCTCTCCCTCTCTCTCTCTCTCTCTCTCTCTCTCTCTCTCTCTCTCTCTCACACACACACTGCATGTCTCTCCCTCTCTCTCACACTGCATGTCTCTCCTCTCTCTCTCTCTCTCTCTCTCTCTCTCTCTCTCTCTCTCTCTCTCTCTCTCTCTCTCACACTGCATGTCTCTCCCTCTCTCTCACACTGCATGTCTCTCCCTCTCTCTCCCTCTCTCTCTCTCTCTCTCTCTCTCTCTCTCTCTCTCTCTCTCACACTGCATGTCTGTCTCTCTCTGTCTCTCTCTCTCTCTCTCTCTCTCTCTCTCTCTCTCCTTCATGCTGCATGTCTCTCCCTCTCCCTCTCTCTCTCTCTCTCTCTCTCTCTCTCTCTCTCTCTCACACTGCATGTCTGTCTCTCTCTGTCTCTCTCTCTCTCTCTCTCTCTCTCTCTCTCCTTCATGCTGCATGTCTCTCCCTCTCTCTCTCTCTCTCTCTCTCTCTCTCTCCCCTTCACAGTGCATGTCTCTCTCCCGAGTGGCGTCCCCTGCTCTATTAATAGTTGGTCAAACCCACATGTTCCTGCTGCATGCTCCGTATAGAATGACACTGCCAAGGACACGGGGAACGCCCCGTTGCCATGGTGACCTAACACCATGTTGCTTTTTTAGGTTTCTGACTGGAACTCCACCGATGTTTCAGGCGACTTTAAAGACTACAAGAGAGTCGTTGACATTAGTGTTTCTCTTATCCCAGATATCTCCAACTTTTTTGTTTTATGTCGAAGGACTCGAGTTTGATATGCATTAAAGGTTTACCCACAAAATGACTTTTTAACTATTGATTACTCACCCTGTGCTGGTCATTGGTTTAGGAATGCGACAGAAACAAAACATATCCATGAATTCAAGTATCCATGGCATGAGTAATCATCAAGAGATAAAAGGTTATTTTTGGGTGAACTATCCCTTTATAAGGCCAGTTATTGAAAATATCAAAAGTGTGGGGCGCGTACATTTCCAGAGCATGTTTATTCCAATGATCAGCAAATCGAAGGGGACAACACATGGTGTTCACATTTTCTGTAACAAATGAAACACCCCAACAGGGCAGGTGTAGGACTATAGTGAATATAGTCGGCTACGCTTTGGCTCGTATCGAGAACATTGTCATGACGCCGTCAGTAGCTAATCTCTCTTCTGTCTCTCTGCCGTTCTTTAGGTTGAAGAGATGATTCAGAAGCTCTCTGATCGCTGCCAAGCACTCTGGCACACCATCAGATAACCAGAGGACCATGGGCACTTTGCACTAATAGCAAAGGTCGAAAAGCTGCAGACGCAGGAAGCAACACAGACATTTGGCCAGTCCTCCTCTATGTGAGGGACCCCCATTGCCACCACCATGTCTCAGACGGGCAAAGTCCTTCACCTCTACGTCGAGGTGCGGGCCGTGACCGAAGACGAGGATGGCAAGGAGGAGGTGGGGGGGACGGACGCAGGAAGAGGTTCCAGTCACCTGATGATGCTCCACAGCCCGGACCTCCTCCGTTCTCAGTCGCAGAGGAACGGCAGCTCCTGCAGCCCGAGCCGGACCCCCAGCTCATGCTCGGCCCTCTCCCCAGACATGCAGCACCGGTATGGGGCCGCCAGCCAGAGTCTGTCGTCCTCCAAATGTTCATCCTCCCGGCAACACTCTGTTAGCTTCCAGCTCAACAGCCCTGATGCTACGGGGTCTACTACCACCCCCGTACCACCAGAGGCAGCACCTGCCCTATGATGGCGCTGACAGTTACTGCAGGTGCTCACGCCCGGGACGGGTACCCCTGTGCCGAGCCCCGGCAGCCCCGGGAGTCGCCGTGGTTTGCATTTGCACACCCCTTCCTCGGACGCGGGGTCTTGCCACGGCAGAGCGCCCGTGTCTCCTCTCTCTTCCTCCGGGAGACTGAGTGTCCCTTCCACGCCCACCGGCACGCGGAGATCCCACAAGGGTCCCGGGCAGAGCAGCAGCGAGGAAGCGAAGAGGTCCGTGGTGACGTTCAGCTACGTCGAGAAGGCCAATGTTCAGAATCAGAACATGGACAACCCTTATAACTCTGTGTGCCAAAGCGAGCCGGAGAACCCTTTCAATAAAATGGAGGAACAGCCACTTCCTGGTCACTTCAGAAAGAGGCACAGTGATCCGACTTGGCACGACAGTTGGCAGTACAACGGAATATACAGCCCCAGTCCCGTTTGCTCCTCCTCGGGCCCGTCTCCCCAGGGATCGCCCTCCCTCCGGAGGGCTACCCTGGACTCTGTGGCCAGAGAAGCCACCCAAAGGGCCGTGGAGGAATTTGGATCGCCGGAACTGAAGCGTCGTTTGGCAGGCTACTCTGGCCCGGGGGATTGTAGTCCAAGCCTGGCTCGGAAGTTCGACCAAGCGCCCCGTTGCCATTCATGTTCGGGCTCGCCGGTCCTGCCCCGTAGTGCCCGCACCCTGCCACACAAGCCTGAACTCCTGGACCTAGCCAGAGAAGGTTGGGCTCGGAGTGGTCCCGTTAACGGATTACCCAGAAGCCCCGCGTCAGACCAGCTCTCCACTCATGCTAGGTTCACCTATCACACCCCTCCCCCTACGTCCACTGTCCTCCCATATAGCCCACAGCGGCTTGGGTTTGGGGACGAGAGCCCCGGATTGTCTGTGAAATTCCAGCCACCTTTACATGCTGGGAGACCCACTGACATCCAACATGATGTCTCAGTTGCATGATCCCCAGGCACAAAAACACCTCTAGCAACCAACCAAGGAGTGGAAACCTTGCTAATGAGCAACAAGGTGTTAGTAGTAACAATGGCAACAGTAGCAATAGACAGCATGCTAGCAATGGTGTACAACCAGGTGTTAGTGCCAGCGCTAGCCCACGTTCTAGCCCACGTTTATCCAGCAAAATGTACAACACTTCCCCAGGCACTACCAGTGGAGTAGCTGATGCTGTAAGCCTCCTCTCGTTAGAAAAAACATCTCTCCGGCTACAAGCCCTGATGTGGCTCGCCAGCTAGCTTTGGAAGCTACAACAATATCCAGTGTCTTTGCGGATCGGCGCACCCCCTCTCCTCGGTGCACCCCCTCTCCAACACCCCCCAGCGCAGTGGGTGGTTTCTCAAGAGAGTTCCAGCCGTATGCCACCCTCCACAGGCACAGCTCCCCTGAACGGCCCTCTTTCAATACGGACGACCAAGACTGTCATCTTAAATCGGATCCTTACCCTCACCATCCCCCCGGCCAGGACAGACCTCACCTCTCTTAGCCGCAAAAGGCCTCTCGTCCCCAGCATCACCTGTGGCCTGTCCGTCTAGGCTCCATCGTGTCTCTGCCAGCCATTCCCCGGTTCTCGACCATCGGCGCCAACGCCACCAGCAGGACTCGTTGTCGGGCGACAAGTCCTTGGTCCGCCTTCACCGCTACCAGCAGCCACAGTACACCGGTGAGAGGGGAGGAGAGAGGCAGCACTACGAAGCCTCCGTGTCCTTCGACGTGTCTCCCAGAGACAGCCCCGAGACGCCCCGGAGGCCGCACTCCAGCACCGCGGAGGACGTGCTGCTGCCGGTAAGCTGGACGCGGAGACAGACGCACTGGACAGAGGAGGAGGACAGACGCGAGAGAGACGGACTGGAGACGGGAGGAAGCAGCAGCGAATGCGCCGAAAGACTCTGCGCCCCCCCGACCAAAGAGGAGTACCAGAAGCAGTATGGAGAAGGAGAGGAGATGGCGGCCTTCCTCGGAGGCTCGGGCAGGGAGCAGAGAGGGGAGGTGCAGTACCACAGCGTCGCCGTGGGGCTGAGCTCCCACAGTTCCAGCGGCGTGACGGGGAGCATGTCCAGCTCGCGGCAGGACAGAGACGACTCTCTGTCTCCCGAGACGTCCAGTCAGTCCAGCCAGACTGGAGACACT
Source organism: Protomyctophum parallelum (assembly GCF_964188405.1). Lineage (NCBI taxonomy): Eukaryota > Metazoa > Chordata > Actinopteri > Myctophiformes > Myctophidae > Protomyctophum > Protomyctophum parallelum. The sequence continues at coordinate 5,943,269 of NC_139704.1, read as the reverse complement.
GGGTCGGGAATACAGGTACAGGCTGGGTGCATGCGTGTGTGCCCTCTTTAGCCCATTCTGACCTGAGATCAGATTCATACGAGGTTTCCACTGGACAACACACTGGTCTGATGAACCATTCTGACCTGAGATCAGATTCTAAAAATGTCAGTCGTTCTTCGATTTTCAAAAATAGCAGACCTACAAGCTCGTATCGCGCCACTCGGTGGCGCGATATGAGCTTGTAGATCTGCTATTTTTTAAATAGCTAAAGCATAACATGATGCCAACACCAAAATGGGTGCCCGGTCAGAATGGGTTAGCCGTAGAATGACTGTCCCATACATCGCATGTATTCCATATAGACTGGCATAAACCGCTGTGGTTGATGTGACGTAATTATAAGCGCACCTGGAAATGTGTGATTATACGCACTCGTTGAAGGAAGTTTATATACCTTCAGTGCTGCTGTGAATGTCATCCGTCTTGTACAGAGAATGCGGTCCATGTTAATCTCTTGGAAAAGTGTTTTACTGATGTGTTTTCTTTCAGAATCTACTTTCAAGGGGATTTTGAACTACGTTTATGTGACAAGAGCTGACAGCAAGCAATCAGCCATTCTAAGACTGAATGTCAATGTATTGTATTAAGTCCTGTGTCTTTATTTGCATAGCACGCTTAACAACAAGAGTTGATCCAAAGTGCTTTACAATCAAGAGAAAACAACGACCTCAAGAGTCCAAGAAGAACTTTACACACTTAAGCAGCCAAATAGCCAAGAACACTAAAATCAGAGAACAGCCTTTTCTCATTTTGGGATCCATCAGAATCATCTTGGCTCTGTGTGTGTGTGTGTGTGTGTGTGTGTGTGTGTGTGTGTGTGTGTGTGTGTGTGTGTGTGTGTGTGTGTGCATGTGTGTGTGTGTCTTGTTCAGTCAGACAGTGGTTCCGTTCATCAGGACAGCTCTTCAGCCCCTATGTGTGTCTTGTTGTGTGTTGCAGTCAGACAGTGGTTCCGTTCATCAGGACAGCTCTTCAGCCCGCTCGCAGAAGATCGCCAGAGCGAAGTGGGAGTTCCTGTTCGGTCCCGCGGAGGACAATGACACCTGCAACAAAGGTGGATGCTTCTTCCTAATGTCTTTCACCTTCTCCACCTTGAACTCAGTATGGCCTAATCTCGCGTAGCCAGACAACTTATCCCACAATATATGGATGCTATATAGAGTCTGGAACTACACATCCGGAAAGCTGAGACAGGAAACTGTCATCTGTCCCTCATTTCACATTTCACATATAGGACAAATTTGTGTGATTGTAAAAAGACGAAACGGAAGCGGGAGGAGGCATCACATCCGCTTGATCGCTTGATCATTTTCAGAGCTTTAGTGCTTCCGCAACTGTTTAACGGAAAGCATTTGAAAAATTGTGGAATTCAACAGTCTGGCCCGCAAGACTAAGTCTGCTTTAACCACTACTGCGTGTGGTCCCCCCCCCCCCCCCCCTCTACACCAATCTCTTCTCCTCAAAATAACCAATCTACAAGCTCAAATGTTGTGTCGTGAGTTTGTAGATGGGCTATTTTCACAAGATGTTAGGCTATTTTTGCAGAATGTTCACCTGGTTTCACTGAATGTTTACCTATTATGACATGACATGCCCAGAATATGGACGTTAGGGTTCATGTGCAGTGCTGCCTGGTTTTGCAAGAGAAACAAGCAGCCAACGAAAACAAGCCCCCAAAAAAGCAACTAGGCCACATGATTACACACATAGGGGATCCACAGCAAAATGAGTTCATATAGCATCAAGATCAGATTGACCTCTTAAACCATATATGTCGGCTATTTGAAAATGTACGATCTACGAGCTCACAATATCTTGTAGATTGGCTATAAAAAAATATATATTGAACAAATATTGGGGATATTTTAAAATAATTTCCTGTATGGGGGTCACTGGAACAACATGGGGACACGTTAAAGGACAATTCCGGACAAGTCCCATCCTTACCGTAATCTGTTATTGTCTCCACCAGGCCGAAGGCATGGGGAGAGAGTATGTTTTGCACTCCGTCCGTCCATCTGTTAAACCCGGTCGATGCCAAATACATTTTGCACACGCACTCCCTGGATGCCAACGATGAACCTCTGCCCCAAAATGTCCAGAACGGCCTGTTATAGCGCCTCCTCCAGATTCTGTCCAAAAATTCTGCAAATCGTTACACACTATCTCTATAGTCATGTGTTCAAGATGCATCTGTCCGACATTTCATATGCCATCCTAATTGGCCAACATTGGCTTTCAAAGTTTGCATGATTGGCCCTTTTGAAACAAAAAGCCTCAAATCATGAACGCAGCGTGCATTTACGTGCATCTATTAACCTTCTCTAGCACACTGTATAGCTCTGAGCAGGGAGGTCGGGGGTTTATCGGCCGTTTGCCTTTTACGACAGCACATTTGGGACGACACTTATTTTTCTTTTACCACTGGTTAATGGTTAATAACCATAAGATTACGGTAAGAAAAGCACTAGTCCAGAATTGTCCTTTAACTTTGACCCGCGAAATGACACCACTCACACATGATGCTCAACCAACACACAGAGAGCATGGCCGACCGCTCGCTCTGACTCATTTACAATGATAATCCCGCTTACAAACAAAACTTCCGGTCCTCTCTAATCTAATCGTACGCCACAGCGCGTGAGTCATTTCCACCCTGCAAATCCTTATCTGATGATCGCACCGATAAGCATCATCAACCACTGATTCCGAGGAGACACCACAAGAGCTGATTTCACGAATTAGTTCCACCCTAACCCATTCTGACCGGGCACCCATTTTGGTGTCAGCATCATGTTATGCTTTAGCTATTTAAAAATAGCAGATCTACAAGCTCATATCGCGCCACCGAGTGGCGCGATACGAGCTTGTAGGTCTGCTATTTTTTTTTAAATCGAAGAACGACTGACATTTTTAGAATCTGATCTCAGGTCAGAATGGTTTCATCAGACCAGTGTGTGTCCGGCGGAAACCTCGTATGAATCTGATCTCAGGTCAGAATGGGCTAAAAGTCTTTACACACCGGGGAGGGGTGCGTGACAAATAAACAAATGTGGAATAGCAGAATACGGTATACTAATATTAAGCAATTCTACATAATTGATGCTTCATTCATAGACGTTTTTGATGCCTTCATTTGCGGTGTGGAAGCTTTGGGAAATCTGTCTGGTTTTGAATAGAAATTGGGTTGCTTCTTCGGTGAGTAAATATTCATGTTCAAAGACATGTGTTAATATTCGTGCAGAGAAGGTTTGCTAGTATAGATCAAAACAACAGAGTCATGGCAATATTTGCACATGTGTTTGACAGCATGCACTGTAATCAGTGTTGAATTTGTGTTATTGTGCATTTTAAGACATTTAACCACTTGAACCCTGCATACTTAGTAAACTTGACCTTTCACTCTGTACTTGGTTTGCTCTTTTTTCCCTACACACCCAAACCTCTTGCAGCGCAAGGCATTGTAAGCTTGTAGAGCTTCTATTTTTTGGCTTAAGTTCTTCTCAGAGTATAATTACGTTAGGTTCAAGTGGTTAATGTCAAACAATAAAAAATAAAATAAATCCGATCACACAAAGATTTGGCGGCCCCTCTCTAGTAACTCAGAGGACCCGACTAGGTGTCCCGGATCAGCTGTTGAAGACCCCTGTAGGATATAGACTCACCTCACCCTGTGTGTGTAAACAAGAGTACTCCACTAAGCCTATTAGTTATGGCTTAACCCAGACACCGGGCAGGAATTAGTTTACTATGCTAAATAATCTGAATAGTGGAGCCTGCTCTCTCCTTTTCTCGGTCTGTCTATAGCTCCCCCCCCCCTCTGCCCTCTCTCTCTCTCTCTCTCTCTCTCTCTCTCTCTCTCTCTCTCTCTCTATCTCTCTCTCTCTCTCTCTCTCTCTCTCTCTCTCTCTCTCTCTGAGTTTTCGGATATTCACTTTGGGTCGTTATGTAGTGAGGAGTGAAGTTTCCATATATACTTCAGTGCTTCTCAAAGTGGGGTCCGTCCGGGGACTTGAGGGGGTTCCAGGAGATCTCACTGCTAAGGTATTGATAGTTCTGTAACTCTGAGTGTGTACAAAGTACGAATGAAACCTAATTTGCCTCCATTTGTACACTCAGAGTTACAGGGGTCTAATGCAAACGTTTTGGTTCACAAACGTTTCAGCTCGAGACACAGCATATGGCGTCTCCCCAGGTCTGGACCCACACTTACAAAATATATATTATGAAGTAACCACTTTAAACACTATTTAACTGGCTAATATGAGCCAATAATAGTAATTTACCTTATTGATAATCTTTACCATATTATATTTTATTTTTTCACGAACCAATTTATAACCCCCTATATACTGGCTGTTATGTGACAATAAAGTTGATTCTGAAATTGTGAGTTGTGTTACACTATCATTTTGGAAAACAGAACAAGAACGACAGATTAGAGTAGTGCAGCTAGGACAGGTGCATTCTGTCGGTGGTCATGTCACAGTGATTAGTCTCTCCGTCCAGACTGTTGAAAAATAAAATAAAAAAAGAAGCTTCCGCTATTCGAAGATTGTGGAATAGTAATCTGGCTCAGAGAGACTGGTCTTAACCCAACATTCTGCCAGCGTTACATCAACCTGCTCGATCACATTCCAGGTTCTTCTATTGTCTACTACAAGCTCACTAACACATCACGTGAACTTGTAGATCGGATGTGCTTTGCCTTTTTTTTTTGCACAATGTTTGTCTATTATGTCATGCCCAGAATCGTGACTCTGAGGTTAAGAAGACTATTGCATTGTTCTCTTGTGAGCATATATATAGGCTCGGCTGTAAAGCCATTTCCAGGTTTGTATTTTCCAAGGCTGGATAGATAGATAGACAGACAGACAGACAGACAGACAGACAGACAGACAGACAGACAGACAGACAGATAGAGGAATGACTGCAGAGTGGTTTTCAACCCTGTTCACATCAAGGTCGATTTATTCTGCATTTGAGCCACACACCTCTCAGACGGCAATACTGTCATTGATGTGGTACCATAGATGGGAAAGAACTGCCAAACGTTGATCAAAGTAACAATTCTTATACATTCTCTAATTGTGTTGTAGACTCGTAAATTAAGTATTATGCAGATGTTTATCAATACTGTAACTCTTGAGAGCGTAACATGAAACCAAATCCGTTTGGAAGCTCATATCTACGCTTTAGCTCCGAGAAGAGGTTCCCTGTCAGGATATCCCTGCACGGGTAGAAATGGGGTTGAGCCCGTCCAGTGGCAAAAACCCTTTTCACATCTTTTCCAAAAAGTAAAGGTATCAGAACCGAGCTACAGATGAAGATGATAAACTTAGGACAGGCACGTACAATTTTAAGACAGTGGTGAAACAACTGCTTAAATCAGGCTTAATAAAAATAAATGCATTGGGAAAACATGGTAGGCTACTGGCTGACTTAATAAGCTTAATTTGTAAGCGGTTGTTTCACCTGTGTCTAAAAAAATGCACGTGCCTGTCCTAATAAGTTTATCATTCTGTAGCTAGCCAGAAATAGATTTACTTTTTGGAAACGATACTGCTAAACGGGGTTTTCACCACTGTTTTTGGACAGCTCAACCCCCGTTCTACCGAATACCGATGCAGGGATGTCCTGACACAGAACCTCTTCTAAGAGCTAAAGCATAGATATGAGGTTCCAAACGGATCTACCACTCCTGCAGAATATCAAAAACACATGATGTTGTACAGTATGTTTGCCCTGGCCTGCCCTGCACCGTGTGCAGCCAGACGAGCCAGTACCCAACAGTCAGTAGAGGGCAGCGTTGCACTTTAAACGGCCGTCTAGTCTACTAGCCCGGAAACACAAAAGAAGTGTTGCTGTTGCATTGTGGGAGAAGCAGTCGTGTTGTGGTGCACAGTAGTAGTTCAGAGAGAGAGAGCAGAGAGAGCGCTCTAGCTCGGCACAGAGGCTGCACAGCTGCTTCAGAAGAACAACAACAATACCGTGATGATGCATTAACCTCAGATAAACTACACCATAGCGCTGTTTAAAAGCCCACACGAACGCACAGCGTGTCATGCCGTGGAGTGGCCGTGGAGGGAAGTGTGTCGGCGTGCGGGACAGAGGAAGCAGCAGGACATAAAGGCTTGTTGCTCCACCAGGGGAGCGGGTAGCACAGCAGAGCGTAGCCCGGGAATAGAGGTAGGCTAGCGGGCAGAGCAGCAGCCAGGAGGAGACCCCTGTGGGTGGTCTGGCTGTCTGTGTGTGTGTGTCGGGAGAAAGAAGAGTCCCAGCCCGGTTGGAGAGGAGAGGACTAGAGGAAGGTGGATGGATGACTTTAGCGGCTCTGTGTTTGTATCCGTTACGGATAAATGAAGGTAGGAACCTTATAGGAACTGGGAAAGCAATAAGCGCCATGGCAACGGCTGGCTGTGTCGCCACACAGTGATGGATGATGCTAAGTTTGCGCGCGCGCGCGTGTGTGTGTTTGTGTGTGTGTGTGCGCGCGCGCGCGTGTTCGCGTGCGTGTGTGTCCTCCATCTGTCCCTGTCCTGCTTTTGTTTCTGTTTTTATTTCTCTTTCTGTTCTGTCTGCTTCTCTTTCTTTCTGTCTGAATGTGCGTGCGTGCGTGTGTGTGTGTGTGTGTGTGTGTGTGTCTATATTTGCCATCACTTTTTCATATCATGCCAACAATGATTTGATATATATCCGACTTAAGTATCCTCCGGGGTACTGGGAAAAGGGGAAAGCTAAATATATCATCAAAGATGCAACGCAATAGCAATCAATATATAACAATCAATATCACCTCATGCCATCATTATGGAATACTCCAGTCAGTGCTTCTCAAACATTTTCATTTCAAGGAAATCTTAATAGACAATTTGTTGTGTTAAAAAAACGTGCACAAATATTCCAAAGGGTCACGTTTTTACTCCGATTGGCCCCCGGGCCCCACTGAAACGTCTGACTCAGAGTGGCTCATACTTAATAGTATGACATCATGTGACAGACAACAATGACATCTACAGTATGTACAGTGTACTCAAACAAAAATACCTGTTGTGTGAAAACCATGACTACAGACTACAGGCCATTTGTAGCCTAATTTTAGGGTGAATAACACGAACATTCCCAAGGTTACTGGCAGATATAAAAGGGATGGAAAGAAGTCAGAGATTATGCAATTTAATGTAACGACAACCGTGTTGGGGGGTGAGAATATTAGCATTATGAATTTTGGCATACCTTTTATAATTCACCCATTTATGTAGAAATTAGCTACAAGTTATTTGTAAATTGGGTGCTTAAAAAAATTAAATAATCCTCTATTCAAATAATGCATACCAGTCTTTTGCTACAGTACATCTGTATGAATATTGATATGTCTACTCTATTCCATTCCATGGTCTTGAGTTAAATGAAGATGAGAGAGAGAGATCATTTGTCCGCTCAAGTATAGCACTTTAGAACAAACACCTCAGCTCTGTGTGTAATTGTTGTCTCTGCTCATCCATAGCAGCCGTGTGTGTGTGTGTGTGTGTGTGTGTGTGTGTGTGTGTGTGTGTGTGTGTGTGTGTGTGTGTGTGGCTGTGCTGACATGTTAGCCTACATGTGCATGTAAGTAGAGCCACATTTGCAGCAGATAAAAATAGCAGCAGATATAGAGCATACACCCAAGTATTGCTGTGTTGTTTGTGTTTCCACTAAGCCTGTCACTATGATCGCCTAATCGCAATTTTCTTTTGAGATAATCACAATTATGATCATAATCGTTGAAACATTTGAAATTTTCATTTCAAATGTTCTCCAGAAATAGCAGATCTACAAGCTTACAACGTCACAAAGTGTTTAACCCATTTCCATTAAGACTTCTAAAAAATGTCTTCTAAAACAGTTTTCGGAACATTGCTATATATTCTCAATGTATTTGACCCCTGTCTCAAAATATTTCCGGGACTCCCAGAAGCAAATATTATAAATGTACGGAATGTAATAAAAATACATCATTGAGCTTTTTAAGTCTATGAAATAATATAACAATTTCCCTTCTCTTTTTTTCCAGACGCCCCGTCCGCGACCCCCCCGCTCAGCAAGACCCCCAGCCCCGCCCCCACCCCTCCCACCTCCCTGCGCCTCAAACCCAGCGGTCCGGCCAGGGGGGCGAGCCGGGGTGGCGGCCACGTCGGGCAGGATGCCGCCGAGGGAGCTCCCAGGTCGTCGTACCACCACGTGCAGCAGATCGAGGTGGAGCTGCTGAGCCCCGCCCCCTCGCCGCGGGCTTCGCCGGGCCGCCACGCCCCCCACCACCCCGCCGCCACGGGCATCATCCTGCGGAGCGTCAAGTACTCTGAGACGGACCTGGACGCCGTGCCGCTGCGCTGCTACAGAGAGACCGATCTGGACGAGGTGACGCTGGCTTTTTGTTTTGTGGCTTTTCTGCCTTTGTTGATAGTATCAAGTGACGGTAGACGGGAAAGAGAGAGAGAGAGAGAGAAGGGGAGAGACATGCAGCAAAGGTCGTCATGAACAGGACTCGAAACAATGCGACGCACTGTCATGGCCAGCGGGCGCCCACAGTGACGCTAGCTTTTAACCAGTGTTCATTTTGTTGATTGATTGATTGAAATATCTATTAACAGTTTGCAGAATTACAGTGCATTTCAAACACAAACTCAATACAAAGACTGTTAACTGTGAGTGGACGACCCAATTAAGCATTACACTTGTTTACAAGAGGGTCCACCATGTTCAATTCATCAAAACATTTGAGAGACGTACAAATAGACACTTCTATATAGTCAAAGAACCGAACAGGAATTCATCATAAAGGAGGTAAAAAGGGAAGACTAAAGCCCAAACCACACCAATTGGTCGCCATGAAACTCCATGTAGTTGCAAGCAACCATTGCATTGAGCTAATTGACCCGACCACAGCCTCCTGCGACAGAGAAATGGCCATCTTTTTGAAAGGTTGTATAGCAACATACTGCACTGTATTTCAGAAAACCTAGGTCAGGATTTAGAAGGTGTTTTTTATGCCTCAGTCAGGTCAGGTCTAAATGTGATAAACAAGTGAAACTGGAAGTGATTGAAATGAGCTTTGTAAATGGAACACATTAACATTAAACCTGAATTACCCGATACATGGATACTTCTCTGTCTTTGGCTAAAGATTGGCTAAGATTAAAGAGACGGGGAGACCGCTTGTTACTGAACGAACACTTCTGTGTCTCTGATGTAAAGTTTATGATCGCCAAAACACAGAGGGAACAACCTGAACAACCTCTCCGTCCGTCTCCAGGTGATCCGGGCGGAGGCCGAGGCGGAGGACCTGGCGGCTATCACCGCCTCACGGGTGGAGGTGGAGGAGGAGGAGGAGGAGGAGGAGGAGGAGGAGGAGGACATGGAGGACGGGGACTCTGCCTTCGGGAGCAACCGCAGCGTGCAGGGAGGAGGGACGGCGGGGGGGTTGAGCCCCCCGGGCCCTAAGGGTCATCACCATGACGGAGGAGGAGGGAGGCAGCTAAGGAGGGTGGAGAGTAAGGAGGAGGAGGAGGTGGATGAGGAGGTGGAGGAGGAGGAGGAGGGGGGCGTGGCGAGCTGGGCCAGCGTCCGCATGCAAGGCTACATGAAGAGACAGTGGACTACCAGGGAGCAGGACGAGGCCTACAGTCTGATGCTGAAGGGGTGAGCGACAGAGAGACATTTTAGTTTAGTCATGGTCTTTTGAATGCAATTTAACTTAGTTTTAGTCATATTTTACATTTAGTCGTCCGAAAGGTTTTAGGTTTAGTCTGGTTTTAGTCGACTAAATATATGATTTCAGTCGACTAAATCTGCGGTCGACTTTGTCGACTAAAATGTAGAACAATTTCATATGATTGGCCCGGCAGCACATTTGAAATTGAAATGGGAAAAACACATGGAGGTGTTCAAATCCGCTGCCAACATTCATTATGTAAACATTCATAACAGAAATGTACTTTTCTCATTTTGTTTTGTCTTTTTCAACAGCCACCAGCGTTTGGTTAGTTCATCCATCCCTACTATCAATAATAATAACAATAATAATAATAATAATAATAATAATGATATGTCACTATCCACACCCGTTTTGGCATCACGCACTACAATTTACTGACCACAATAGTCCACTATTATCCCAAAAGGAACGACCTTATTCAAGACAGCTGGCCTTGTACGCAAGTACAATCTATTCTAGGCAAGGAGGCAGAGAAGGGCACATGTGGTCTCTCAGCACGCACGCACACACACACACACACACACACACGCACAATGGTGCTGCATGATTCTAGCTCAAATGTGAATCTCAATTTTCCTCCACGAGAATTGAGATCACGATTCTCACACGATTCTAACTGTTGAAAGTATTTATTTTCCTTAGTCTAGTTGCTGGATATTACTACATTCAAAATGTAGCACCTGGAGCCAACTACTGTGGCGTTAAACAGACACCATCAATGTGCTTGACTTAAACCTCTCTTAAAGTAAATAAAACCGATGCTGCACGATTCTTGCTCAAATTTAGAAATGATGTCGCATACCTGTAGATGTCTGAATCACGATCACGATCTTTTCCGATTAATTGTGCAGCACTAACGCACATTTCTACATACCAGTTTCTTCCTCCACTAATACTACCACTACTACTAGTATTATGTACTACTACTTACTATTATGTAGTACTACTACCACTACTACTACTTCTACTAGTATTGTATTGTATTTGAAACACAATTATACAATGCTTGCATGAAACAAAAGAAGTAAAACAGAACAGATACAGTTACAGTGCAGAAAAGTGTGGCAGCAGATCTTGGAGTTTGTTCCAGTATGTGGCGTATAAAAACTAAATGGTGCTGCTACTACTACTACTAGGCATGTGACGATATCAATCGTAAATCGCTTAAAATCGATTCAAACTGGTGACAATTTGAATGTATTACTGTATTGAAAAAAGAATTAAATTAAAAGAGGAAGATAATACTAATAATAATGTATTTATTTTATTTATTTATTTATTTGACAGGGACAAAGCTCATTAATCAACATGTCCGTTTTCACATCAATGTAAATGGGACCAGAGTCAGCCGAAGCTAAATTTCATCTGTAGTCCCTGGGCAGGCTCTTAAAAAATGAATGATAAAAAGAAGGACAAAGTGTAGTGTGCCTGCACACAACACCATGCGTTGATGCCATGTGTGCATTATGTGCAAGCACCCAACACTACGTCCATACAAAAACACAATACAATACAGATAAAAGAAAGACAAAGTGTAGTGTGCCTGCACACAACACCATGCGTTGATGCCATGTGTGCATATGTGCAAGCACCCAACACTACGTTCATACAAAAACACAATACAATACAGGAACAGATCGACATGGTACAGGGGACAGAACAACGGCAAGTGAAGTGAGAAATTACACCGGTGATAAATACTAAATAGTGCTCATAGTTAGTTACTCATGATTACAAATTTGAGTTGTTTTTAGCCACCTTTTCAGGTTGAATTTGAAGGTCAGATAGTTGGAGGTCTCTCTTAATTCTGTAGGGAGACTGTTCCAGTGATGGGAGGCTCTAACAGAGAAGACTGTTTTACCAAACACACTACACTTAACTACTACTACTATTACTACTACTAGTACTAATATCACTAACTCTTCCCTCCCTGCCAGTCCGCTGGGCCAGGTGGACGTGGAGTCCCACATGGCTCTGAAGTCGCCCATCTCTGTGACCAGCCCCCGGGGGTCGGGGGACAGCCACCTGGACACCTTCAGCAGGCACTTTGAGAACATCGTGGAGTCCCACAGGGCCAAAGGGACTTCTTACAGCAGTCTGGACAGTGTCGACCTCCTGACCACCGGCGGACATTCCGTCTTCACCTTTGACCTGCCCACCCTGACCCCTGAGATCCAGGTAGGAGACGTGTTGAAGGTTCAAATCCAACTACCAGTAATTTGATTTAACCCAATAAGATTAGGGATGGAGCTCGAAACCAGAGCCCATTACACAACTCTATAACGAATGTATTGAGACCCGGTATCATTAACCCATTCTGACCGGGCACCCACTTTGGTGTCAGCATCATGTTATGCTTTAGCTATTTAAAAATAGCAGATCTACAAGCTCATATCGCGCCACCGAGTGGCGCGATACGAGCTTGTAGGTCTGCTATTTTTGAAAAATCGAAGAGCGACTGACATTTTTAGAATCTGATCTCAGGTCAGAATGGGTTCGTCAGACCAGTGTGTGTCCCAGTGGAAACCTCGTATGAATCTGATCTCAGGTCAGAATGGGATAAGCTTTGGGCTTGTCGAGCCTGTTGGCAGCCCATAGTGTCACAAGAAGGAAGTTCATATGATCTAGTTTCCCCCAGTTACAAGGGCGCTCAAAGGTAAAAATGCGTTTTATTACTCGGCCTCCACTCTGTGGAATGCCCTCCCTACAGCTCTGAAATCCCTACATTCTTTTGCGAGATTTAAGAAAGACCATCTTCATACTAACTTGTTATATAGTTAGATCCCAGCCTCAAGGATTGTTTTTTATTTGTTTCATGGTTGTCTGTTTGTACTGTATGTTTGTGTTATGTTGTCACAAGGTGGACCACAATGGAAACAAGCTACTGCTCTTTTGTGTATAGTCCATGTTGGTGTTTTCTAAATTGATGTCACATCTTTCTATAAAATAATAAAAAGCTCAATAGTGGGCTCGATTAAAAGCCCGGAGCAATAAGCAGGATCGATAAGGTGCTCATTATCAAATAATGTAAAAAAGATTAACGAGTTTTAAGAACCGAGTCTGAATCTACAAAATGCCTTCTAAATCACTAGTTCTCTTTTTCGTGCCAAGGACCCCCAAATTCATATATATATTTGGACGCGAACCCCCACATCAGAAAATGTTTTGTGCCAGGAGTCAAGAATCTCAGGGCGTCCCCTGGGCTAGCGGACTAGGCGCATACTACATGTAAGCTCTAATGCACCCTGACAGCTAGAAGGTCCCGAGTTCGATTCCCGCCCAGGGGCATGTTCTCTCCTCCGTGTCATCAGCGCCGGCCCAATAGCCTAGGTGGGGTTGGTGAAAGGGCCTTTCTGTGTGGAGATTGCATTTTCTCCCCGTGTCCCCTAACCCATTCTGACCTGAGATCAGATTCTAAAAATGTCAGTCGTTCTTCGATTTTTCAAAAAATAGCAGACCTACAAGCTCGTATCGCGCCACTCGGTGGCGCGATACGAGCTTGTAGATCTGCTATTTTTCAATAGCTAAAGCATAACATGATGCTAACACCAAAATGGGTGCTCGGTCAGAATGGGCTAGGGTAGGCACTCTCACAAAAATAATGCCTCTGGTCAGCCTGATGGAATCGGTTGGAAATTGGAATAACGTGTTTCTTCCAGGCTTCCACACGTGCATCTCACCGGGGGAAACTCCCCCATGTCAGGTGATAAGAAGTGGCCCTGCTCACTGCTTATGCATTGAAGGCAGCATGAGCTTAGTTGGGGCTCTCCCCAGGTTGGTAGAGGGAGAGTAGTGCCCAGGATTACAGCAATTGGCACTGGGTGAAAAATGAGTTACAAAATTGTGGAATAAAATAACACGCAAGAAAACACACTTTTTTCAAATTGCAGTGAGCCTGTAGATCTGCAATTATTTTTAAATAGCCAATGCTAAAATCTAAAAACAACACGGATGCTTTGTCTCCGTCTGACTCCCATGTCTGTCTCTCCCTGTCTCAGAGTCAGATCAGCGAGAGTGCCAGACAGATCATGGAGCTGAGCTTCGCGCCGCTGGCCAAGGCCGAGTCGCCCGCCATGTTCGAGACGACGCGCTCAGAGACGTCCCTGACCACCGCCTCCGCTTCCTTCACCTCCGGGGCGGGCCTCGGGGGCGAGGCCAATGACGACGACGACCTGGAACCGGGGCGAGGCAGGACGCGCTCGGAGAGGGACTCGTGGCGGCGGGCCAAGTCCAAAGACGGTGTCCGCAAGGCCATCTCTGTCCCTGCACTGTCCTCCAGTACCAGGTAACTTTCTAGTAGGCTTTGTTGTGACTTGGCTGGGTTGTTTTTATTAAGCACTGTGAGGTTTTCAAATGTATTTATGTCAGGGAGAGTAAGTCATGTGGCCCATAGGGCAGGAGGAGCTTATCTCCTGTTTCTGCATCGTGAGGAGCTTGATGTACACACAAACACCACCCTGAATATGACACTAGTATGTAGGGGTGGAAAATAAAATCCATTCATAGATTTTGAGTGTGTGCCCTTGGTCTTAAAGGGGGTCCCCAGACCCCGCTTTGACAACCACTGGTTTCAGTAGGTTTGTGACTGCTGGTTTTTTGTATGTCTGTGCGTGACTGGGTGGGCTGCTTTAGTAGGTTTGTGACTGTATTTTTGCGATGCGTTGTGAGCTTTTAGATCAGCTATTTTTTGCCAAAGAAAAAAGTAAGTAAGCCTTGCCGAGCCATGAGGCCCCATAGGGCAGGAACCTATCTCCTGTTTCTGTAGACGTCGTGAGGCTTGTATGTCACAGGGACCCCCAATCCAACCCTTGATGCTGAGTGCCAAGCAGGGAGGCATTGGGTCCCATTTTTCAGAGTATTTGGTATGACCCGGCCAGGGATTGAACCCCGACCTCCCAGTCTCATGGCGGACACTCTAACCACAAGGCCACTGAGTTGGTCATTTTTTTCCTGGTCATTTTTGCCACCAAAGAGATTTGGTGTATAGTACAGAAATGTTCGGTCCAAATGCATGACCACTTTATCAAGTCTAGAGGGTTTAATTAAGTGGTCTTCATCCTGCAGTAGCATTGCTGCTCCACTAGGTGGTGCCAGAGCTGCACTTACGTTGTTGGTACCGGTCCAGGCACTACATACTTCTGCTCTTTGTGAGTCGTGCTGCTCAGTGGTGTAAAGTAACTAAGTACATTTACTAAAGTACTGTACTTAAGTAACATTTTGAGGTATTTCTTTACAACCCTGGAGATTTTCCAATTTTCAATGTAGCTCCACTACAATTATTTGAAAACTTTAGTTACTTTGATTATTATGACAAAACTAAATACTTCAGCCCCATATAAATTTCGGCCATTTGAAAATAGACTATACATTCAACTAAATGCATGTGGATATTCAAATAGATTAGAAATAGATTTTCACCCTTTCACACACATTCATAAACCGACAGCAGAGGAAACCACGCAAGGCACCAACCTGCTCATCGGGAGCATTTAGGGGTTCAGAGTCTCAGAGCTTCAGAAGGACACTTCAATACTAACTCTGGGGCAGCCGGGATGGAACTGAGAACCTTGCGGTTCCCTTTCGGCCGCTCTACCGGCCACTGCCGCACAAAATATCCTATCGCACAAAGACTTGGCGACCCTCACCCCTCTAGTAATCCTGAGGACCCACCTAGGGGTCCCCGGACCCCCTGTTGAAGACCATTATGTAGGAGTATTCAAACTGTAAAGTAGCAAAGAATTGGAAATACAGTAAACTTGCAGTACCGGTAAATGCACTTAGTTTAGTTACTTTCCACCACTTAGCGTAACATTAGCGTAGTATCAACATCAGGCAGCACATGATTCTAATTACACAGCCGTTATACAAGCTCTTTCTAAACGCATGACCTCACTGCCTGACCTGGAGCAGTCACATGGTCATCTGTAGTCAAGATGGATGAATCTTACCACTTATCTGGACATATTATCCTGTGTTTAGACAGACAGACAGACAGACAGACAGACAGACAGGATGAGAAGGAGACAATGTAGGAGAGACAGACGGTATAGGAAAGATGAGAGGCAGACAGTAAAGGAGAGACAGACAGCAGGTAAGCTGAGGGGAAGACAGTGTAGGAGAGACAGACAAACTAGGATAGCTGAGAGACAGGTACCCCTGCTTTCCTATAGCTCTAGGCTAAACTCTAATCATTCGTCATGTCTGGTTATTGAAAGCGACTTTGGGCTTGTATTGCTGTAAAGCCGCTTGTAATATTATTTATTTGCAGGTTGCTTTTTTGGGGGGTTTGTATCCAAATGTTGTTTAAACCAGTGGTTCCCATAACTTTTCATGTCATAAGGACCTGCCAAATTAATATGTATTCGTCTGTGGACTCCCATCTGAAAATATGTTGTGCCTAGTCACTTCTTTAGGGCTTTTTAAGATTCATCTGGTGGTGTTTTGACTTCATGGAAACACACACACACACACACACACACACACACACACACACACACACACACACACACACACACACACACACACACAGACACACACACACACACACACACACACACACACACACACACACACACACACACACACACTCACACTCACACTCACACTCACTCACACACTCTCACACACACTCACTCACACACTCTCACTCTGTCTCTTTCTCTCTCACACTCTCTCTCTCTCTCTCTGGGCGAGCCTCACGCCACCTGCCCTTCTCTGCTCTTACTTCCTGTTCCTGTCAAACAGCCAGTTGCAGGCAGCTCAGTTGGATCTCAGCCAATCACGCTGCGGTAACCTTGGCGACGGTACATACACTTCCTGTAGAGTTGAGATTAAAATAGATAATGGAGTAGTGTGTTGAAGTGGTCTGGTCCAGGTCAGCAGTCATAGCAACATATGCTTCTGACAGCTCTCCCTGAAGAGCTGGTTCTGTAAGGGGACTACTATGGCTACAGTAGTGCCTTAAAAACGAATCAGTTTAGTAGATATTCAAAATATATCGTCTCCAAAACTGTTACATTTCAGGATTCTAATTCTGAGCTCGCAGATCTGCAGCTTTGATGCTCGTGTGTGACGCTGTAGTGTGTGCAATTGGATCAAGTAGGGCATTGATTTCAGCTCCAGAGTCTTTTCCCCCGAAACCCATGTTTACAGCTCCAGACTCAAAAGACAAAAATTCGATGTCTCCCGGAAACCCATGTTTACAAAAAGACATTAAGGAATGAATCACTGAAGCCATATTTCAGAAATGGCCATACTACAAGTTTACAACGCGTGTTCGTGTTGTGAGAAGAATCATATTTTTCTATTAATTCTATTCTATTATTTGAAATACTAATTATTTATTTTCATGTGAAGGCTTAACCCATTCTGACCGGGCACCCATTTTGGTGTCAGCATCATGTTATGCTTTATCTATTGAAAAATAGCAGATCTACAAGCTCATATCGCGCCACCGAGTGGCGCGATACGAGCTTGTAGGTCTGCCATTTTTTTTTTATCGAAGAACGACTGACATTTTTAGAATCTGATCTCAGGTCAGAATGGGTTAATGAGCACACAGTGTATTTCTGGTGGTATTGTTGCTTGATGTGACAGCAGAGAGAGGAAGGCATGCTGGAAGTTGCTGCTGACGTTTGTTATCATTCATTTCATGCATAGTTTACTTCTCAGGAAGCTGGCAAAGAAACAAACCCCTTTGTGAATGAAGTGTGTGTGTGTTGCGTGTGCTTGTGCTTGTTTTACTATAATTGTGTGGACCTTAATGTCCCCCACAAGTATAGAAGATGTCAGAAATAGACAATGACGGTGATGATTTTGATTTCATATTTTAGTCTGAAATGTTTGAGTGTTAGTCTAGTTTTAGTGGACTGAATGTCATAAGATTTTATTTGACTAAATGTACAGTTGATTTAGTCAACTAAAATGTATTTTTGCGGGCTGATTTTACACGAAAAAGGCATTCCTAAAATTTCCATCCACTTCTAAAATGTTGCTGTCCTCACAATTATAGTAATACAAACGTGTGTGTGTGTTTGTGTGTTTGTGTTTGTGTGTGTGTGTGTGTGTGTGTGTGTGTGTGTGTGTGTGTGTTTCTACAACAACAACATTGTATGGCACCTGTTCCCCAAATTCCCCAAATTCCAAACTGTTATTTGATTGTTTACTTTAAATTTTTTGAAGAAAAAGGCAAAAAAGTTTTCCCATATAGAATCTAAAATGACGTTTTAAATGATGACGGCAAAATTGAGAGGGATCATAATTAGATTCATTACACACGCCGTTTTAAGAGAAGCAACATTTCACAAGGCAGACTGTTTCATCAGGGTTTAACCTATGTCGGTGCGTGCGTGCGTGCATGCGTGCGTGAGTGTGTGCGACTGTGCGTGCGTGTGCTCGCGCAGCTAATGCACAGAAGTGTCTGTATTAGAGATGGCATGCACCTTTGACCCTAGCCTAGAGGTAGCTTTCATGAACAAGGTCATTCAATACCAAGCACCTCTATGCCATCTGAGAGCTGGAGCTGGGCTATAATGGCAGACTTATTTGTTTTTATATTTGGTAGCTTAGGACGGAGGTTCTCAACCTGTCGGTTGCCAGATAGTTTTCTGAATGTGTAAAACCCCCTAGGTAGGTCAACTGATTGTGAACCAGGGACCTGACCCTTAACCCATTCTGACCTGAGATCAGATTCATACGAGTTTTCCACTGGACACACACTGGTCTGATTAACCCATTCTGACCTGAGATCAGATTCTAAAAATGTCAGTTGTTCTTCGATTTTTCAAAAAATAGCAGACCTACAAGCTCGTATCGCGCCACTCGGTGGCGCGATATAAGCTTGTAGATCTGCTATTTTTCAATAGCTAAAGCATAACATGATGCCAACACCAAAATGGGTGCCCCTTCAGAATGGGTTAAAAGAATCAACCTGGGGACCACTGTTTTATTGCGATGGGATATAAGCTTTCGTAACACTTGCTATGCAATGCATCCCATGTCTTCACATACCTCAACCGATGGCCCACGGACTACTAGTGGTCCATGGCATTATAGGCCTGCAGGTGGTCCATGGGAAAATGTTTTAAAATATAATTGAAATGCCTTTGTTACAGTATTTCAAAAGTCCATAAACATAATAAACCGATTTAAATTAAATCATGACTGTTAAAGGTGGTTGCACACTGGACACGTTTTTCGGAAAACCCTGATGGAGAAACGCCACTAAAAATCTGAAAATCGCGACCCGGTGTGTAGGGACCTTTAAGGTCTTGATTTCATTCATTGCACAATATTGTGTGCAACAAACTATATCAAGCCCAGGCATTATTTAACTGAAATATACTGTATGTATATTTTGGAGAACCACTGATCTATTCCTATCCCACGGTTACGGTTATTCCATTCTCTTACTTCTCTTACAATCTTCCATTTAACTCTTTACAAACGCCTCACAAACACATGCCGTGCGGCCGTGTAAGCACCGCCCGGCTCATATGACTGTGAATGTGAGGCTCCAGGCAGCCCCGTAAAAACATCAAGCGCTATTCTCCCGCTATTCTCCCGTCACATAGGTGTAGCTTCTTTTGTGAATGTAATAGTTATGTTATGTAACCGTTTTAGAAAAGCAATAAGCCACTCGAGGCCCCAGCTTACCGGGTATTTTACAATGGCTGGGGGGGTAGAAGACCCTCCGTGTCGGGTCTGCCTACACCCCCAGTGTAAAATACCCGGTAACCTGAGACCTCTCGTGGCTTATTGCTTAATTAACTGATACAGTACTGATAGAGCAGACACATGGTGACATGATTTTATGGGCACGTTTCCTAATAATGATGACTCAATCAGGGCACGCTGGTACACTTACCTATCTTGAGATTCTAATTCCCGTTTCTGTGGAATTTCTTAACCTCAGTCTTCCCAGTAACTGACGACATTGACGCACTTCCACGGGACAGTGCATACATGATTTAGTGCACTGTTCCGTGGAGGAATACTGGGTTGCTCACCCAGTGCATGAGGCGATCTCACCCCTTCAATCCCGGCTCGGAACAGAGTGGATTCTGGGATGCATTTGGGCCAAACACATGAACGAGTACCATGTGTGCGCCGTGCACTGCGAGCTGGTCATGAACGAGCGCCGCCGTTGTATGTTAGCTCGGCCGCTCGGCGCGTTCATAAGGATAAGCCCAAATAAATGCTGCTTGTGCCGCAGTACCTACTTTTCGCCCACCATGTCCATTGCGCTTCAGTGTTTGCTCTCGGTAACATCTATTAATATATACTCCAAGTTTTTGCCCTGCTGGTTCGCGTTCATCGTCTCTGCCTGAGAGAGAGCGGTAGGAGGAAGGAACTTGTGAACTCAATTCTGCCGTAATCTGGCGGAGTCAGGTTACCAAATAGAGCGTATGCGCATGCTTAACCCATTCTGACCTGAGATCAGATTCATACGAGGTTTCCGCCGGACACACACTGGTCCTGATGAACCCATTCTGACCTGAGATCAGATTCTATGTAATGTCAGTCGCTCTTCGATTTTTCAAAAATAGCAGACCTACAAGCTCGTATCGCGCCACTCGGTGGCGCGATATGAGCTTGTAGATCTGCTATTTTTAAATAGCTAAAGCATAACATGATGCCAACACCAAAATGGGTGCCCGGTCAGAAATGCTTAAATTGAATGGCACATCGAGTGGCAAATTGAGTGGCAAAGCAACAGGCAAAGTGAGTTTAACATTGTTTAATGTTGTTTAATGCAACCAGATATGACTTCTCTGTGTGGATGTATGGGCTGTCAAGGCCAGAAAGTAGTTTTTTGCCACTCAGTAGGCGTTCCTGCATAACTTCCTGGTTTGATGATGATGTCATGCGCATACCCTCTATTGTAGCTTTTGTAAATTGAGTACCGGTAGCAAAGCAACAAAGGATTACACAAATCTCTGGCACAAAACATTTTCAGATCTGGAGGTCCGCTGGCCAAATACATATACATTTGGAGGTCCTTTGAGAAGTTTGAGAATCACTGTTGTGGACAGTGTTGCTAGGCAGATTCATTGAGCATGTCTGCCTTTCAGTCAAACATGTCTGGTGCAGATGTGTCGTCTTCTGGCTTCAATCTGACAGTCAGAAAAGAGAGCCTTCTACTTCTGTGCTGCAGGTCTCACTGCCGCCACGTTGAGGGGTGTGTGTGGAATGGCTTCATTACACTTTTTATTGTTTTCATTAGAAAAAACAAATAACACTAACGCACTAAAGAGTGCAATAAACAAACGGACCCTCCCCCTGTATATTCTGTTTATTAAAACCAGACAACCACGGGAAAAACAAATCA
Source organism: Protomyctophum parallelum (assembly GCF_964188405.1). Classification (NCBI taxonomy): domain Eukaryota; kingdom Metazoa; phylum Chordata; class Actinopteri; order Myctophiformes; family Myctophidae; genus Protomyctophum; species Protomyctophum parallelum. The sequence continues at coordinate 5,922,144 of NC_139704.1, read as the reverse complement.
CATGTTCCTCCCCCAACCACCACGTCACACCCCCTATCTTGAAAACATATGTATGTCTGTGTGTGTGCAGTGTGCACACGGAGCAAACTGATTTCTTCTGAAATGACGTATTCCTCCAGGTCAGGGGTCAGCAACCCAAGATGTTGAAAGAGCCATTTTCGACCAAAAATAAATTCAAAATCTATCTGGAGCCGGAAAGAAAATTACGCATTATAATGCAGCTTGCCAAGCTTTATTATCTCCCGGGTTGCAACGAAACTAGCAGAATTTAGCATGCTTTCCCTGGAAATGTCTTTCAACGTTACTTTTTTTGTTGTTTGATAGCTTCTCACTGCAGATTAAACATACAGGCAGTCAATCTGCATTGGCTGTGAAGGCAAAAGCCTCTGTCCACGAACTGTTAAATCCCCTGTTTTTCGTCGGCTATCTTTATTTCTCTCCCTGTAGAAGCCATAGCGTAGCAGGCAGCAGCCTCTCACACCCACCGGTTTGTTTATAATAGACACCTGGCTGGCACGGCACTGAGTGTGTCGCATGCTATGACGCAAATTTTAGTTTAGTTAAGTTTTCCAATTTTGTAAAAATGTGTAGAATAAATATTAAGAATGCTTGTCACGTTTCCTACAGAAACCATAAATGAAAAATAATGTATTGCTACTTTTAATGCTACAAGGAGCCACTAGGGGTGTGCTCTAGAGCCGCCTGTTGCAGACCCCTGCTCCAGGTCATTCTGGAGGTGTGCAGGGTACGATATAGAGAGACATGTTGAGGTAAATTTAGATTAGAGCCATTTAGATGAACGGAATTAAATATGAACTGAAATGGAATATTAAACATTGACACAGAGTGCAGGTCAAGACATCGTCTCTTTCGGTGGGTGGAAACCAAAAGTCCAAAATATTAACTTTTTAGGAAATGAAAAAAAGAAAGAAAGAAACTACCCCTGCACTACTACTACTTCTAGGCCTAAATTCCACCCTTGTTGGCAGATTGGGGTGGACTCAACCAAACCTAATTATGCAAAATCGTAGCTTTAGCACCTATTGCCATAATCTTGATCCTCCAATGCAACCTCCTCCCTTACAAATTGTACTCGTGCCGCTATTGCGATGACCGATCTGATACTTTTGCTATTTTTTATCTGATACTGTTGCTATTTTTGAATTTGAATGAATTTGAAAAGTAACTGTTAACCCATTCTGACCGGGCACCCATTTTGGTGTTGGCATCATGTTATGCTTTAGCTATTGAAAAATAGCCGATCTACAAGCTCATATCGCGCCACCGAGTGGCGCGATACGAGCTTGTAGGTCTGCTATTTTTGAAAAATCGAAGAGCGACTGACATTTTTAGAATCTGATCTCAGGTCAGAATGGGTTCATCAGACCAGTGTGTGTCCGGCGGAAACCTCGTATGAATCTGATCTCAGGTCAGAATGGGTTAATAATTTGGACATATGAGGCTTCCGCCTGACAGAGACGATCATTATAATAAACTTCTATCTCATGCTGTCAAGTCATTTTTAAATGGAAGCCAGTAACATGAATATTATGCAAACAGACTGCCGCCTACCAGGGTGTGGCGCACTACAAAAAAAATAAAAAATAAAATAAAAGTTGAGCTGAGTTCAACAGTTTTCAGCCGCTCCAATGACGCAGCGAGGCGTCAATCAATCATGATGTTTTTGTTTCACCATTTCCACTCACCACATCTCCACCCACAATTGGATGTTGGATGTGGAGCCAACACTTTTTAAAGTGCCGAGTCGAAAACAAATAAAACCTTAAAATGGATCTTGCGGTGGACTGGCATGCAGCCTGTCTTAGTGGCAGTCAGTCACTAGTCGGTCACTAGTCTAGTTCAGTGGTTACCAAACCTTTTAGCCCGAGACCCAAAAGAGAAATCTGATGTCTTTCTGGGACCAAAACTCACATCGCAATGTGACACTTTTTTTTTCTTTCTTTTTTTGGAGAGAATCTGTTAGATTTTTTTGTTTTTTTACTTTCTGAAATTCTCTGCAGTGGTTGAACTTGCTATTTAAATTATTAACACGTTAGATTTACTTTTTACTTTTTGAAAATGTTTTTAAATATTAATTAAAATCATTGTAGTGTAAAGTAAAAATAAAAAAAGGACAAATAAATTATATTTACTCCTAAACATCCCAAACCCACTGTTTGGGGAAACAGTGGTCAAGCAACCAGCATCATGTTAAGGCACAGATGGTTCACTGTTACAAATGTACAGACCATTGGAACGATTCAACAAGATGGATACGTTTCTGCAGGTTATGATCCCTCCCCTCTCAGCTTAACCCATTTTGGGGCGTGAACCCTTTTTGGTGTTCTAATTTTGCTATTGGCGCGCTACGAGCTTGTAGGTCTGCTATTTTTGAAAAATCGTGAAAATGTGCCTTAAATCTTTGAATACATTCTTTCAGTGTTTCAGTTTTTAACTCAAATCTTTGCTTCTGGAGGGTCCCTGGAACAACATATTTTCAGATGGGGGTCGGCGGCATATTAAATATATAATTTCTGGGGTCCTTGACATGAAATATTGAGAACCACTGATGTAGAAACATGAGGTTTTTGAGGAAAAAAACTTAGACTTCAGGCCTAAATGGGTTAAAACTCATCCTCCCAACAGATTCCTGTCATTCTCCTGACGTTTCGCCCCGATAGCTGATGGTGGAAGAATAGATAGTTATGTCACAGTTCCTTACAGAGGTTTTTACTGTACTGTACTGTACTGTACTGTACTGTACTGTACTGTACTGTACTGTACTGTACTGTACTGTACTGTACTGTACTGTACTGTACTGTACTGTACTGTACTGTACTGTACTGTACTGTACTGTTGGCTAATAAAGAGGCAGCTCTGGGTAGCAGCAGAACCTACTTGGACAGCCAAAGCTCTCTGCAGCTTTTCAGAGTAAACGGAAAAAGTAGGTTATAATCCTGGAAAGAGAGATTGATAGAGTGGAAAGAGGGAATGGCATGCAGAAAGAGGAGGAGAGGTGTGTGTATGGGTGGTTGCGTTGGTGTGTGTGTGTGTGTGTGTGTGTGTGTGTGTGTGTGTGTGGGTGGTTGCGTTGGTGTGTGTGTGTGGGTGGGTGCGTTGGTGTGTGTGTGTAGCGGGCCATGCCAGAGAGGGACGCATATCTTCACCCTACGGAGAGGGAGAAAAATAATTGCTAACCCAAGGATTTAGAGAGAGAGGGAGAGGGGGGGGGGGAGGTGGAAGAGTGGCAAGAAGATTTAGACAGGAGAGGAGAGGCATCCAGAGACACAAACGGAGAGGTAGAAAGAGACGTCAGCTGAGTTAGATGGAGAGAGAGACAGAGAGGTGGATGGGAGAGTCATTCACTATACAGTAGACAGGGTGGGGAGAGAGAGACAGAGAGGTGGATGGGAGAGTCATTCACTATACAGTAGACAGGGTGGGGAGAGAGAGAGACGGGGCAAGGGAGTGATGCTGAGCCCAAAGTGTATACTGCACACTGGTGTTTTCCTGCCGAAAATAGAACATATGCAAGCTCACGACACGTTGCGAGTTTGTAGATCTGTCATTTACTTGAGCGGCACAACGCCAAAACTCAACTATAAGTATAAAGTGATGCTATATAGGAGGTGAACGAGACTAGAGTTCAGGCTAGAGTGGGTGTAGTCCACGCTGATAATAGCAGATCTACAAGCTCGCAACTCGTCACGAACTAGACGCATTGCGAGGTCATAGATCTGCTGTTTACTAGAGCTGCGCGATGCCGGTACGCAACCGTAACCCCCGTACAACGGGGGGCTATAGACGAGGCTATAGCCCAGGGGTGCTCACACTTTTTTGACTTGAGAGCTACCGGTACTTCAAAAATAAAAAAAACAGCTCCACAGGGTCTACCCACCAACAACAATATTTTGTCATTGCTGAAAATAGTTAAAACCTGAAGGGGGCCTTTGAATACCAGCGCTGGCGTTCGATATAAGACAAACACACTTGGAATGGGAAATACAATATAACTTTGTAATGCTACTGAAGTTTGTGTGCAACACAAAAGTACTGCATTGTGTGTTTGAGCTGTCAGGCCCTTTTTTATGTCAATCAATTGAGTCACCTTAATTCAAGTGGCAGATGCGAAAAAATAGTTTTTCTTTCTTTTTGTTATAATTTATTTTAGGGCATGTCATGTGGTCTACCTGACGCAGCCTTTGTGATCTACTGGTATCATGCGACCTTTTACCTTTTTGTGCACCCCTGCTATAGAGGAATTCAAAGTGAACGCAGCGAGGGTTCAGCCAGGGGGCTTACAGCCCACGCTGTGGGAGCGACGGCTGGGCTGGGGCTAGCGGCGGCTGGGCTTGGGGCTAGCGGCGGCCTCTAAGTTTGGAACGGAGGACGGGGGAGGGATGCCAGGAGGAAGCAAGAGGGAGGGAGGGAAGGAAGGAAGGGAGCCGGTAGGAGGGGAGGAGGAGGAGGGGGAGGAGGAGGAGCTGAGTGAAGCCGACAGAGCCCTGCCTGTCTGCTCTGCCGGTGAGGAGAAGACGAGAGGCCAGGGAAGGAGCACTGGAATGGATCGGATAAGATAAGATCACAAACGTTAGGGGATAGATAGAGTAGAGATAGATGCAGAGAGAAAGAGAGAGAGAGATGGGATGAGGGGGGTTGCACTCCAGGCCCTTTAGGACTGTTGCTCCAACTGGGAGAGAGAGAGAGACGGGCTCCGTGGAGGCAGACAGACAGGCAGGCAGACAGACAGACGGACAGAGACAGACAATCCGCGTGAGGAAGAGAAGACAAGGGGGAGGGGGGATTGTGGACAGAAGAGAGAAAACACAGGGATTGGAGGCTGAGAGCAAAAGACAAGTGAAGAGAAAATAGATTCTCGGGAGCAGAGAAAGAGAGGCTTTGATGTGTGAAATTAGCGCGTGTTTTATATCCTGGAACTGGAAAAACGAATTAGTTTAGATGGGGGGAATAGAGAGGAGCTTTGAGAAGTTTTGACTTTCATCTTCTTCCAGTAACTAAGAAAAGAAAGGGCTTTTTTATTGTACTTTATATTTGTACTGAGCGCACACAGATCGTTCCTTTTTAGTTTTTTCTATGGGTTTTTCCCTCTCTGATTCAGGAGCGACCGCCAACAGCTTATTCATCATAACTCTGCTGTGTTTACGGGGCACTTAAAGACAGTCACTACTAGCAGCCTGTGAGTTCTTACTCCACGACACCGTCGTCGCATCGGCCCGTATAGCCCGAGCGCCCCAGCGTCCCCGACCGCCGTGTCCCATTGGCCCTCGCCAGGGCGACAGTGGGGCGGATCCATGTGGGTTTTTTTCCCGGCGCCGGGCGGTGGATCGGCGGCTGTACCTGACCGCTGAGGAGGGGGAGGGGCTGGGTGTGAGGAGGAGGAGGAGGCGGAGCCTGGCTGACATGGCCAGTTACCTGCTGTGCTGGGGGGGCGGGGCTCTGGACGACAAGTACCTCTATGCCCCGCCCTACCCTGCCGTGTACAGGTGAGTTGAGTCCACTGGTCTGACCACTTTCACTCTGTCTGATTTGATTTAATTCTGGGGTTTTCAACCCTTTTAATTGCAAGGCCAATTATGTATTCAGCATTTGAGACCACCATTTGGATGAGATTTAGCCTCTCAGACCCAAGACTTGGAATATTTCGATGTCGTCGGATAGGATTTTGTCCACAATTCCATGCTGTAGTGATATAATACAATAATAGCAGGCAAACGTTGATCAAAATAACAATTATTCTACTACATTCTCTAATTGTTTAGTTGTTCTATCATAGCTAACTAAAAATGACTAATAATAACATTCAACAACAAAGACAGTCATGAAATCAGTGTGCAAAAGTCTAATATATAGATAAATAGAACGTTAAATTAAAACCTTTCCAGCCATACCAGCAAGGTCCAGTGTAGGGTGGCTGGTTGGTTAGAGTTCCAGTTCAAGGTTGTGCCTTTTATTGTTACATCTTGTGTGCAGGCACATAAGAGTAACGTTTTTTGTCTGGCTTCCTTCAGACAATGCAACCGCAAAAGAGAAGAAAATGTCTAGTCTCGACTACATGTAAACAACGTAGTGTCGTCTTCTATATTGGTTAGCTGGCTTTCATTTGGCTCTGAGTGTTTTAATTTCAACGATGCCTAAATAACTCTGAGAGTGTGCAAATGAAAACCATCCATTTGTACACTCTCAGAGTTACAGACCTCTTAACCCATTCTGACCCGAGATCAGATTCATACGAGGTTTCCGCCGGACACACACTGGTCTGATGAACCCATTCTGACCTGAGATCAGATTCTAGAAATGTCAGTCGCTCTTCGATTTTTCAAAAATAGCAGACCTACAAGCTCGTATCGCGCCACTCGGTGGCGCGATATGAGCTTGTAGATCTGCTATTTTTCAATAGCTAAAAGCATAACATGATGCTGACACCAAAATGGGTGCCCGTTCAGAATGGGTTAAGGGTCCATTTCTAACCCTCTCAAGGAATTCAGTTTGGACCATTTTAAGCTCTTCATTATACTTTGTTATATGACAATAGCCGGTGTAGATGTTCCCAACGTGCCGCAAACCACAAACACTTTGTGTTTGTGAGCTTGTAAATCTGCTATTTTTTTGCAACTTCTTGCTTACGAAATAGGGTTGAAAAAGTTGTTCATCTTTTTCTCATTTGCGTCTCACTCTGTCTGCATCTAGTTTCCATCTGTCTGTGTATTTTGAGCAGTGGTGAAAAGTAACTAAGTACATTTACTTAAGTACTGTACTTGAGTGCGATTTTGAAGTATTTGTACTTTGTTTGAGTATGTCCAATTTCCAATACTTTTACTTCTACTCCACTACATCTCGGAGGCAAATATATTGTACTTTTACTCCACAATTATTTGAAAACGTAGTTACTTTGTAGATTTGATTATTATTACATTACAGCCATATACAGTATACAGTACTTGGCCATTTGAAAATAGCCAATCTTCAAGCTCACAATGCAACACGCTACACACAGTACTTTTGTACTTTTACTCAAGTACATTTTGAATTCCAGTGTTTTAACTTGTTGATAATTTATTACTTTTACCCTGAGTTATAGAGCGTGCACGTGCGTGTGTGCGTGTGTGAGTTGTAGTCCCTGAGTTATAGAGCTGCGTGTGTGCGTGCATGTTCCTGTTGTATTTGTTTTGTTTTCTCCCATCCATGTGTCCGGATTCCTTTAGCCTGTGGCTGCCATATGTTTCCCATACTGTACGTGTGTGTGTGTGTGTGTGTGTGTGTGTGTGTGTGTGTGTGTGTGTGTGTGTGTGTGTGTGTGTGTGTGTGTGTGTGTGTGTGTGTGTGTGTGTGTGTGTGTGTGTGTGTGTGTGTGTGTGTGTGTGTGTGTGTGTGTGTGTGTGTGTGTGTGTGTGTGTGTGTGTGTGTGTGTGTGTGTGTGTGTGTGTTCATATGTCCTTTATGACTGGCTGGCTGGCTGCTCATTTCAGCTCTTTCTTATATTTCCTGTGGCTTATTGTATGTCAGATTTTCTTTTCTTCTCTGTTCGTGTTTCCCCAAGTCTTTCTTTCTGTCTGTCTGTCTGTTTCCTTCAGGCTGTTTATCTTCCTTGTCTCTCCATCTGTCTCTTATGTTTGTCAGCCTCTCTCTCTCTCTCTCTCTCTCTCTCTCTGCGCCCAGTGTATATTTGAGTAGGTAAATTGGAAGGAGCAGTGTGTTGATCCCTGCGGAGAATAATAATGTTTGTTGATCCTGATGCAACTTGGTGAAACACCTTTATTTAATGTTGTCCTCATTCAACCTTTATTTGTTTTCCATGGGTTACATTGAGGGCCGAACCCTAATTGTTAATCCCGCCGAGATTACAACGGTAATCAGATGTGTGTCGTCAGTGTCCTATTGAGGTCAACATTGAATCACTTCACTCAGGGGGTCTATACTAGACCCCCTTCATTCAGACAAAAGAATACAAACTCACAATTGAGCTTGCCAATAGGGGCCACAAAAAGAAAGAAATAACTAAAAGCTATCTATTTGATTTGGCCGTTGACCTCAGGGTCATGTCATGCAGAGCAGTGGTTCCCAAAGTGGGGTCCGGGGACCCCACTTTGAGACATGTTTGGCTGTAGATGACTTTGTTTTCTAGCAATGCCTGGCTGTTCCCTCTTCCTCGATCTCTTCACCTACCTCTCCTCCCCTCTGGCTGTTCCCTCTTCCTCGATCTCTTCACCTACCTCTCCTCCCCTCTGGCTGTTCCCTCTTCCTCGGTCTCTAAACCTACCTCTCCTCCCCTCTCTGTTATTGTCTCTGCGTCTCTTCTCCTATAGCTGACTGTGTCCTGTACAAAGGTTTGTTATCATCTTCCATTCCGTACTGGAACATAAGCAGTAAGCACTGCTGAATTCACAAATGAGTAGCTCATGTTTCTTTTTTCCATTGCTGCCAATGGGTCTTGTTGTGAGCTTGTATATTGGCTATTTTTGCCGTGAGTACAACAAAGTCTACAATAGGGCTTAATTGGTTAAGTGGAGTGATGTGATTCTCCTCGATCTGCAGCTGAGCATGTATATTCTTTTCTTTTGTTGTCTCTCCAGCCGGGGCGGTAGATCAGGTACATTTTTCTGAAGTCAAAGTATCAACGTGGAAATAAATACTCTGACTCTGTTACAAGTAAAAGTCCGGTATTCAGAGTAAAAGTACGAAAGTATTGGCATCAAAATAATACTTAAAGTACAAAGTGTTCCGTTTTGAGTGTTCCAAGTGCTTTTAAATGCCCCTTGCGTTTTCATACGCCAGAGGCTAGAGCAGATCGAAACAGATTAATTATGGCCAATTTATTCTATGGACAGTATAACCCATTCTGACCGGGCACCCATTTTGGTGTCAGCATCATGTTATGCTTTAGCTATTTAAAAATCGAAGAGCGACTGACATTTTTAGAATCTGATCTCAGGTCAGAATGGGTTCATCAGACCAGTGTGTGTCCGGCGGAAACCTCGTATGAATCTGATCTCAGGTCAGAATGGGATAAAGCACACAGAGAGAGAGAATAGACCTCTGTCTTGTACGCAATCTACTACTATGTGATTACCGACAGGAAATACATGACTATCCTGCAAATTAAGTGAAAGGCCCCCTGCTGTTATTTTTCAATCCGGCTACCAGGACCTCTAGTACTGCTGGTTTTATCTCCTACCAGGACCTCTAGTACTGCTGGTTTTATATCCTCCAGGACCTCTAGTACTGCTGGTTTTATATCCTACCAGGACCTCTAGTACTGCTGGTTTTATATCCTCCAGGACCTCTAGTACTGCTGGTTTTATATCCTATACCAGGACCTCTAGTACTGCTGGTTTTCTCACAGCTGTGGTGACATCATTTCCACCTGTGTTTGACCCCATGTGGTCAGCACCCTGCAGCCCTGTGTGTTTTCCCAGGCTGTCTCAGTGCATTGACTGCTATTGTGCTTTTACTCCACTGCAATTATTTGAAAACGTAACCCATTCTGACCTGAGATCAGATTCATACGAGGTTTCCACTGGACACACGCTGGTCTGACGAACCCATTCTGACCTGAGATTCTAAAAATGTCAGTCGTTCTTCGATTTCTTTCAAAAATAGCAGACCTACAAGCTCGTATCGCGCCACTCGGTGGCGCGATATGAGCTTGTAGATCTGCTATTTTTCAATAGCTAAAGCACGACATGATGCCAACACCAAAATGGGTGCCCGTTCAGAATGGGATAAACGAAATAAACATGAAATACCCACTTCAGCCTCCGTACATTGTGGCCATTTGAACATTGCCCATCTACTGTACAAGCTCACACTCCGTGACTTGACGTACTTGAGTACTTTCTACTTGCCCGAATATAAGAATATGTTTTTTTTTCCAAAGGAAATATCCTAAACAAATGGGGTCGTATTATAATCGGGGACTATACACTATTTGACATTCAATGTTCTTCTTCCACGAATGAGTCTTGAAAAAAGTGGGTCGTCTTATGTTCAGATCCGTCTCATATTCGGGACAATACGGTACATTTTGATGCCAATACTTGTACTTGACTTGTACTTGTACTTGCTACAGAGTAGTTCTACATTTGCAGTATCACTTTTTCCATCACTGGCCGTGATCCAAACCCATTCTGAACGGGCACCCATTTTGGTGTTGGCATCATGTTATGCTTTAGCTATTGAAAAATAGCAGATCTACAAGCTCATATCGCGCCACCGAGTGGCGCGATACGAGCTTGTAGGTCTGCTATTTTTTGAAAAAAATCGAAGAACGACTGACATTTTTAGAATCTGATCTCAGGTCAGAATGGGTTAATCAGACCAGTGTGTGTGTCCGGTGGAAACCTCGTATGAATCTGATCTCAGGTCAGAATGGGTTAATGGGGCTGGTTGCTCCGCACTCCCAAATGAATGAATACGCAGCAACCCAAAGCTAGCTGTCATATCTCTGACTCAGCATGGGGAGAGAGTTCTGCTGCTGTAGGCTTGCTAAACTCCCACGCACGCACGCACGCACACACACACACACACACACACACACACACACACACACACACACACAAACACAGTTCAGTCCAGTGTGTGTGTTTGTGTGTGTGTGTGTGTGTGTGTGTATATTATTAATATTACATTATGTGGAAGTCTCTCTGCAGTGGGAGGAGCAGGAAGTTGAGCTGGGTTTTTTACAGATTCATATTCTCTACATCTATTATACATCAAGGACCTGTTTAATAATTAACCCCTGAGTTATAGAGCTGTGTGTGTGTGTGTGTGTGTGTGTGTGTGTGTGTGTGTGTGTGTGTGTGTGTGTGTGTGTGTGTGTGTGTGCGTGTGCGTGTGCGCGTGCGCGTGTGCACACACAGTATTTTCATAATACTGTAAAATTGTCAGTGTAAGCAAATGGACCCGTGAGGGTCATTGACTGATCTCTGCATATAAAACACAAAGCAACAACAACTAGTCAAACAACACCAAAACAATTCACAGAAGCGCTGCAGCATCATTTAGAGACAGCACATAGTTAGTGAAACGAACAACCTGTGGAATACTACCAAGCCTCTCCTATCTCTCAACGGTCAACAGACATCGACGAGACATGGGGTGGCAGTGGCTCAGGGGTATACAGTGGACGGTAGAACAGCCAGATCTGGCAACCGCAAGGTTCCCGGTTCGATCCCGGGCTCCCCCAGAGTTAGCGTCCAAGTGTCCTTGAGCAAGACGCTGAACGTTTGGTTCCTTTCATACTTTTCCTCCACCATCAGTGTGTGTGTGTGTGTGTGTGTGAATGGGTGAATGTAATGCACAATCTATATAAAGCGCTTTGGATAAAAGCGCTATATAAATGCACGATTTACATTTAGCTAAATATGGCAAGCTAGCTGTGAAAGCCTCTTATCTTGCATGGAAGCTTTCTAAGAAATATATATGCAACAATTAGTTTTGTTACATATTTCTTTACCCTGCTTTCTACCCAGTTTAGTCATTATGACAAAGAATTCCTCCCCACACATTTAGTATTCTTTTTATTTATCACTGCTGTTGTATCCTACTTTCACACACCTGCCAGTGACGAGCCGCCACCTGGAGGACGTAGAGGTGGGCAGGCACTTGTTGATGAAATTGTCGGCACATTTAGTCTTAGTTTTAATCATCATATCTTAGTTTTTATTTTGTTTTCGTCAGTGGAGAAAGGTAGTCGAGGAACATTCTTCGTCATAGTTTCAGTCGATGAACTCAACACTGGTTTAGTCCAAGGACTGTCTAAAGAGGACGACATGGCGTCGCCCATACGGTTTTCGCGTCTCGTCCTCTTTAAGACAGTTCTTGGTTTAGTCATAGTGAAACTGGTGTTTTGTGGCACAAGATGGCTGCCGTGTTGATCCAGAGCGGCAGCAGGCGGACTTGGAGGAGTTGTTGTGGGTTCTCTGGGTCGAGTTCCATTCATCTGTTGACTCTGTTGAATGTAGGGTTTCCACCCAGCCAAGAACCATGACACACCCTGGAAAATATACACACACACACACACACACACACACACACACACACACACACACACACACACACACACACACACACACACACACACACACACACACACACACACACACACTCTCTCTCTCTCTCTCCCTCATTTCTCTCTGTTTCTGTTCTATTCTCTCTGCTTTTCCTTCTCTATTTCTCTCTCCCTTTCTTTTTGTCCCTTGTCATTCTATCCCCCCCTCCGCTATGATGCTCATACACCCATTGTCTTAAGAATAAACAAACCCCTCCTCCACCACCCCGCTCCCATGTCTCTCTGTCCCCTCCCCCTTCTCTCTCTCTCTCCTCCCCTCCCCCCTCTCTGCTCCGTTCTTTTGTAACGCTCCATCCTGCTAGGAGGGGTGATGAGTGGGGCCGGTGGGACATACCAAGTCCCGCTCTGAGATGGGGGGGTGGGGGGGAGGAGGTGGGCTTGAGACATGTATGTGTGTGCGTGTGTGTGTGTGTGCGTGTGTGTTGTTACCGTGGAGGTGACAACAGAGGCACACGAGTCAGAGGAGTTGCATCGCAAATTTAAAACAGACAATGTGCGGCCGGTGAAGGATGAGGCTAAACTGGTAGGCGCTTTATTTTTTTGTTGTGTTTGTTTTTACCATGAAATAAACAAAGGTTATTTTTTGACATGAGAGTTGAGAGAGAGGGAGGAGGGGAGTATAAGTTATTCTACATTTTTGCAGGGGAACTATAATACTAGCTCCATCGTCATCATCACAGATTAGTAACCTGTGTATTTTGTTTTCTATGAAACTGCAGCTGGGGGGGAGGAGGCAGGCTGCAAGTTATTTTTATTTTGGGGGGGGGGGGGGGGGGGGTGTCCAAGCACAAAGCAGACACTTTGGCAGGTCGCACCAAGGCGTGCGATGAGCTCCCTTTCCCTGGTTAAAAAAAAACCAACAACCCCCTTGTTGTTGGCGAGACATGAGATAAAGTGAAAGTGTTGCTTGCTGAGGGTGATTTATATGGGAACGTTGCCCAGTCAGTCACTGTTGTTTTGGGTCTCTCTTTAAGGATCTCTCCTCCTCTGAGGTTTCCTGCACCGGTCGCTCGCTCGCTCCTCCTGGTCACCCCCCCCTCCCCTCCTTCTCCTCCTCCCCCTTCTCCTCCCTCCCGTGGTTGTAAAAGAGCGGTTATTTCTGTCCTGAATGAATGAACGGATGGATAGATGGATGAATGAATGAGCGGTGCTGTGCTGCTTGCCTTGGGTCACTGCATGTGCCAGAGCAAGAAGGACACGGAGAGCAGTGTTGCCATGTCTGCTCACTCTAAGTCACTTTGTGTGCCGCTAGTAAAACATTGGTTAATTGTTGTTTTTAAGAAATAGGAGAATTAAAAAAAAACTGGTTAGAATGTCATTTAGATAGCATGTTATTGTAGACTGATGGTTTGATTGATTGATTGAAATATTTATTAACAGTTTGTAGAATTTATAGTACATTTTAAGCACAAACTCAATACAAAGACTGTCAACTGTGAGTGGACGACCCAATTAAGCATTACACTTGTTTACAACAGGGTCCACATTGTTCAATTCATCAAAGAATTGGTGCAGGGGTGTCCAAGCTTTTTTCCCCCAAATGGGGCCAAATGAGAAAAATATTAAAACACCCAAATTAGGGCCAAAGTTACTACCTAATACCTATCATAATGTGGGCTGCTTTCGGACCATACTAGAGTCACAATACAAATGCATTGAATTACACCAATTCTATTTAATCAATATCAAATATCAATGGTCTTTTGGTCAGGTGTGCTGTGAACTCAGCCTTTGTTCAGCCTCATTTTACATTACCAAATGTAATCATATGTGTAATGTCTTTCTGTCTGTATAGCTACCGTGGTTAACCCATTCTGACCGGGCACCCATTTTGGTGTTGGCATCATGTTATGCTTTAGCTATTGAAAAATAGCAGATCTACAAGCTCATATCGCGCCACCGAGTGGCGCGATACGAGCTTGTAGGTCTGCTATTTTTGAAAAATCGAAGAGCGACTGACATTTCTAGAATCTGATCTCAGGTCAGAATGGGTTAATCAGACCAGTGTGTGTCCGGCGGAAACCTCGTATGAATCTGATCTCAGGTCAGAATGGGTAAACATTGATGATACAGTAGTAGTCAAAATTGGCCCGTGGGCCATAGTGCTATGGTGTAGAGTTTCAATGTACAAGACTGTATTGATATTATGATGTTGATACCGATGATGGTTCTTGGTTTGCTTATGATCCTAGATTACTATTTCTATGCATTTGATGTATTACCTCGTGCTTACCCTGCTTACTTTAAATCTCTCTGGATTAAGAGCTTCTGCTAAATGCCTAAAGTGTAGATTACTCGGGCTTGTTGTTTTAGACCAGCGGTTAGTTTGTCAAACATTTTCAAATACATATTGCTTTATAATGAAAATAGCCGATCTACAAGCTAACAACACATCATGATGCAATGCGTTGTGAGCTTATAGATCAGCTATTTTCTGTGTGTGTGTGTGTGTGTGTGTGTGTGTGTGTGTGTGTGTGTGTGTGTGTGTGTGTGTGTGTGTGTGTGTGTGTGTGTGTGTGTGTGTGTGTGTGTGTGTGTGTGTGTGTGTGTGTGTGTGTGTGTGTGTGTGTGTGTGTGTGTGTGTGTGTGTGTGTGTGTGTGTGTGTGTGTGTGTGTGTGTGTGTGTGTGTGTGTGTGTGTGTGTGTGTGTGTGTGTGTGTGTGTGTGTGTGTGTGTGTGTGTGTGTGTGTGTGTGTGTGTGTGTGTGTGTGTGAGAGAGAGTGAGATCATGCCACCTACAGTAGTTGCTTCTTTTGGGGCTTGTTTTTGTAGACCAGGTTGCTCGTTTCTCTCAGAATCTGGCAACACTGATAGAGGTTCCCATCTCTCTCACTTAAAGGGACATGACACCCATAATACTGAGTCATAATCCTTAGTGTCCATTAAACGTAGAGTCATTTATATTTTTGGGTTAAAACAAAAGATGTTTTCTTAAAAGGTTAAAGCTCTATATTCTGAAAGTAGTCATTGATATGGAGTGTGTTTTTACACTGTTCATTTTGTTGACTAAGACTAAAAGACTAAGATTAGAAGGCTAAAAGACTAGACTAACGACTAAACAATTTCAGATGACTAAAATAGGCCTAAAACGAAATGGTGTTTTATTCAAAAGACTAATACTATAAGACTAAATCAGAATTGGCTGTCAAACTTAACACTGCACGGTTTTGCTAAATAATGACAAGCTTTATGATAAACAAAATAAAATGTTCAGGTTTGGTTTGCAAAATGTCAACCGTAGCAGCTTCCGTCATTCCAGTGTTCCAGTTTAAAATGTGTCTGCTCATTTCTTTGTGCCTTTACATCCAGTTTCACTAGTTTATCCTGTTTGACTGTTTACAAATGGACCGAAAGAACAGGATCACTTTTTTTTTTTTTTACAGAATACACGTGTGCCATATTTGCCAGGCTTAAGCATTAAAAGGAAGTCTACTCAGAAATAGATTTTCAACTGTTTTATTGTTTGATTTTCAGTTCATTAGATAGTTAAGTTGGGGTGTTGAGCTCAGAGAGTCGTGAATAAAAACCCAAAGCCCAGATGATTTCACTTTAAAGCATGTAAAGCCGATTAAAGCCCTTGAATGGATACGTTCCAGTATCCCTCTGTTGTTAGGCTGCCTTTTCATCTTTATTTTTACAAAATATATAATATTATATATAGGCCTGGCCTATATCTAAAATACCGGACAGAAACCTCTTATCTCCTAAAAAACATCCGTAATGGTTGTAGGTCTAAGACTCCCCAAAGTCAGGATGCAAATCCGACCAAGTAATATGGCATTGGCTGGGGATATTTTGTTATTGTCTCCACCAGGCCGAAGGCATGGGGGGAGAGTATGTTTTGCACTCCGTCCGTCCGTGTGTGTGTCCGTCCATCCGCCCGTGTGTGTGTGTGTCCGTCCGTGTGTCCGTGAGCAGCTAATCTCGGCCACCGTTAACCCGGTCGATGCCAAATTTTGCACACACACTCCCTGGATGCCAACGATGAACCTCTGCCTCAAACTTTCCAGAACGGCCTGTTATAGCGCCACCAGGAGGCCGCTTTGTGCAAAACAAGTTTTTGCACAGTACACCTACAGATTTTGTCCAAACATCACGCAAATTGGTACACAGTCTCTCTAGAGCCATTCAACGAAACGGGTCTTTCAGATTTATCAGACTCCATCCTGATTGGTTAAGATTGGCTTCCAAAGTTCACAGGAGTGCTCAGTTTCAAACAAAATGCTGCAAATCATGAACACATCGCGTGATTTCCGTGAAATTGTGCACGCACATTCCCACTAGGCCGAGGACGAAATGCCACATGAACAATTTCAACTCAGCCTCAAGGTGGCGCTATAACTGGCCGAAAAGTGTTTTTACCTCTAACTGCACGGATCTTTGGATAACTTTGTATGCCAACTCCCTAGAGGCCAAGGAAAAACCTTTGTCTGGAATTTTTCACATCTGCTCTTTATAGCGCCACAGCATTTTTTCTGCCTGTCTGCACCTTCTTGAGAGTGTGATAACTATGCCCTCTTGTTTCATTGATGATACACTGTAATGTAGTGTAATAGTTGGCTTAGGTTTGACAGAATATATGTTGGTGTCATCAATGACAAGTTCAGATGCCGTTATGAAACCATGTGGGACGCAAGATTATATTACACTGTGTGTGTGTGTGTGTGTGTGTGTGTGTGTGTGTGTGTGTGTGTGTGTGTGTGTGTGTGTGTGTGTGTGTGTGTGTGTGTGTGTGTGTGTGTGTGTGTGTGTGTGTGTGTGTGTGTGTGTGTGTGTGTGTGTGTGTGTGTGCATGCGTGCGTGCGTGCGCACAGTCGTGTGATAGTGAGTGAGTGTGGGAGTCTGACTATAATGCTCCCACAGTGTGTTTTCATTGACAATACTACTCCTGCAGGGATGTTAGTGACATCCTGTAGCCTCTCTGGTTGTGTTAAAGTGCCACCCAGTGTCTGGATGTAAAAACGACCTGCTTTCACATTACATCTTATGGGAGAAGTGCCAATAATCATCACAATAATAAATAAATGTCATGGTAGTTTTTTCTATAGGAACGTTGGCTCCATTGATCCTAGCCAGAACACAATCGGTTGATTGATCATTTGATTGATTGATTATTTGATTGATTGATTGATTAAAATGACCATGCTCTGCTGTGGTCTTTCTGAAAATGTATGTGGCCCACCCATATGAGCGCCTAACAAGTGGTAATGTGGATGGCCCACCCATATGAGTGCCTAACAAGTGGTCATGTGGATGGCCCACCCATATGAGCGCCTAACAAGTGGTCATGTGGATGGCCCACCCATATGAGCGCCTAACAAGTGGTCATGTGGATTGCCCACCCATATGAGCGCCTAACAAGTGGTCATGTGGATGGCCCACCCATATGAGCGCCTATCAAGTGGTCATGTGGATGGCCCACCCATATGAGCGCCTAACAAGTGGTCATGTGGATGGCCCACCCATATGAGCGCCTAACAAGTGGTCACGTGGATGGCCCACCCATATGAGTGCCTAACAAGTGTTCATGTGGATGGCCCACCCATATGAGCGCCTAACAAGTGGTCATGTGGATGGCCCACCCATATGAGCGCCTAACAAGTGGTCATGTGGATGGCCCACCTATATGAGCGCCTAACAAGTGGTCATGTGGATGGCCCACCCATATGAGCGCCTAACAAGTGGTCATGTGGATGGCCCACCCATATGAGCGCCTAACAAGTGGTCATGTGGATGGCCCACCCATATGAGCGCCTAACAAGTGGTCATGTGGATGGCCCACCCATATGAGCGCCTAACAAGTGGTCATGTGGATGGCCCACCCATATGAGCGCCTAACAAGTGGTCATGTGGATGGCCCACCCATATGAGCGCCCAACAAGTGGTCATGTGGATGGCCCACCCATATGAGCGCCTAACAAGTGGTCATGTGGATGGCCCACCCATATGAGCGCTTAACATGTGGTCATGTGGATGGCCCACCCATATGAGCGCTTAACAAGTGGTCATGTGGATGGCCCACCCATATGAGCGCTTAACAAGTGGTCATGTGGATGGCCCACCCATATGAGCGCTTAACAAGTGGTCATGTGGATGTGCTGCGGACACTTTGCAGTCTTTCAAGCGGGCCCTGATCCAGTGGTTGAGAGTCACGCTGCTTTAGAGATCTATGCAAAGTCCTGCATGGCTCAAAGCCAAGGTCACCTGTTGGTCGTGCTGGTTGTTTGCGGGGAGAGAACATGTTATGCATAAACATAACATGCAAATGTGACGGTCGGGCTCCCCGGGGACAAAACAACAAACCTCCTTTGATGTTTCGCCTGCCCGTCTGTTGTTATAGTCTCTGTTCCATTTGTGTAGCACAGTCAGTGGGTTCTCAAACTTTTAAAGTTCCCCGTAACTCTTAACCCATTCTGACCTGAGATCAGATTCATACGAGGTTTCCGCCGGACACACACTGGTCTGATGAACCCATTCTGACCTGAGATCAGATTAAAAAAATGTCAGTCGTTCTTCGATTTTTTTCAAAAATAGCAGACCTACAAGCTCGTAGCGCGACACTCTGTGGCGCGATATGAGCTTGTAGATCTGCTATTAGATCTGCTATTTGGATCACACTTTGAGACCCACTGGTGTAGCGGAGGGTTTCCAGTAAGCTAACATGCACAATAGCAGTGACTCTGTTTGACCAGAATGGAACAGAGCCTACATTTTTGAGGGGCGCTAGTACGCTAGCCCCTCTCCTATATGCAACTTTGTCCTACACAAACATTAAATTCCCATTGACAATGAATGGAGAATTTCAATCATAGTGTCTGAGCAAATACACACACAGTAAGGAAGAGGCCCAATCTCCTTCCAATTTGGCCGCTGTGCGTTGAGCCTGTTTACGTTTTGAGCATTGAGCGTCGAAAGACACTTCGCACTACGAGTTCCATCTGAGAAACATGTGAGATGTGAGATACACGTATCTCACAACCATCTGAGATACATGTACTGTATCTCACAACCATCTGAGTTTTGAACATTCATACTGTAACTACAAAATATAAACAAAACATAAACAAGGACGTTAATGTAGTGTCGCGCATCTCCATGGTGACAATGCTTTAAAAAAAAATCCTCTGTCACTTTGACATCACTTTTGTCGTTGAACAAAGCGTGCATTTGCCTTTATAATAATTTAGGAGAAAAGGGAAGTGAGACAGTAAAAAAGAGAAGAGGGAAGCTGAGCAGAACCCCCCGCCCCAAACTGCACGCACGCACGCACGCACGCACGCACACACACACACACACACACACACACACACACACACACACACACACACACACACACACACACACACACACACTTCTCCTCTTCACAAGCAGAGTCAGACAAGTCCACTCCCTGTTGCACGATTGTCTTTATTTAGACAAGACCGTGGAGAGCGCTTTGGAGAGGGAGAGAGAGAGAGAGACTGCGTAGGAGAGTTAACGATGATGGGATTTGATCGGAGGCCAGTGTGTAAGAGTGTGTGTGTGTGTGTGTGTGTGCGTGCGCGTGTGTGTGTGTGTGTTGTGTCTGCATGGGGGTGGATGGGGATTGTGTGTAGGCGGAGGTTTTAAGAGGCCGGTCATCATCATCAGGAACTTTTTCACTTCTTGTGATGTGGTTGTTTTGGGGTTGTTGTGAGAGAGCTGCAGCTCTTCAGGTCAGATAAGAGCAGACCACCCACACTGCAATGGAGGAAGACACGGCACTGGACAGGTGCGTTGGAACTACACGCCGTAGATACAGTTGGAACTATACACGTCGTAGATACAGTATGTGCTGGTTTAGGCACCGATAACTGAAAGTATAGTTGGCATGGTACTAGCGTATCGTCTCTGTCGGGCGGAAAACCTCGTGTCCAAAGCGCTTACTTTCAAATTCAAAGGTAGTTTTGATGCTTTTGTGTGACTCTGTTAGTGGGGGGTTATTTCACGAAAAAAATAATACACAAAAAGTTATAATATGCAGACGGGTGGTTTCTGCCCGAGATGTACTGGCTTTGTACTGTTAGGTTAGGCAATTGTTAGTTACTGTTTAGGTATTGGACTTGTTAACCCATTTTGGTGTTAGCATTATGTTATGCTTTAGCTATTGAAAAATAGCAGATCTACAAGCTCATAGCGTGCCACCGAGTGGCGCGCTACGAGCTTGTAGGTCTGCTATTCTTTTAAATTCGAAGAACGACTGACATAGAAACATAGCTTTTTCAGAAAACTGTCAGGATGTAGAAGACATTTTTAGAATCTGATCTCGGGTCAAAATGGGTTAAGTACTAGTTACAGTACAGTAGGTACGGCACTGTATAGGGTTTGGTGTGGGTAATGCAGCAGCGCCCATGGGAGCAGTTTAGGGGTTAAGTAAGTGTGTTGCACGGGGAAGCAGCCAGAGACTGGGCGGATCTGGGTGTGTAGAAATTGAATGAAAGTGGCTGACCACCATTGAACAAGACAGATAACTTCCCCTGTGACCAACAACCGCAAAGCAGCACCACTGCCTGCCTGTGCGTGTGTGTGTGTGTGTGTGTGCGCGACCCTGCGTGCCTGTGTGTGTGCGACCCTGCGTGCCTGTGTGCGTGCCTGTATGTGTGTGCGTGCGTTATCCTGGCCAACGTAATTGCGATTCCCTCATCCCGATAATATTCAAAATATGGTCGGAACACTAAAAACATGACTGGATCTTACATTCTGCTAAGAGGAAAACTGTTTTTATTGCATCATAGGAATCATCCTAGTTTGTGAACAAAAACAAAATCATAGAAAGATTCAGACTCTTCAACAATTAGCTGGTAATCATATTTGAGAGTTGATACTTTCCATACCATACCATACCACCTTTATTTAAAAGCAACAACGTTGTACCAAAGTGCTTTACAGTAAAACACAACTTCATCGAAAAGCCCTCTGAGCTTCAGCCTGGTTTTAGGCACCACCAGGAGAAGCTGCTCAGAGGACCTGAGCGTCCGTGTCGGAGCATATAGGGTTTCAGCAGTTCAGATAAATAAATGGGTGCCAACACATTTAGACACTTAAAGACAAAGAGTAATACTTTGAAGTCAATCCTGTATCGCACAGGAAGCCAGTGGAGGGAGGCTAGTACAGGGCTGATGTGGTCTCGCTTACGTGTGCCTGTAAGTAACCTAGCAGCGGCGTTCTGGACTAACTGTAGTCGAGAGATGGAAACCTACTTTACGCCAATATACAGGGGCATTACAGTAGTCAAGGAGGGATGTCATAAAAGCACGAATTACAGTTTCAAACACAGAGCGGGATAGACGAGATTTAACCTTAGATAGCCTCCTAAACTGGAAGAAGCTCTTTCTTACTACCTCATTCGTCTGTTTGTCCATCTTTAGGTCAGAGTCGATTTTGAAACCTAGATTATTAGTTGTGCAAGCAGAGTTGCGCAAGTACTGCGACCGGCTGTGACGATAATGTCGGTGTTGTCCACCGGCCAAAACATGTGGTAATTCTGCCGTATAATGCTAATGCTAACCCTTGATTGATTGATTGATCACAGTGCATTTTAAGCACAACTCCATACAAAAACTGTTAACTGTGGACGACACCATAAAGCATTACACTTACAATTTGCGTCCAGCCTTTTCAATTCATCAGAACATTTAGAGACGTACCAAATATACACTACTATATAATCAAAAAAACGGGAGGTAAACTAGGGAAAAACATAAACATCGAGGGAAAAGGGGTGGGGGGGGGCATTCAGATTTTACGGGGGGCCGTTTCGAATTGCAGCCGTCCGTAGGTGCCCGGCATAAGTAAGCATGGGGCTAAAGTTCAGCAAGAAATAGCTGATCTACAAGCTTAAGTATATTCAACAGAGATATTTGGTGTAGAAGAAAAGAAAATAAGCCAAGACAGTATAAGTACAGCCCTGCAAGACTTTTGGGCCAACTAAGTATATATGGTTTAAGTGGTCAAACCCTACTTTGTTATAAGTCAATGGCAAAAAAGCACCAGTCTATGATGTGTTGAGAGCTTATACAGTATTTAGATGTTTGAATTTTTTTTGGGCAAATGTTCACCTATTTTTGTCCAGTGAAACTAGTACTTTGAAGCCGTTTTTAGTAAAAGAAAACACTGATCACTTTCTGTCATCAAAGAGTCCTGCTAGACTCATGGCCCTAGATGGTGACACATGCCAAACCTCTGGTCCATTTTTCATGATGGATTCAGTTTGTCTGGCTGTAGTTCTTCTACGTTTGTTCTACGTTTGATGTGTTGAAGTGTGTTCCAGAGGTGGACCCACTGGAAGAAATGGTGGTACGTTAGGGCCGTAGGGCGGTTTTTCTCAAACTTTTTTTGGCCCAGGGCACCCATAGAGTAGACTGAACCCCCCCCCCCCCCCCCCACCCACCCCCCCGCTATTCGTTTCAGTGTAAGTTGCTCAGTGGCGTTTTGAAGCACCCGGAAGAAGAACAGTCTACCTCTGTTTTTTTTTTCAAATTTGGTGTCCAAAATGCGGAAGTGCAAACGGTGCGCTCGATGTTAAACCCCAGATGCACAGGGTTTCCTCGTCATAGCTCCACGGGTCCGCCTGCAGTCCCCGCTCTTACCACTAGGGTCGAGTGCCTCATATTACATCACATGAATACGTAAATGACCTTTCCCCTTAAGATACTCTCTTTTCGTCCATTCTAAACCCCTTATCCCTAAACTTCTTTGCCATGTTTTACTATTTTGAAAAACATTTTTGAATAGTTAACCCATTCTGACCTGAGATCAGATTCATACGAGGTTTCCACTGGACACACGCTGGTCTGACGAACCCATTCTGACCTGAGATCAGATTCTAAAAATGTCAGTCGTTCTTCGATTTTTCAAAAATAGCAGACCTACAAGCTCGTATCGCGCCACTCGGTGGCGCGATATGAGCTTGTAGATCTGCTATTTTTCAATAGCTAAAGCATAACATGATGCCAACACCAAAATGGGTCAGAATGGGTTAAAATAGCCAATCTACAAGCTCACAACATGTCAATGTAGATTGGCTATTTTAACTACCGGTATTCAAAAATGTTTTTCAAAATAGTAAAAAAGGAAAAGAAGTTTAGGCATAAGGGGTTTAGCATGGACAAAAAAGAGAGCCCACAGTATGTCGGGAATTAACTTTATACTATAAGTCACCACATTAACGCATATTCTGCATCCCTATTCTGGGGAGAACATTCACCCAAAACAACAGATCTACAAGCTCACAATGCGGTGTTGTGATCTTGTAGATTGTTGTTTTTGGTGAAGAGATTTGGTGTGGATTGAAAAAGAATGCACCAAGTACAGTGCAGCCAAGTCTGGAGGGCCTAAGAAAAGTGGTTGAACTGATATTGATGACTTCCAGATATCATCAAAGGGAGAGAGGTTTTTGGAATCTGTGAGCTATATGCAGCTAATTGAGGTCACTTACAGTACTATGAGGGATATTCACCATTGTTCCCCATAGTGGAAATTCTCCACCTTCAAATTATCTTCTTCCTATAATTTCGTTATTAAACGTTCCTGTTCTCCCTTTGAGCTTCTTCGGTAGTGGGTACTGTATTTATGAGCATTGTATGTCTGTCCTGTTTTTTGTCGTGTATTTTTTTTGTTACTGGCAGAGCTGTGTCACTTATTTTGCCTCTTGTCTTGGCCAGTTCACACTTGTAAAATAAAGGTTAAAAATAATAGCGTTTATAGGTTTCTGTTAGACTGATGATGTTCCTTGGTTTACTTATGATACTAGATGACTATTTCTATTCTATGCATTTGATGTATTGCCTTGTGTTGTTCTTGCTTCCAGTAAGTGGCTCTAGATTAAGAGCGTCTGCAAATGTCAGAAAATCTGTGTCCGTGCGTGCCTGCGTGCGTGCGTGCATGTGTGTGTGTGCGGTTAGCTCTTGTCTGATCCATCTCTCCATATGTCTGTGTGTCCAGGGAGAAGCCAGTCCACCGGCCCCCTGAGCTGCAGTGGCCCCAGGCTGATGTGGCTGAGAGACTGGCCCTGGGCGGAGGAGGTATGATGATACTACCAACAATACACTTCATTTGATTTGCAAACTGGGGGTACCAGAGGGGGTACCAGGGGGGGTACCAGGGGGGGTACCAGGGGGGGTACCAGGGGGGGTACGAGAGGGGGTACCAGGGGGGGTACCAGAGGGGGTACCAGGGGGGGTACCAGGGGGTCCACAGGTAATCTGTTAATATGGCGTCACAATCGTTTTTTACCACTTAACCCATTCTGACCTGGGATCAGATTCATACGAGGTTTCCGCTGGACACACACTGGTCTGATTAATCCATTTATACATCGGCTTTTAAAGAAATGGCAGATCTACAAGCTCACAGCGCGTCACTCCGTGCCGCACTGCAACCTTGTACATCTGCTTTTTTTGGATTTCATTATTGAAAATGACGGGACATTTTTTAACAAATTTGAGAATCTTCTTTCCGTTTGTGGCAAAATACATTTACATTTGGGGGGGTTTGACGTGAAAAGGTTTGAGATCTACTGCGCGGTTCTGAAGAGCTTTTAGTTTGAACATGAGGAGAAGACTTTAACGCTGCTTCGACACGCTGCTGCCGCTGCTGCCGCTGCTGGCTCTCATTTGGAGTGGAATTTCTGTGGACTGACACCACACCCTCTGAGATCACATTTTCTGTTCCCCAGATATTCTAATGGGAAGCTGAAAAACACACACAAGGTTTATGATGACCTTCCAACAGCGTGAAAGTGGAACTGCACTCGCAACATTTCCCTTTTTTATTCCGTTTTATGTGCTCTTGTCGAGTTTTTGCTGCTGCTGCGTGTTCTCTAAGAGCTGTTTATAGTTGCATGCCTGCGCTGCGCACTGAAAATAGCCGATCTACAAGCTCACAATGTGTCAGATCGGCTATTTTCGGCGCACAACCAAGTATAAATCATGCACTATTGTGAAATGATTCCTGTATTATGCTGGGAGTGGTCTTTAAAGGACAACTTTAGTTTTTTTCAACCAAGGTTAATTTTCTTTCATTTGCTGCTTTCTTTCGTTTTAGGGATTTTAGCAGTTTCTGACAGTGGGGCGGGGGCAATTCGAGCATGGGGCTAAATATGTATTTTTTTACAAAATATTATGGCGATTTATTATTTTATTATTTACTATAGTCCTAATAAACCCCAAGAAATTACATCTGGCCACAAAATATCACAGGATCTATTGAATGTGACAAACTGACATATTGAGCCTATACACACAGTATAAGCCTTCCCCCAGTAGGCTACCTTCACATTCAGTAGATTCTGTGATCTGCTGTGGCCAGATGTAATTTCCTGGGGTTTATTAGGACTATAGTAAATAATAAAAAAATAAATCACCATAAAATTTGGTAAAAAAAATACATATTTAGCCCCATGCTCGAATGCCCCCGCCCCCCTGTCAAAAAGAGCTAAAATCCCTAAAACGAAAGAAAGCAGCAAATGAAAGAAAATGAACACTCATCTTTTACTTTCTTTAATGACATCCTAAAACATGAACCTTGGTTGAAAAAAACTAAAGTTGTCCTTTAAGATACTTAGAGGACCAGTGTCAAACTACTTCTCTAGAGTGAGTCACGCACATGGGCATAACAACCTTGTTGAGTCGTCACCCCCAAAATTCGGCTTATAAATGGGTAAAAAAAAAGCATTGTGCTACGCTGCCACCAAAAATGTGGAACGACCTACCAAAAAGACATAAAGGAGCTCAACTCGCTCAACTCCCAACCTAAAATAATTCCTTTTCGTCAAAATACAACTGAACGTATTGTAATTCTAGGAATGGGGGGGGGGGGGGGGGGGGGCAAATGCATATCATTTTGGGGGTCCTTGACATGAAAAGAGTTTGATCACCACTGACATAGAAGCAACTTTTAGGATTGGCATTTTGTAGAATCTGCCTCATGTCTTACTGGGCTACATACAGTACCGTGCAGTACCCTGACCTGACCTGTCCTGTCCTCTAGGGGGCAGCAGTGACCCCCAGGCCAATGGGAACAGCAAGGCTGACCTGCAGGCTGCCCGGCGTCTGGCCAAGCGTCTCTATCACCTGGAGGGATTCAAGAAGTCTGACGTAGCCAGACACCTGGGAAAGAAGTGAGTTCTGTGTGTGCGTGTGTGCGTTTGTGTGTGTGTGTGCGTGTGCGTGAGCGTGTGCGTGTGCGTGCGTGCGTCGTGTGTGAGCGTGTGTGTGTGTGTTTTGGCTGCGGACACCCATCTGTTCTTTCACACTGTTTCACAAACACAGATTAGAACAAAAACATTTTATTTTGCTACAACGCACGGTGACAGAGCCATGGTAGTTGTTGACCCAGCTCCAGATACGCTTCCCCTGCCGATAAAAAAAAAGCTGTCAGTTGAGTCTTTAAACAATCTGCTAAAACTCACTTGTTTTGTAAAGCACTTTGTCTTTCTTTGTCTATTCTTTTATCCTATTTAACTGTTTCTGTTTTATTCATGTGAATTATTTCATATTACGGCACCTTGCAGCTCTTGTTTTGAACGGCGCGTTACTTATCAATAACATGTACCTCACCTTAATTTCCTATGTATTGATACATTGATTGATTGATTTCACCTGTGTGTTCCAGCAATGAGTTCAGTCAGATGGTAGCAGAGGAATACCTGAGTCACTTTAACTTCACTGGACTCGCCCTAGACCAGGCTCTCAGGTAACACACACACACACACACACACACACACACACACACACACACACACACACACACACACACACACACACACACACGTTATAATGGAATTGGGCAAGAAATTCTCAATTTAAATTTCTGTAGGATTTATTTGTTTTGTGACTGGGATCATATCATCTTATCTTTGGTTTATTTTGAGCATACGCTAAGGACAGCCACAGCTAATCAGATGCATACATTAATCTGTTTGATTTACGTGTACCAAAGAGCAACATTCAACACTAGACTAGTCAGCGGTACTGTCTTGTCTTTTT
Organism: Protomyctophum parallelum; assembly: GCF_964188405.1. Classification (NCBI taxonomy): domain Eukaryota; kingdom Metazoa; phylum Chordata; class Actinopteri; order Myctophiformes; family Myctophidae; genus Protomyctophum; species Protomyctophum parallelum. Next base: position 5,895,051 of record NC_139704.1, on the reverse strand, counting down.
GCAAACTGGTGCACGCAAGACTTGATTTATACTTGGTTGTGCCTGATGTCATACGTCTAAAATAGCCGATCTACAAGGCTGTGAGCTTGTAGATCCTGTATTTTAGAAGCCGCAAACACCGGTGCTATACAGCATTAAACCGTAGCTGTGTTTACTGTGTGGGCCAATCGTTGGGGGTTTTTTTCCGCTCGGCCCTAAACTTGGCTTGACAGAAATCCGTTTCCAGAAAGTTTCGTTGACAATTCTGATATTCAATCTGTTGAAATGTCGTAAAACTGTTGAACCTACTGGACCGAGAAACAGCTGCGTGGGCCCGTCTGATGCATAGCTGACTCACTGAGTTCGTACTGTACATCTTACTCGTGACATTTTTAGGGTGCCGTGAGAGAAGGAGCGCTTTTTTTTCATATCGGCGTGTCCAGAGAGAGCTTCTTTCTTCTTCTTCTTCTTACTCGGCTCACAGAGTGTTTTATTGATGCCCCGCGACGTCAGCCTTACTGTGCCTGAACCGTTATGTCGGTCCGCTGTTATTAGCCCATTCTGACCTGAGATCAGATTCATACGAGGTTTCCACTGGACACACGCTGGTCTGACGAACCCATTCTGACCTGAGATCAGATTCTAAAAAATGTCAGTCGTTCTTTGATTTTTTTCAAAAATAGCAGACCTACAAGCTCGTATCGCGCCACTCGGTGGCGCGATATGAGCTTGTAGATCTGCTATTTTTCAATAGCTAAAGCATAACATGATGCCAACACCAAAATGGGTGCCCGGTCAGAATGGGTTATTAGAACAACAGCCTAGCTGAAATAACGGTAAGCGTGAACTTCATCTTGTGGTCGTGGTAATGATTCAAACTGTCAATTTTGGGGGGAAAACCCTGAACTTTTTAATTCATTTTAACCAAGCTAAATAATCAGCTTTATTGTCACATCACGGTTAAAGTGGGTGAAATTCGTTTTTGGGGCATACATACATACAGTATGATATGTACCATTCCAACTCTTTGCGCTTTCCTGGTCTTTTCCTGAAGGTTTTCTGAAAACGCGTGTTTTCCCTGCAGGGTTTTATTCACTGATTAGCTTTCCTAATTCTACTGCATTGCTACTGAAAAGCAGTGTCCACTTCCAGCAGAGGAACTCTATCTACTCTAGGGAATCTGAATAGAATTAACATAATATTATCATCTTGGCAAAATGCCCTGCTCCCCTTTCTCACTGACGATGTTCTGTTTCTGACAAACAATGCACTGACAATCAACTGAACCGCCAATGGCAGGACATGTGGAGCTTTCAAACGGCACATCTGTAGCTCCAATTGTGTCTTTTTTTTCCAAGGAAAAAAAAAGAAAGGGGGTTCAAGGGCAAGGAGATCAAAGCAGGAAAAAATATAGTTTGAGCAAAGCTTTTACCACAAACTGTACAAGTAAAGGTCTCCCCTGTATGAGATATTGACAAGCCTTTGCCTCAAAACTGTACAACTAAACGTATAGTTGTATGTGTATGTATTTCTTTCTTTTTTTTTGTTGCTTTTACCACATCTGCCTTTTCATGCACTCACAATGTGTCACATCGTGAAGCATTGTGGGCTTGTAGAAACTTTTGAAAACTACTGAGAATTCTGTAATGACATTCCCCAAAAATAGGAACACCATATTGAACTTGGTTAAAAGTTGGTACACATTGACTGCATAATTGCCTATGCTGATGTTGCCCACCCTCCCAAAAAAGTCAAATAATGCCCTGTAGTAGTTTTTGTTTACTTGAAGATGAAGGTTGGTTTTGGGGTTTTTTTCACCCGCAGGGCGTTTCTGAAGGAGTTTGCTCTGATGGGAGAGACTCAGGAGAGAGAGAGAGTGTTGGCTCACTTCTCCAAGAGATACCTCCAAAGTAACCCCACCACCATACATAACGAAGGTACACGCGCGCGTGTGTGAAACTGATGTAGTAACAATATATACCACTGTGAGGCACTCTTCCCTTATAACTAAATGTTTTCTTCCCTCTCTCCTATCACCTCGTCTGTCCGACCTACAGACAGTGTACACACTCTGACCTGTGCCCTGATGCTTCTCAACACAGACCTGCATGGACATGTGAGTGACACACACACACACACACACACACACACACACACACACTAGAACAGTGGTTCTCAACCTTTTCAGACCGTGACCCCCAGAAAATAATCATATTTGAACTGGGGATCACCCATCCACCCACCCTGACAAGCACTTTCTTCTATTATTTGATAATCTGGCCAATGTTTGACAAGTTTTCATAAAAGGTCTTAAAAGTCACTTCACTGTTTACTGGCATCTGGGGACCCCACACCCCCCCCCCCCCAATCCTGCCGGGAGCTGCCTATATGCTATAAAAAGTGTAGATGGACCTCAGGCTACCTCCTGGGTGTCCTGAGTCCTCACAGTTTGAGAACCACTAGATTTAGGGGCCAGGATCTGGGCCATTTATTTTCTTTATTATTGTGTCGGGCGTCTCATTGACCCAGAGCTAATAACTGTCATCAACAACCACGGCGCTGCAGCGTTCACCTTCACCAGTGAATTGATCGACCTCTCTCCTTCGCTCAATGAGCCCATGTGTTATCGGACAGGCCGTTATGTAAACGTTAGTTATGTGCGTCTGTGGACCAACCGGCGTCTCTGAAGCCTGGAGTTGGGGGTGAGCATGTGGAGGCAGCACATAACACACAGCGGCCCCATACAGCAGTACTGACTCCACAGTAGCTATGAACAGCTAAGGTCTTAGGTCAGCTTAAGGTCTTCTCCCATGTCTGATTTCCACACATTCCTCACCCCGTGCAAGGCTTTCCAGGCAAGTGCTCTCCGAACTCTTCGTGTATTAATGCCCTACTTTATGGGGGGGGTGGGGCACCCTAGTGTAGTGGTTAGAGCATATGCCTTTCATGTGGAAGGTTGTGGGTTCAAACCCTGCCTGGGGTTGAAGTCAACGAGGGCATGCGGTCGCAACGCCAAATCTAATGGGTTCAGATCTGAGCCAAGTCTCCTGAGGAGGCGCGTCTGAAGCCTGTCCTGGACGGGGTAGACAACCTTAGGCACGGGTGCCAACATTGGCACAGGGGCCCTCCCCTGTGCCAATGTTGGTCACCGCCAATCATAAGTGTGTGAGAGAGAGACAGGTTTTTGCTTTTAACCCATTCTGACCGGGCACCCATTTTGGTGTTGGCATCATGTTATGCTTTAGCTATTGAAAAATAGCAGATCTACAAGCTCATATCGCGCCACCGAGTGGCGCGATACGAGCTTGTAGGTCTGCTATTTTTTGAAAAATCGAAGAACGACTGACATTTTTAGAATCTGATCTCAGGTTAGAATGGGTTAATCAGGCCCAGGCCGTAGCGTAACGGTCTGGGCACCGGACTGGTAATCCAGTCGCAGTGTGCCGCGGGTTCGACTCCCGGACCCGACACGGCCTTTACTGCATGTCATCCCCCCATCTCTCTCCCGTTTCCTGTCAGCCTACTGTCTGTCCCTTCAAAAATCAATAAAAGGCGTAAGCCGCAAAAAAATATCTTAAAAAAAAAAAAAAAAAAGGGTTAATCAGACCAGTGTGTGTCCAGTGGAAACCTCATATGAATCTGATCTCAGGTCAGAATGGGTTAAATTGAGTTCCCTCACATCAATATACAAATTACACTCTGTGCATAATTCTACATTCATTCATACTCTGAAACTAATTGATCAATTACATCATGTGGAGTCATAATTCAGCTTAATGTTGATATGGCTCACTGATTATCAAGAGAATGAAAAAAGAAAACGGGTCGAGAATCACTGGTTTAACACGCCTTAGTTTCACATCCTACGCTAGTCCGTGTTTCTTCTGAAAGTCACACTTTTTGGTGACACGGACGTTTCCACGGTCCACTGTCGCTAGGAGACATGCAAAGTTCTGTCTCCACGATTCCACGTCAGCCACTCACACCTCCAGGAAGGGCAAAGGTCGAGGCTCAAAGAACATCCAAACTATCCATCAGTTTCATGAGCATATTTTGTATCTTTATTACATTTTTATATATATATATTTTTTTTTAAATTGTTTTTGTCATTGGACCATGATGGGGAAATAATTATAATCGACTACATCTCTCAGGTTGACTGAGCATATTAATTGAGGCTGCTCTCTGTGTGTGTGTGTGTGTGTGTGTGTGTGTGTGTGTGTGTGTGTGTGTGTGTGTGTGTGTGTGTGTGTGTGTGTGTGTGTGTGTGTGCGTGTGTGTGCGTGTGCGTGTGCGTGTGCATGTGTCCAGAACATCGGTAAGAGGATGTCTTGCAGTCAGTTTGTCTCCAACCTGGAAGGACTCAACAGTGGAAAAGACTTCCCCAAAGATCAACTAAAGGTACACACACACACACACACACACACGCATGTACGCACGCGCACACGCATGCACACATTCAGACAAACACTCATTTGACTCCATGCAACACAAAAAGCCGCCTCCTCGGGGAGCATTCAGCTGATAAATATATTCATTTCACAGCCTCGTGAGCACAGTGAGAGATAACATGGCAGGGTCAGGTCTGTCTGGAAGGACAGTTATATAGACCCATTATATGCTCTGTAGGGCCTTTCATACACAGCACTTTAACAATGTGCATTGATTTACATTCACACGCACACACAATGACACACCGACGCGACGGCGGAGGAAACTATCGCAAGGCACCGACCTGCTGGTGGATCCGGCGGCAGGTAGGGGGTTAACCCATTCTGACCTGAGATCAGATTCACACGAGGTTTCCACTGGACACACACTGGTCTGATTAACCCATTCTGACCTGAGATCAGATTAAAAAAATGTCAGTCGTTCTTCGATTTTTCAAAAAATAGCAGACCTACAAGCTCGTATCGCGCCACTCGGTGGCGCGATATGAGCTTGTAGATCTGCTATTTTTCAATAGCTAAAGCATAACATGATGCTGACACGAAAATGGGTGCCCGTTCAGAATGGGTTAACCCCTTTTGGGCGGGGAACCCCTTTTGGTGTTGGCATTATGTTATGCTTTAGCTATTGAAAAATAGCAGATCTACTAGGTCTGCTATTTATTTATTTTTAATCGAAGAACGACTGACATAGAAACATAGCTTTTTCAGAAAACTGTCATTTTCAAACAGACATTTTTTTTTATCTGATCTCAGGTCAGAATGGGTTAACGACAGTGTCTTGCTCAAGGGCACGTTGACGTGCAGAGCAGACACACACTGGCAAGGCACAGCATGGAGGGTCATCAAGTGCTGCGTGGGTTGACAGTCTCCTCTGTCACCTGAAGAAAAGGTTGTTGCTACATCAGAGATTCTCAACCTGTGGGCCCGGGCTCATCTGTTGGCCATGAGGATATTGCAAGTCGGTCTCCCAGTAATTTTAGTCTGGGTCGGGTGAATTCACATTATCTTGTGTGATTGTGCTGATTGTGCTCTTCCACTTTTTGGTTTATGCAAAAGGTCCCACCCAGCGCTTTGGGGCCAGAACGGTCTGTAAAAGACACAATGATGATGTGAACTCATGCAACCGTGACGATGGTTTAGTTGTTTTTGAGTGGTGCAACCACTCCAAGGAACAGCAATGTCCGTGTTCACCTATGCGCCTGTCCTATGTGACGTCGTTAACCCACCTAGGTGACTATGAGCACCCAGTATGCTTATTAGTGCCAGTAGGGGGCGCTGTTGTGCCAGAAACAGAGAGAGAGATAGTGCTGCACTGTTGCCTGCTAATGAGAGAGGGGGGGGGGGGGGGGGGGGGAGAGTAGCACCACTCTGTGTGTGTGTGTGTGTGTGTGTGTGTGTGTGTGTGTGTGTGTGTGTGCGCGTGTGTGTGTGCGTGTGTGTCTTATGTTACAAACTCGTAAGTCTAGGGGTAAGATGAGCAACATATGAAGGAGGAACAGGGAGCCATGATCAAATGCAACGTTTTATTATAATAGGATACGTATAATAATAATCAAATATTTACGATAAATGGCTCTTACTAGCAAAATAAAATACAATAAAGAAGAATTCAGACCTTAAGCAATACAATCTCCTTTCCGAAGGAAGATGTAATTGAACAGAATGAAAGGTCAAACAATATAAGGAAGTTTCACAGTTAGTAAGCTAACACATGGTAGCGGCGGGTCGGAGGAAGATCATAGTGGGGAACCCCTTTTGGTGTTTTAAACATTATGTTATAATTTAGCTATTGAAAAATAGCAGACCTACAAGCTCATAGCGCGCTATGAGCTTGTAGGTCTGCTATTTTTGAAAAATTGTTAAAATGTGCCTCAAATCTTTCAGAAAATTGTCATTTTTTAGAATACTTTTTTTTTTTGTGGTCAGGCCTGTGTGTGCGTGGCGTGCATGTGCATGCGTGTGTGTGTGCGTGTGTGTGTGTGTGTGTGTGTGTTTGTGTGTGTGTGTGTGTGTGTGTGTGTGTGTGTGTGTGTGTGTGTGTGTGTGTGCGTGCGGTTCCTATCAGCATCATCTCCTCCCACTCTGTTGTTTTGGTGTGTGTCTCGCTGCCTCCCTTTGTGTGTTCGCTCTGAGCCTGTGGGCTCACCTCACCTCAACACCTCTATTACAGTATACGTAACTCTCATTTGCATCATGCTATTTTCCCACTTTCCCTTTTTCTATCCCACACACCACGCCAGTAATCACTATTCAGCATGTAAGTGGATTATATATCTGTACACAGTTCTACCATGTGTGCGTGCGTGCGTGTGTGTGTGTGTGTGTGTGTGTGTGTGTGTGTGTGTGTGTGTGTGTGCGTGTGTGTGTGTGTGTGTGTATGTGTATACTGTAGCTACAATTGTTTTTGTATGCTTTCAGGTTCAGTTCGGGACAAACTTAAACAATCCGACTAATTATCTCGCATGCACATGCTCACACACGCACATGCGCACACACACACACACGCACACACACACACACACACACACACACACACACACACACACACACACAGTGAATTAGAGCTGGGCAATTAACTGATTAATGAATTGAGGGCAGAAAGGAATGGATGGGTTATTTCCATTTTGTCTCTCAAGACAGAGGAACAACAAGGGTTGCTGTTTTCCCCAATATTTGCCGATGGGATTCTCAGATTGGTTGGAAACTAAGGCGCTCTTATCATCGTACATCATCATCATGATGTAAAATAAATATTCAAATGATAGGATTGAATCATAGTATTATTCTTATACGGTCTACTTGGGAACTACTTGTGAATGATGAAAGCCGCCCCACCCTGTTATGAAATACCCGTTGTAACCTTAGAGTATATATATGAATAGAGACGGCACCGGATTTCTCCTCCCATCCACTTGCATTAACCCATTCTGACCTGAGATCAGATTCATACGAGGTTTCCACTGGACACACACTGGTCTGATTGACCCATTCTGACCTGAGATCAGATTAAAAAAAATGTCAGTCGTTCTTCGATCTTTCAAAAATAGCAGACCTACAAGCTCGTATCGCGCCACTCGGTGGCGCGATATGATGATTTGATTGGCTGAGCACGGAATGTGATGATGCGTGATGACTAGAGCGCCCCTCACTTCACACGAGTGTGATATATGCATCCAGTGTTACGTGGTCAGTGATTGATTGACCAATCGGAATCAAGCCGCACACTATACAGAATTAGCCTCTGTCCCAGGCTTGCTTATCTGCGAAAAGGAAAGCCTGGTCACAACGTAAGGCAGAGAAGCTATCCTCCTCAGATGTATTTCCCCCGGATACGATATTTTCCCGACTAATCACAACACTTGTTTAATTTGCGGAGAACGTAAACTGATTTGTAAAGCATCAATGTCATTTCCTTGGGCGAAACCTCCGCTAAAATCCCGCAACTTCCGCTGATAGTCTTTTCAGCGTAGGTCTTGCCCAGGGTGATACAGAATACTATTATTACAATTGCATTCACAAATATGATTGCAGTTTCATTTAACCCATTCTGACCGGGCACCCATTTTGGTGTTGGCATCATGTTATGCTTTAGCTATTGAAAAATAGCAGATCTACAAGCTCATATCGCGCCACCGAGTGGCGCGATACGAGCTTGTAGGTCTGCTATTTTTGAAAAAAATCGAAGAACGACTGACATTTTTAGAATCTGATCTCAGGTCAGAATGGGTTCGTCAGACCAGCGTGTGTCCAGTGGAAACCTCGTATGAATCTGATCTCAGGTCAGATTGGGTTAACAGAGACACTTTAATGTCTAAAGGTCCAATACCAGGACAGAGACGATGTCCTATTATAATTATATAGCTAATCAATTATTTGATTTAAATTGTTTTTAAATTGGTTGAATTACTAGCCAATTTCACCTCAATTTCAAATGTATTAATTTATAACTATTAACTACTTCATCATACGTCACACAAAAGTAGCAAAAGAAACAACAACACAAGGTTATAGCTCTGCTATTTTGGAATTTGAATCCCAAAACGTAACATTCTTTGGACATATAAGGTTTACCAACGCTGTGTCCATGACACGGCTTCTGTATGCCCCACAGTCCTGCTGTGTGGAGCCTGGCTGACTGACAGGAGAGCAGGGGAGGTCCTAGCTCCGATGAAGCACGCCCATTGGCCACAGCTGCAGAGAGAAATGCGCATAGAGAGAGAGAGAGAGAGAGAGAGAGAGACGAGAGAGAGCTAAAGAGAGGGGGGTGAGAAGATATGAGAGAGAGAGAGAGAGTCTTATCAACTGTTCATGTCTGCCAACGCACTATTATTTTGAAGCTCTGGGCTGTAAGACACCAGTTACTGAGGGAGGTGAAAAAAGAGGAGAAAACACACACACACGCACGCATACACACACACACACACACACACACACACACACACACACACACACACACACACACACACACACACACCTGATTCACTACATGGGGTGGACACAGGAGGAAGGAGAAGGAAGAAGGGAAACTGCGGGTTAAGTTTTGAGGATGGGGGGGAAGAGGCGTGGTGGGGGCAGACAGTGTGAAAAGGGAGAGTGATAAGCACGCAGTCGGAGGGAGGAGAGGCACACACAGAGGACGACCAGAAACAACAGACCAGAGAAGGAGAAGATTGAGAGATAACAATCTTTTTTTCCCCCCCTCTCGTCATACTGTAAGGAAGGAGAGACAAACCATGGACAGACAGAGAGGATAAATAAGACAGGAAGGGAGATCCTCTCGTTTCTCTTTTGTTGTGTTTTTTTTTGTTTGTTTGTTTTTCGGGGTTCCTTTCATCGTCGGGCTGACGGAGAGCAACAGGACAAGACTCCGTTCTCCGTTCCTCTCTGTGACTTCATAATTCCGTCTCCTAATCTAGTGGTTGTTTCATTCATTGCTTCATCTGTAGTCGAGGGGTTGTTGTGGCAGTGACGTTCTTTCATCTGTAGTCGAGGGGTTGTTTTGGCGTGGTGCTGGTGGCACTGGCAGTGACGTACTTTCGGGGATTTCTCCATTTGAGACTGTGTTGTCTGTCTGTCTGTCTGTCTGTCTGTCTGAGGGGCATCCGTTTAGTTTCCGACATGAGGGATGTGCATTTTTGGCTCGGTTTTTACGATGATGTTTTGTAACTGATGTTTTGGTCGTTCCTCTAGGTCGGCGTGCTTACGGACGTGGACAGCCTGTGTAAATGACCCTTATATGAATACGACATAACACGTTATGCAATCTGCAACACATACACATGCATGAGCTGTTGCTTTGTGTGCACGTGACCGGTGCCGCGGCTCTGTTGTGACTTTGAGGGATTTGACCGCAAATTGTCGGTGGCACACACATCCGTGCACGTGCGTGCGCACACACACACACACACACACACACACACACACACACTGTGAATGAAGAGTCAATGAATATTCAGTGTTTGAAGTGTTTTGGCTCTTATCTCAGAATCCGAAGATCCAGCCAGTACAATAAATACCAACTCAGCTCATCACACGCTACAGTAGACGCATGCAGCAGCATTAAACAAAGTCAATAACAGTACATGATCGCACACGTCCTCAAGGACAAACGGGTGTTGCTTATATATCGGCGTGATATCTCAGTTCAACGGTGTGACAACACACACACACATGTTAAATCTCATCTGTTTTAGCAAACACACACACGCTTGATTTCTTTTTTTTGTTTTGGGCACGCTCCCAAACCTTTGCCGGTTCTTCCCCTCATCCATAATGAACAGGGCTGGATCCATAATGCAGACACCGGACTTCTGCCAAGCGGTTTAATAATACAGAGTTTTGAGGCTCTTTGTGACGTAGGCTTAGAGATCGGCACTTCAGAGACACCCGTGCGCACACACACAAAACAAAACCCACACACACATACACACACACACACACGTACAGTAAGCGGTACTGCTGTTATTAATCTGTCTTGGCGTCCAAGTTGATTGTGTCTTTCACCGGACAATACAAGCTGACAACAGGATTTGGATGAAGTCCAGAGTGTCTGGTCTCTCTTCCCTGACTCTGGGTTGGACTGTTCTGGGTTCTCTTCTTCCCGGGCCAGTACGTTGTGTGTCTGTCATAAAGATAGTCTCCGCTTCGCTCTGCCGGTTTGAAAGTTCTGTGCTGTGTGGAGCGTTGTGATGCGTGTCTGAATCTCTTGTTGTGCTGTTGTATGTTATACTCTTTTTGTCATTGTCATCTCAGTGCTCTTAAGGAAAAAAGGAAGCCTATTCAAATCGTTTTTTATTTTTTTTGGGGGGATGTATCGAGAAGACGAGAAGGACGATTCATTGAATTAATCAATTTTAAAAGACAGATTAGTGGAGTCCTGAAGCGACGTGGAGGGGGGGGAATATTCTTTAACTCTCTCTCTCTCGCATTTTCTATTTTATGTCCAAAACGATTGGAAAAACTTTTGCATCTTTTTTCCCCCATTTAATCTTAGTATTTGGTGTCTATTCCACATAAACAAACAAGCAAACAAACAAAGCCATTCAAAGAAAAAAAAAACTAAAAACAGGAGGAACATTTACTTAGCTTTTCTTGGGTTCCTTCCCTCGTCTCCCGCATTGGCTGCGTCATAATGATTGGCATCAACAGCATCCACTCTTCTGGCGGGCGCAATCGCTCGCGCTCACTTTGCTCGGTGCGCACCGGGCGGGAGGCCAGGGGCCCTGACCCCTTCCGCTATCCCAGAACCCCCCGCTCTCGTTCCCTGAAGCCCCTGGCCTTTCCTGACCTGCTGGGAAAGACCCAGGACGGACACAACCACCCTCAGGCCCGCAAGAAGAAGGACAAGGTACAGCAACCCCAACAGTTTATCCAACTAGTTTAAATATAGCTTTGAAAGTTGTAAACCCGAACATGCTGCTGCAGTGGTTAACCATTATGGTCTGCCTACTCTTCACATCAGGTCAGGTAGGACACCTACTGGTTGAAATCTGGTACTGCCTGAAGGACGGAGTGCAATTTATGTCCATTCCAAACATGCTTTATGTCAGTGTTCTCAAACATCTTTTTTAATATCAAATACCCAAATTGATATATAGTTGGCCACGGACTCCCATCTAAAAATGTTTGTGCCAGGGACTTCGAGAAGAGAAGATTTATGTAGTATTAAGGAAAGTGTCGATATTTTTCAAAAAATCTCAAACTGATTGAAGTGACACGCTGTGAGCTTGCAGATCTGCTATTTTTGAATAGGCAACATATGACTGGACAGAGTGGTTAATACGATTATGGTGCTATATTAATTTTGTTGTGGACCCCCCCCCCAGAACAAAAAACAGTAAGGCTCATGTGTGTGTTATATTTTTGCTAGTTTTTTTTTTCATTTTGTTTCTTCATAAGTAAGGATGTAGCTCGATAACCGATACCCGAAGAAATCCGATGATAAGCTTATTGAGTAACCGTTATCAACAAGCTTTGGACTTTCATAGCGGCATAGTGGCCCGTCATGTTTAACCCATTCTGAACGGGCACCCATTTTGGTGTCAGCATCATGTTATGCTTTAGCTATTTAAAAATAGCAGATCTACAAGCTCATATCGCGCCACCGAGTGGCGCGATACGAGCTTGTAGGTCTGCTATTTTTGAAAAATCGAAGAGCGACTGACATTTTTAGAATCTCATCTCAGGTCAGAATGGGTTCATCAGACCAGTGTGTGTCCGGCGGAAAACCTCGTATGAATCTGATCTCAGGTCAGAATGGGTTAAACAATCAAGAGGCGATCAAGAAATAAATCCCAACCAACGCTGTCCGGGTAAACACAAATTACGCTTTTAAAGTGTCGCTACATATATTAACCAGTTAACAGTTTATTAAATATTATTTTATTGGTAAAAAAAGGTCAATTTCCTTCTGTCTGTTAGAAAAGTACTGTATTTGAAGGCTGTAGCAAAAGACACTGGTTCTGTTCAGAATTTAATGTCTCCCATATAAAATGCTCGATAAGAACCCAGCTCGATAAGCCTGATCGATAAGGTGATCGTTATCAATAAACATTAACGAGCTCCATCCCTACTCATAAGTCAAATGTCCTCATATAGCAACTGTAATCAAATATTACGTTTTTCAATTGGATATATATATATTTTTTACTTATAATATATGACCTTTCTAAATCGGATCGGACGGAGGATTCTGGCGTCAGTTGGGCTCTTACAAATAATATCCCTTCACATCGCTGGTCAGGAAGCTTTTTGTAACAGACCAGACTGACTCAGGGGCTGTGGAATGCTCTCCTTTGTCCCTGTCATGTTAGTGAATGAACAAAGTAACCTTCGCATCTGTGTTGGTATAATTGCATCGGGGGTGAAGTCAAGTTGAGCCGGAAAGAAGTCCTTTGTGTTGGTTCATATAGGTAGTAGGGCTGTCCCCGACTAAGGATTTGTATAGTCGACTGATAGATGAATATATATATTATTTTTTTTGCCCCAAAGAATTGTATATAAAAATACAATATTTACAAAAATATACAAAAATATTGTATTATTCCACTAGGTCTGTGGGGGACATAAACACATTTGAACATTCTGACTGTTCAAATCTCCAATGTGCATGTGGAGTGTGTCTGCCTGTGTGGCAATGTGCCACTGCCTGTGACTTGAATCGCACAGTGCGCTGGCCTGATAGACTCCAGAAAAAAACAACAACTGAGAGGCTTGTCATTAGCCAGATTGAGCACAGCAGGTGAGATTGAGATTGTTATGCGACTTGATTCCTCCCCACGCACATTTCTGTGTCGTCACTGCTGATGTAGTGAGGAGGAGGCTCCACCGGGAGGACGTAGAGCCGCCTTTCCTCCCACTCAACACTCCCTGCTCACAGGGTGCCACCCCCCCCCCCCCCCCCAGCCCGTAGGAGTACTGTGCAGTGACAAATATCACCCTCCCTGCCCGGCGTCCTGTATAGACACTCGACAAAGCTCGACAAATGATGCATTCGAACCAACATGCGTGCTGGGTGGTGGGCAGACACTTTACCACTTCGCCACCCTGAACACTGTTGATTTTTGTTTTTAATAAATGACTCAATGTGCCGTGCGGGCGCACACACAGACACATTTACACTTTGAGGACATTGAATGTTTAGAATGCCATTTCTACTATTGTTGTTTTTATGTATTCGTTTTTAACTACTCAAATGGTCACATGGGTGGGCCGCATGCATTGTTTAAAAGAAAAAAATACTTCATTATTATTTTATTTTTTTCATTATCCATCCCTCCATCTTCAACCGCTTATCCGTAGTCTGGTCACGGGGGGCAATAGCTCCACCAGAGAGCTCCAGACTTCCCACTCCAGAGCAATATTATAGTAACTTCCTCCTGGGTGGATCCCGAGTCAATGTGAATCCTCCAAATGTGAATTTCCAAGCGAAGAAGCAAGCGACTCTACTCCGAGTCTCTCTCGGTCATCTCCCTTAGAGTTCAGTCACCAACTTCTCACCTTATCTCTAAGGGAGATGCCAGCCACCCATCAAAGAAAACTAATTTTGGCCGCTTGTATTCGCGACCTTTCTCTTTGGGTCATCATGACCCACACTTCATTCATCACCATAGGAACGAAGAGTGCTCGGTTTGACAGAGAGCTTTGCCTTCTGGCTCAGCCCTTACAGTTTTTATATTAATGTCATATCTTCATTGAAATCTTATTTTGTATTGCCAATTATTTGGGGGCACTTGCAATATCCTCTGTCCTATTTCTCCAATGATACGAGTGGGAACATTTGGACCTCATAAGTAGAGTAATATAAGTGCACACACGCACGCACGCACGCACGTCGCACGCACACACACAATCATTCAATCTAATCCCTTCCTTGTGCCTCTCTCTCTCTCACCAGGCCCTGTACAGCTCCATTAAGAATGAGAAACTACAGTGGACCATGTAAGTTCCTTCCTGTGAGAAGATTACACTGTGTGTGTGTGTGTGTGTGTGTGTGTGTGTGTGTGTGTGTGCGCGTGTGCGTGCGTGTATCAATGCTCTGTTCATGACCTGGCCCTCCATACCATACCCTGTCGCCCTAATTTTAAAGCTCTGTTGCTATGGAGACCGGTTTCTTATCTCCTATACTGGCAGTAATTACAGGTCAACTTGTTCGGGACTCTGTTCGTGCGTGTGTGCGTACGTCCGTGCACACACACACTTCCATCCCACTCATACTGTATATCCATGCTGTCGGGCAGAAAACTCTCGTCTCCGTATTTCAACTTTTTGTGTTTTTGCGTTCGTAAATGAACGCCCTACTAGGCCTACTTGATCACACTAAGACTACAGTCACACAAATGTGTCGACAGTAGCAGATCTACAAGCTCAATCATTTTTGAGCATGTAGATCTGCTACTTTTGCTATTTTTGAATTTTTAATCCTGAAAAGTAACTGTTTTGGACATATGAAGATTCCACCCGCCAGAGACCATTATTGTCACATACTGTACGTAGGCAGGGCTGCATGAATTTACTATCTTCTTAACTGCTATTCTCAGTATTCTGTCGGTTATTTTTTTGAGGCCTCCTATGCCCAGCTTTGAGGGTCTGTGTGGACACAAACATTGGCTGATGATTGGCTGATCACCCCATAACGATGATTTAATTGGCCGAAAAGTGAATGACATTTGATGTAATCGATTTGAATTTGAATAAAGTTTCAGGGAGAAATCTCAAGTACACTTTGTCAAGGTGTCAGGGCTCAAACCGGCAACCCTCTGGTTCCCAGGCGCCCTCTGAGCCACACTGTCGCCACATCTTATGAGAAAAGTCACAAACACATGCACGCAAGCATGCACGCACAGTCGCACACACATGTATTCAATGAGCAGGCTATTATTATCAATGTCTAATCAACAGCCTAACGATGCAAGACGATTTCACTAATTGCACTATGGTTACATCATGACGAGGTAATAACGAATAAGTACACAACCCAAACCTCTACCTAATGTGTCTTTGTACTTTAAAGGAGAATTCCAGACTATCCTTTCTCTTACCTTAATCTCATATTAGTACATCCTAGAACGAGTGGTACGGGTGAAACTAATTCATAACTCCATCCATAGTCCAACCGCATCTGTGTGTTTTGTGAAAAATCGCTTCTTTTGATCGCTCAATTTTTGTTTTTGTTTTTGGTAGATATCTGCCTTTGTTTGTACTTCCAGAAGTCTTGCAAAAGGAGATTTCATCCGTGATTTCATCCAAAGTCCCCTTTGGGACACCATTTGGGACACAGACACTGTTGAGACTATTTAGTCATTATGAAAGACAAATGTCTACATTTATTTTTTTATTAAAAAAAACTTCTGAGCTATGAAAATAAGAGATTTACCGTAAAACCCCACCATTCACGCTCAGAGCTGCGGTGCACTCAGGATGGAGTGATGTTATTTGTCACCTGTACCACTCATTCTAGGATAAATAATAGTGCGTTGGCAGACATGAGCAGTTGATTAAGGCTCACTCTCTCTCTCATATCTCACCCCCCTCTCTTTAGCTCTCTCGTCTCTCTCTTTCTTGTCTCTCTCTCTTGTCTCTCTCTCTCTGTGCTGCTACTTTCCTCCCCTCCTCTGTGGATTTGGGAAGGTTAGCTAGTTCCTTAGCAACAGATGACAGCAACATAGTGTATACGGTGTGCGTGCGTGCGTGCGTGCGTGCGTGCGTGCGTGTGTGTGTGACACATCATACTGGCATCGAGGGGATCTCACAAGAAAGAGTGAATGCCACCCCCCACCCCCCCCCCCACAGTGTTGCCAGAGAGTTGCGAGAGGAACAAGCAACCAGCAGGTCTATGAAAACAACTCCCAGAAGAAGCAATCAGTCCTACCACATATTCTACCCTCTATTGCAGATCTGTTACTTTATAAAATATTCATTTTTGGAATAGTTTTTGAAACAGCTCCCTGGCACAAATACTGTCTCTCTGCACTGCCTCCCTCTCAGCCATTGATTGAATATGTCATTGATTGATAGTACCACATGTGGTGCAGTCAAAGGTTATGCTAAGAAGGATAACACAATAAGCCCCAGGGGGCTTGTTTCCATTGTCGTCCTTTGCACTCAATTCATCATTAAGACATGCAATACATTCAGTACAGATTGTATGTATTTGTGCTAGAAAGTGTGTGTGTGTGTGTGTGTGTGTGTGTGTGTGTGTGTGTGTGTGTGTGTGTGTGTGTGTGTGTGTGTGTGTGTGTGTGTGTGTGTGTGTGTGTGTGTGTGTGTGTGTGTGTGTGTGTGTGTGTGTCACACAATGATGTTTAAAGGGATTGTGACAGTAAAAAAAAAGGTTTTGGAATTGTTCTTGTTTTTTTTTAGGTTTTCTAATCTCAATTGCACCCAAAAAACATGAACTTTTAACATTCAGTAAATCTTCTGTGATCTGGGGTTTTCTGGCTCAAACAGGTGCTCTGATTTGCCGACAGTAAGTGACATCACTTACTGCAAATCCCATATATGTCAATGGGATTTGCCAGCAGATGTCACTGTTTCACTGTGTTGCCTGTTTTCATTGTAGCTCAAAAGGCCCAAAAAAACCCAAAGAAAACTTCAGACCACAGAAAATCCACTGAATGTTCAAAGTTCAGGTTTTTTGGGTGTAATTGAGGTCATAAAACCTAAAAGAAAAAAGAAAAATAAATGAAAATGAATGTCATAAAACCTTTAACCAATGTTACAAACCAACATGAAGTTTGTCCCCTCTCCCCTCCTGTAGCGACGAGGAGCTCCATAAGTCCCTGTCAGAGTTGACTGACGTACGGACAGACTCCGCCTCCCACACCATGAAGCGGGTCGTGAGTGGTGGAAACCCTCTGGTGGGCGTCGCCCATCAGGCTGACGCTGAGCTGTATAAAAATGGCTTCCTGGTTCGCAAAATCCATGCAGACCCCGATGGAAAGAGGAGTATGTCTACCTTTTAAAATATGATCATTGTTATTATTAGCATCGTCATACTCGTAGTCGGTCGTTGTTGGTGTTGTTATATTAATATTATTTCGCTCATTTCATGCTATTCCCTAGAATATACTTCATATATTAATTGTTTTGCTTTCCCTCCCAGCTCCACGCGGTAAGAGAGGGTGGAAGTCATTCTACGGGATGCTGAAAGGCCTGGTCCTTTACCTGCAGAAGGTAAATATGGTAACATGCCACACCACTGTATTCTGGTCCTTTACCTGCAGAAGGTAAATATGGTAACATGCCACACCACTGTATTCTGGTCCTTTACCTGCAGAAGGTGAATACGGTAACATGCCACACCACTGTATTCTGGTCCTTTACCTGCAGAAGGTGAATACGGTAACATGCCACACCACTGTATTCTGGTCCTTTACCTGTAGAAGGTGAATACGGTAACATGCCACACCACTGTATTCTGGTCCTTTACCTGTAGAAGGTAAATATGGTAACATGCCACACCACTGTATTCTGGTCCTTTACCTGCAGAAGGTAAATATGGTAACATGCCACACCACTGTATTCTGGTCCTTTACCTGCAGAAGGTGAATATGGTAACATGCCACACCACTGTATTCTGGTCCTTTACCTGCAGAAGGTAAATATGGTAACATGCCACACCACTGTATTCTGGTCCTTTACCTGCAGAAGGTAAATATGGTAACATGCCACACCACTGTATTCTGGTCCTTTACCTGCAGAAGGTGAATACGGTAACATGCCACACCACTGTATTCTGGTCCTTTACCTGCAGAAGGTGAATACGGTAACATGCCACATTACTGTATTCTGGTCCTTTACCTGCAGAAGGTAAATATGGTAACATGCCACACCACTGTATTCTGGTCCTTTACCTGCAGAAGGTGAATACGGTAACATGCCACATTACTGTATTCTGGTCCTTTACCTGCAGAAGGTAAATATGGTAACATGCCACACCACTGTATTCTGGTCCTTTACCTGCAGATGGTAAATATGGTAACATGCCACACCACTGTATTCTGGTCCTTTACCTGCAGAAGGTAAATATGGTAATATGCCACACCACTGTATTCTGGTCCTTTACCTGCAGAAGGTAAATATGGTAATATGCCACACCACTGTATTCTGGTCCTTTACCTGCAGAAGGTAAATATGGTAACATGCCACACCACTGTATTCTGGTCCTTTACCTGCAGAAGGTAAATACCGTGTTGGGTAATATTTTGCAGGAGAGTAATAATATTATATTATTTATTACGCGTGTAGCTATACAATCTCTCAACGTTCGCCCTGCCTCATGATGACATCTAGATAGAATTGGGTGGAAACAACTGGGAGGTTTAAAAAGCCAACACAAAGACTTTAGGGGAGGGCCTTCGTGTTGGGTTGATGGTGATGTTGATTGGTTTCTAAAGCACTTGGTGTAGGTTCACCCTTTGTCAGCCTTCTGATTGGTCCCTGACTGACCAACCAGCAGGCTCTTTCTGCCTTGTTCCGCCCTAGTCTTTTCCCAAAAAGATGTTTCAGCAAATTAAATATAAACAAGGCTGTTTATATTTAATTTGCTGAAACATCTTTTTTGGAAAAAACTAAAAACAAACATGATATGCCCAGTCACCAATGTCACCATGCTGCACCTGTGATGTTCCTTTTTACTAGGCGGGTAAGAATATGGTTTGACCCCAAAAAAATTGCAACAAAAGGTTTCTCAACTTTTTTTTTTTAGTATTAGGTGTCCTTAATAACATACTAAAAGTTTACCAAAGTTTGACCACCCGAAAGGTGTTATTTTCAAGATGGCCGCCGCCATTTCTTAAAATACCATTACTCCTCCATTATTCATCCTAGAAAAATAATTTTGGTGTCTAACCCTATGTTTTGGTTATCTAGGAATCCAATTAGCATATATAAATTATATAAAAGTACAATGATATATTAAAGCAATTGTTTATAAGGTTATAACAGTGTAATGGGACATTTCCCTTTTCTATAATGCCGTACTGCTGTATAGGTGAATTCATCACCTATACACAATTCACATTCTGTTGAAGCTTTCAGGAGATTTATTTTGATACCATAACAATAAGGAATATATTCATTATTACTGGGTGGTACTGTCATGTGACATTTGTAAAAGCATGGCTGCCAAGTGATAGACTGCATGGGAATATTACACAAATCATGGAATAAATTTACAGAGAAATGTCTGCCCTTTTTTTTTTGTAAAGGTGTCTGGCAATAATAATAATAATAAAAATAAGTCCCCTATAAGGGTAGTGGTTCCCAAACTGTGGGCCGGGACAAACATTGTGAAAATAGGCAATCTATAAAAGCTCACAACGCTGAGTGTCTTTGCAGCAAACACACTCAGTCAGTAGAACCAAATGGCCACTTGTCTGGTCTATGGGGAAGATGGACTCCTCAGTGGGGATACAGTGGAGAGAAATGGCCCAGTGGCCCAGTCAGTACAGAGCTATCACACATGTATCTTGGTATATAGGCAGGTGGTGGAGTGTGGCATGGATAGGGTTCAGTTATGCTTGTCACAGACATCTTCTTATTCCCGAGACTGTAGTAGTTGTGTGTGTACATTTAATTTCACATTTACTTTGTGTTTGGTACTGCTGGCAATAACCTTGAGCCCTGGGCTCCAGTCTCGGTCTCCCCATAGAATCCCAATCTAACCTCCCTCCACGCTGTGTCCCTGCTGCTATCCAACAAACAAGCATTGCTTTCTGCATATAGACCTAATGGTCAGAATACATGTTTGAGGGGTGCTAGGTCCTCCAATGCATGTCTTCTTGAGTCATGTGGCAGCCAAGACTATATGGACTTACTAAATGACAATGTAGGATGACATGTGGCCGATATAAATACAGTGGGCGCTCCTCATTTCGTGATTTTTGAATTTTGGTACTAGCTGTTCTAGAGAGGGGAGAGGACATTTTGCGACATAATGATCAGTCACTGGGGGCCCCCAGTAATATGAATGGTCAGCCACCAACCAGACGCCGACTCTCCTGTGAGCCAGTCCGACATAGGGACACCCCTGTCTGCCTGACAAACAATCATGCACCACGTGGAGGTCTTATAACCACCACTATGTGGGTCTCACCCTCCTGTATACCTATGCCCACCTAGTGCCTAGCTCAAAGCCAGCAGGAGGTCCATTTGGGGCCAGCATACATACATTTAGGAAAACGACTGTCTGCCTGACAGTCTTGCAACATGTGGAGGTCTTATAACCACCATCAGTGGAGACTGTCCTCACTACCTATGCTAACTCAAGAGGTCCTATCTCGGGAGTAAGAGCCAGCATGGTCCACATGGGACCAGTGGGACTAGTGAGCCAGGCGACATAGGAACACTCCTCCCAGCCTAAGCGAAACCCCAATTCCTTAGTTTCTACCTCCACACTCCGTTCTCCAGCATGCCATGACTTAGAAATCGTTTGAATTCCAAATGCTAATTTGCTTTTGGAGGGGTTGAGAACGAGGAGAGTGCAGGCTCCCTAAGCCACTTGGAGTGAGATATGGCAAAGATGAAAAGTTCTTTCATGTATCGTTTGCAGAACTGTCTTTGTTGAAATGTGTGGCGTATCATTTCTCCTCCTCTACATGACAATCCTCGGAGCTCCGGAATGGTCCAACAATCCAACTGTGTGACATGTCATGATTGCTGTTACTTCAAAACGATGCAGGTCTATTCCCCCCTCCTGGACATGAAGAATGTATACTTGAATATTGGAATGTGGCTATTGCAATGCACAACATGGAGGTCTTAGAACTACCACCACAGGGACAGACAAGCCCCAATCTCTCAAGCTCTCAAGTGCCCCATAGCTTTAATGGGACATGTATGAGCCACCTCAGACATGCATAGAGGTGAAGACCATGAGGGTCTTCTTAACTTTGCTCTTCTGTGCTCCAAGTCCCCAGGGAGAAATCCAGTGACCCCCCCCCCACTCCCCATACTCCCCTGTACCCACCTGAGGGGAACCCTAGGTCCACTAAACTCTAGACCGGACCCCCCTTTACCTTCTCACCCAACCCCACCTATCATACGCCCCTCTGCACCCGGTAGAGACTTAGGTTCTGACTACTCTGCACTAAGAGTAAGTAGAGCGTCGCAGTCCCGCCCCCTCGAGAGAGACGGAGAAGAAATCACCGTTCATTTTCCTCATAGACTTTTCAAAAAGTATTTATTTAAAGACGTTTACGCCGCGGACAAAGCCAACTCTTGTCGTGACAAATCATGGCAATAAACACAATGTTTTGGGCCAAACAAAGAATTTGAAAGTAGAAAAAAACAGCAGATTACAACACTTGGTCCAAAATATTGTGTTTGTTGTCATGATTTGTCACGACAAGAGTTGGCTTTGTACGACGCTTATAATGTCTTTCAATAAATACGTTTCGAAATGTCTATGGGAAAAATGCATTGGGAATTATTTCCTGGGCCTGGTGTCGTCATGAAAGGGGGCGGGACTGCGACGCTCTATAATGCAAGAAATTAGTTTTGGGTGGGGTGTATAATGATGAATTATTTACAGTAGTTTGAGCCAAAGTTTATCCACGAGCTATCCAAAACGTTTCAATATTGCAATCATGTAGGCTATTATCTATCAACTGACAATATTCTCTGCCACAACCTTCTGAATTACTGAAAATTGTGACTAATAAATACGTTTCGAAATGTCTATGGAAAAAATGCATTGGGAATTATTTCCTGGGCCTGGCGTCGTCATGAAAGGGGGCGGCACTGCGACGCTCTATAATGCAAGAAATTAGTTTCAAGCAATCATGTAGGCTATTATCTATCAACTGACAATATTCTCTGCCACAACCTTCTGAATTACTGAAAATTGTGACTATTAGTTTTGTTGTGTTTTGAGGATATCTTGAAACCTTATTCCAAAAAATATATAAATATTCAGACATTTATTAAATATTTAGTTTAGTTAACTTGAAACTGGTGACTATTGCAGAGGGTTTTAACAGAGTCACAATCACAATATTGGATTTCACAATTATCTAATTGTATCTCTGCAATTTGAACAAGTTCAATGGACTCCTAGACCCCAAAAAACATAGGGTTAGACACAAAAAGTACAGTACTTGTCTAGGATGAATAATGAAGGAGTTGGGCTATTTTAATCGTTTTTAGGCCATCTTGGACGCCATCTTGAAAATAACACCTTTCGGGTGGTCAAACTTTGGTAAACTTTTAGTATGTTATTAGGGACACCTAATACTACAACTGTTGAGAAACCTTTTGTTGCAATTTTTGGGGTAAGGTGCTTTTTTTTTCATAGATTTACTCGCCTAAAATAAGAATTGAACGCACAGAATATCAATCTGAAGCAACTGAAAAACATGTTATTTCAATGGTAGTGGATGGAGAGAGAGGATTGTCCGACCACGAAATGACAACCAATGGGTACGAAGAGGGGTACAACCACGGGCGGAACTTGACAAAGGGTGAATTAACCCATTCTGACCTGAGATCAGATTCATACGAGGTTTCCACATGGACACACGCTGGTCTGACTAACCCATTCTGACCTGAGATCAGATTCTAAAAATGTCAGTCGTTCTTCGATTTTTCAAAAATAGCAGACCTACAAGCTCGTATCGCGCCACCGAGTGGCGCGATACGAGCTTGTAGGTCTGCTATTTTTAAATAGCTAAAGCATGACGTGATGCCGACACCAAAATGGGTGCCCGGTCAGAATGGGTTAACTTGATTGATTGACATCAAAAAGTGCCTGTCAGCTCAAACCCACAATGCAAGTCTTTGTTTTCAAGTGTGTTGCGCACAGATGTCGGTAGCATTATACAGTTATATATATAAAAAAAAAAAAACCCTACCAGCTCCATTTCCTCCCCTCCTCCCCTCTATTCCTCAAGTTGCGCCGCTACAGTAGGTACTTTTTCTTTAAAATCAGCAATGGGGATAATACCGTTTTTTGGTGGGTAGATCTTGTTGAGCTCGTCATTTTGAAACTAGCTCACAAGTCAAAAAAAGGTGTGGGCACCCCTGTTCTAGACTTTCAATTCAATTCAATTCAATTCAAAGGGTTTTATTGGCATGAGAAAACATACGTTTACATTGCCAAAGCAGAAAGCAACAATACAGCAATGCAATCAAAACAAACATTAAAGTATGTGTCACTGACGTCTTGGTACAATGGACAGATGGTTATAGGCACTACATAGACACTTACATTGGGGTTCTATTTCCCCAGACGCTTCGGTTGGCGGAGCCGCCTGATTGGGTGGCTCTACGTGACGTGTGTGTGAACAGAAGGAGAGCAGTGGCAGGGTTGTTGATATTGTGGTGTGTATGGTGCAGGGGGGAGTGCAGTGCATTGTTAGCCCATTGAGACGAGCTTGTAGGTCTGCTATTTTTGAAAAATCGAAGAACGACTGACATTTTTAGAATCTGATCTCGGGTCAGAATGGGGTTAATCAGACCAGTGTGTGTCCAGTGGAAACCTCGTATGAATCTGATCTCGGGTCAATCTGAAAATGTGTTGTTCAAGGGACCTCCCAGAGGCAAAGATATGAGTTAAAAAGCGTTCGCTGTGAAATAATATATATGGAAAGATTTCCACATTATTTTCACGAATTAAAAATAAATAAATCTACAATCGTAGCTTGTAAGATCTGCTACTTTTCAATAGCTAAAGTTTAGAATAATGGTTAAAAAGCTAAGGCGACACAGATGCATTCCAGGTCTCAATGTGTTAACCCATTCTGAACGGGCACCCATTTTGGTGTTGGCATCATATTATGCTTTAGCTATTGAAAAATAGCAGATCTACAAGCTCATATCGCGCCACCGAGTGGCGCGCTACGAGCTTGTAGGTCTGCTATTTTTGAAAAATCGAAGAACTACTGACATTTCTTTCAATCTGATCTCAGGTCAGAATGG
The DNA here is from genome assembly GCF_964188405.1 of Protomyctophum parallelum. Classification (NCBI taxonomy): domain Eukaryota; kingdom Metazoa; phylum Chordata; class Actinopteri; order Myctophiformes; family Myctophidae; genus Protomyctophum; species Protomyctophum parallelum. The sequence goes on along the minus strand of NC_139704.1, from coordinate 5,870,704 downwards.
GTTAATAATGAAACTGTCAGGATGTAATAGACATTTTTTTAATCTGATCTCAGGTCAGAATGGGTTAATATTGTGTTGTTGTGTATTATGGACACAGGGGGAGTGCAGTGCAGACGGGGAGGTGAGTGATGAGGACTTAAAGAACGCCGTGTCCATCCATCACTCTCTGGCCATGAGGGCAGCCGACTACAACAAGAGGCCAAACGTCTTCTACCTGCGGACCGCCGACTGGAGGGTCTTCCTGTTCCAAGCCCCGTAAGTCTGTCTGTCTGTCTGTCTGTCTGTCTGTCTGTCTGTCTGTCTGTCTGTCAGACATCGTCTCCGTCGGGTGGAAACCTCATATGTCCCAAACTGTCACTTTTCAGGATTCAAGTTCAAAAGCATCAAAAGTGTGCAGATCTACAAGCAGTAGCAAAATCTGCTACTTTAGATGCTTTTTGTGTGACGCTGTAGGATGATCAATCAGGGATAGTTATTAAACTCCTCCTCTTCCTCTGGTCTTCATCATCTATAGGAACGCAGAGCAGATGCAGTCGTGGATCACCAGGATCAACGCGGTGGCCGCCATGTTCTCGGCGCCGCCCTTCCCCGCCGCCATTGGCTCCCAGAAGAGGTTCAGCCGCCCACTGCTGCCTGGGTCCAACACTAAACTAACACAGGTACACTGCTGACCGGGTCCAACACTAAACTAACACAGGTACACTGCTGCCCTGGGTCCAACACTAAACTAACACAGGTACACTGCTGACCTGGGTCCAACACTAAACTAACACAGGTACACTGCTGCCCTGGGTCCAACACTAAACTAACACAGGTACACTGCTGCCCTGGGTCCAACACTAAACTAACACAGGTACACTGCTGCCCTGGGTCCAACACTAAACTAACACAGGTACACTGCTGACCTGGGTCCAACACTAAACTAACACAGGTACACTGCTGGCCTGGGTCCAACACTAAACTAACACAGGTACACTGCTGACCTGGGTCCAACACTAAACTAACACAGGTACACTGCTGACCTGGGTCCAACACTAAACTAACACAGGTACACTGCTGACCTGGGTCCAACACTAAACTAACACAGGTACACTGCTGCCCTGGGTCCAACACTAAACTAACACAGGTACACTGCTGACCTGGGTCCAACACTAAACTAACACAGGTACACTGCTGGCTGGGTCCAACACTAAACTAACACAGGTACACTGCTGGCCTGGGTACAACACTAAACTAACACAGGTACACTGCTGGCCTGGGTCCAACACTAAACTAACACAGGTACACTGCTGCCCTGGGTCCAACACTAAACTAACACAGGTACACTGCTGCCTGGGTCCAACACTAAACTAACACAGGTACACTGCTGCCTGGGTCCAACACTAAACTAACACAGGTACACTGCTGCCTGGGTCCAACACTAAACTAACACAGGTACACTGCTGCCTGGGTCCAACACTAAACTAACACAGGTACACTGCTGCCTGGGTCCAACACTAAACTAACACAGGTACACTGCTGCCTGGGTCCAACACTAAACTAACACAGGTACACTGCTGCCTGGGTCCAACACTAAACTAACACAGGTACACTGCTGCCTGGGTCCAACACTAAACTAACACAGGTACACTGCTGCCCGGGTCCAACACTAAACTAACACAGGTACACTGCTGCCTGGGTCCAACACTAAACTAACACAGGTACACTGCTGCCTGGGTCCAACACTAAACTAACACAGGTACACTGCTGCCTGGGTCCAACACTAAACTAACACAGGTACACTGCTGCCTGGGTCCAACACTAAACTAACACAGGTACACTGCTGCCTGGGTCCAACACTAAACTAACACAGGTACACTGCTGGCCTGGGTCCAACACTAAACTAACACAGGTACACTGCTGCCCTGGTTCCAACACTAAACTAACACAGGTACACTGCTGCCTGGGTCCAACACTAAACTAACACAGGTACACTGCTGCCCGTTTTCACTGACGAAAACTAAATAAAAACTAAGCTCTGATGACTAAAACTAAGACTAAATATACAGATTCTTTTTTGCTAAATTTAACCCATTCTGACCTGAGATCAGATTCATACGAGGTTTCCACTGGACACACACTGGTCTGATCAACCCATTCTGACCTGAGATCAGATTCTAAAAATGTCAGTCGCTCTTCGATTTTTCAAAAAATAGCAGACCTACAAGCTCGTATCGCGCCACTCGGTGGCGCGATATGAGCTTGTAGATCTGCTATTTTTCAATAGATAAAGCATAACATGATGCTGACACCAAAATGGGTGCCCGGTCAGAATGGGCTAAACTAACAAAGGTACACTGCTGCCCGTTTTCACTGACGAAAACTAAAAAATAAAAACTAAGCTCTGATGACTAAAACTAAGACTAAATATACAGATTATTTTTTTGCTAAATTTAACACAATCAAGAACGACACTTTCCCTCTCCACACCAAGTTATGAACAAACTGACAGAGGCAGGCTTAGCTGATAAATGTGATACTGCTGATAGTTACCAGGCCCAACAGAAATCTGTTTCGACGTCAATAAAATAATTGCAGAATTGTCATGCAATGTAGCATATCAAATAGGAGCAACTAAACATCACATGGCGCGCACACACAGCTTCTGTGCGATTAGGAAAACATTAGGCTACACACAGTATACGTATCTATGGCATGGCGCCGATTATCAAAACACATTATTTATAATAGTAAACAGTGGAGGCAGTGGAGGCATCCAGAACACAACAGAGGAGGCATTATAGGTAGGTCCTATACCATTTGCAGTTGGCACAGCACAGCGCAGCGCGGCCTGGCCGCCCATAAAAACAAAGCAGTTAATGTTAACATTAGCAGCAGCTGGCACATCATCAGAACACAATAATAGTAAATGTTATTACCTAGTAACTATCCCAAATGGTCTCACGTTGTCTTGCTCCTCCTCCTCCCAACGACAACAACTCGATAAAGTCCTCAATAATCTCCTCGTCATCAATACTTGTAGTACATGCTTTCTTCTGTACAAACGGGTTTTGGAAGAAATGTTTATTTTCTGAGCCGTGCTGTAAATAAACAGCAAAACCTCCTGACACTGAGACTCTGACAGCTGAGCGGATAGATGAACCCATTCTGACCTGAGATCAGATTCATACGAGGTTTCCACTGGACACACACTGGTCTGATTAACCCATTCTGACCTGAGATCAGATTCAAAAAATGTCAGTCGTTCTTCGATTTTTCAAAAAATAGCAGACCTACAAGCTCGTATCGCGCCACTCGGTGGCGCGATATGAGCTTGTAGATCTGCTATTTTTCAATAGCTAAAGCATAACATGATGCCGACACCAAAATGGGTGCCCGGTCAGAATGGGTTAATGGGTCATACATTCGTGGGACATAAAGGTAAACCAGAAACAGGACAGGTGTCAGCAGACGATCATAATAGAATACGAAATCACACCTGTGTGAAGTGAGGGCTCGCTCTTATCATCGTACATCATCTCATTCCGGCCGATCACAATTTGTGTCCTCACCTTCGTCTTTCGATTTTTTGTGTTTTACGCAATGTCAGCACTCAAAACTGGTCATTCATCGTCAATGGCATTCAATGCGTTAGGTCAATGTTTGTGTTAAAGGTTTTGTGACATTCATTTTCATTTCTTTTTCTTTTTTCTTTTAGGTTTTATGACCTCAATTACACCCAAAAAACCTGAACTTTGAACATTCAGTGGATTTTCTGTGGTCTGAAGTTTTCTTTGGGTTTTTTTGGGCCTTTTGAGCTACAATGAAAACAGGCAACACAGTGAAACAGTGACATCTGCTGGCAAATCCCATTGACATATATGGGATTTGCAGTAAGTGATGTCACTTACTGCCGGCAAATCAGAGCACCTGTTTGAGCCAGAAAACCCCAGATCACAGAAAATCTACTGAATGTTAAAAGTGCAATTGAGATTAGAAAACCTAAAAAAAACAAGAACAATTCCAAAACCTTTTTTTTAATGTCACAATCCCTTTAACAGAAACCCTCAAAGCTGGACATAGGGGAATGTTATCAGGTGATTATGGTTATGATTGATTGTTCTCATGTGACGTCTTGTCTTCAGGAGGAGCAGGTCAAGTCCCACGAGAGTCGCTTCAGGGCCGTCTCCACGGAGCTGTCCGATCTGACGGCCGCGCCCCCCGACCGCAAGGTCAAAGGTCGCGAGCTGGAGGAAAACAAACTACGGCAGGAGTACCTGGAGTTTGAGGTGAGTGGTTTGAACATGGAATGCACACGCACACGCACGCGCACACACACATCCTACTGTGTCTACTACATCACACCACATTTTGGTGGTACGGTCCCAGCCTATAGCGATGGCCAATGTTTCGACTGATATTTTTCTAAAAAACGTTATTGAAATCAGTTTCTGTTCAAGAACATTCAACTTATAACCAAAGGATGAATACAGAATTTTAACCCATTCTGAACGGGCACCCATTTTGGTGTCAGCATCATGTTATGCTTTAGCTATTTAAAAATAGCAGATCTACAAGCTCATATCGCGCCACCGAGTGGCGCGATACGAGCTTGTAGGTCTGCTATTTTTTGAAAAATCTAAGAGCGACTGACATTTCTAGAATCTGATCTCAGGTCAGAATGGGTTGATCAGACCAGTGTGTGTCCAGTGGAAACCTCGTATGAATCTGATCTCAGGTCAGAATGGGTTAAATTCCCCTGAGGGCGAGAAGAGACCTCACCCTAAAGGGCGAGGTCGCGTACATGCATCCACCTACAGTAGGTGACAGACAGCAGACTGCTGGGTGAGCGCTGGCACTTTGGAATGGGGGTCAGGTCAACATATCCGCCTGGGCGACAGCAGACTGCTGGGTGAGTGCTGGTGCTTTGGCATGGGGGGGGGTAAGATCTTCATTTTCAGGCCTGTTGAGAACTCTAGTTCTCGCAACTCCGGATGTTCCGTTTGTATCGTCCACTGCCCAAGGTCGACCCACCCTCTCTTGGCAATTTAATTTACAATACAATAATAAAAGTCCTGGCTCTACCCCCTCTTTGAAGACGTGTGTTTTGAGCCAATGGGAATTTAAAAATAAATGAATGTGCAAAGCTTTTAACACTGCCAGCATGGCCTGGGCCGTGGCTCAGTGGTGCACCTTGGCTGGTAATCCAGTCTGGCAGCGTGCCGCGGGTTCGACTCCCGATCCCGACGGCCTTTACTGCATGTCACCCCCCCCCCCCCCCCCATCTCTCTCCCCATTTCCTGTCAGCCTACTGTCTGTCCCTCCATAAAAAAAGAAATATGAAATAAAGGTGAAAGCCAAAAAAAACACTGCCGTCTGCCAGCATGATTCGTCTGGGTCACTTCTGTCAAGAAAGATGTCGCAGGTACGTAATTTATCAGCATCCAATCTCATCCCGAGGACATAACTAAAGTTCTCGGAGGTATCTGAGGTGATTGAGGGGGGTGCTTATAGGGGGGGGTGCTTATTCGCTGAAGTGTCGTATTTCTCAGCCGTGGCTGAGTGAAATTTCAACATGTAAAATGTGCCCTCGATATTGAAGGCGAATGTTATTTTCAGTACATTGTTGCTCTTGGCAGGGACCTCTTAATCAAGTTCGGGCATTCATTTAAAAGAAATCCTTGAACTCAAAACGTTTGAGAATCACTCGAATAGGTATTATGTAGTAGTATTTATGGTGAATACTAAACAAAACCATGAAAAGATGAAATATGGACATAACAAGGTTTCTGCCCGACAGCAGCAAGGTTTTACATCTTGCTGGCATTGTTCTGGTTGTGCAGACTATTAAGATTTCACAGCGAACGGTCGATACATCATAGCAGCACACACTCAGAGGCGGGGGGGAGACCGTACATCATTGTTCATTGCTCATTTGCAAGGCCAACCAGCCTTAGCTGGGTAAAGAGGCCGTCTGGGAATAACAAAAGGTCCCCGGTTCAATGCTCCACCCCCTGGTCCATGTGTCAAAGTGTCCCTTGAGCAAGACACTTAACTTCTAACTGCTCTTCGGGCGCTGTATTTAATAGTGCTCACTGCTCCTAATAGGATGATGCGTTTTGGGTATATGGAGGACAAATGTCACATACAGTATGTGCAAATGTACATTGAGTCACTCATGATATCGCTGGCTGGCCCCGAAGCTGTCGTTTGTGTAAAATTGACTTTATTTAAGTGTCATGCTTCCGAAGAAGCCCAGCCCATATGGACTTACAGGACACCTGTTACAGTTTACACAATGACAATAAATGACAATAATCCAACATGACAGTTCGCAAACAATGATCAAGTGAATACTAAACTAACTGATAGATCCAAGATTCTTCCTGTACTATAATGATAATAATAATAATAAATTTTATTTATAACGCACTTTACATTTGAAACAAATCTCAAAGTGCTACAGGCAGGAAAAAATGTAAAGGAAAAAAAGAATAAGAATAAAACAGTTAAAACAGGGCAGCTTAAAAGTCCGACTGGGCAAATAAATGCCTTACTAAAGAGGAAGGTCTTTAGTCCCTTTTAAAAAAACGTCCACGGACTGTGGTGCTCTCAGGTGGTCGGGGAGGGCGTTCCACAGCCGAGGGGCAGCTGGCCCGGTCCCCCATGGTGCGGAGTTTTGTTCTTGTGCATTTGAGTGTGTTTGATGTACCGGAGCGGGTGGAGGCTGGGGGTTCAAGGAGTTCCTTTAAGTAGGGGGGGGGGGGGGGGGGGGGGGGGATGCATTGATGGGTGAGGAGGCAGACCTTGTATTCAAGCCTGGAGGAGACGGGAAGCCAGTGAAGGGAGTGGAGTATGGGTGTGATGTGGTCCTATTTTCGCACTCTCACCAGGATCCTAGCAGCACTGTTCTGAATGTACTGGAGCCTCTGGATGCTCTTGCTAGAGTTCCTGGTGAAGTGTGTTACAGTAGTCGAGCCTTGAGGAGACAAAGGCGTGGACGAGTTTTTCTGCATCAGGGAGGATATATATATATATATAATATATATATACAGTATGCACACTCAGTATGTGCAGACTTTGGCTTATACACTGAGAACATGCGTTGCATTTGTACGGCTGAACATCCATAAACAAAGTAGTAATAGATACTATTACCATTAAATTAGAATTAGAATTGCTCCTGATGTGCTGGTCGGTGCCTTGCATGGATTTATGCTGCCATTGGTGTGTGAATGTGTGGGTGAATGTAATGCACAATCTCTGTAAAGCGCCTTGGATAAAGGCGCTATATAAATTCACCATTTACCATTTAGAATTATATATTTTATGACACACACATACACACACACACTATTACACTATTACAGAGTTGAATCAACACAAGATGTTAGATTGTAGATTGGAGTACCAATAAATACATGAAAGATTTGCATATAAAACAATAGGTTGAGATGCTAGAGGGGAGTTTTCAGACTGCAGTGTAAAACGGGCAGTGAGTGTTCCTTGGGGAGTGCCAGGGTGAGGTCATTGCACAGCTTGGGAGCCAAGAGGGAGAAGAGAGACATTCTGGAGTGACTTTGGTACTTTCATTCAATGTTCCAATGGGAGAAATGTCTTCTTTCTACTTTTTTACTTAAGTCATGTTTTATTCACAGTAAGCAATGAATACTTTAAATCAAATATAATGTTTGAGTACCTTTTTAGCACAGCTGGCTAAAAAGTTACACAAACGTTGGAATTCTCAAAAGCAACAGACCAAGAAAGGTTTTCACTTTTTCTGCTTATTTTTGCAATTATACTCTGGCATTAATATTAGTTTCAATTTATGTGAAGGTATGTTGGTCGAACTGGCTAGGTGGTTGCCAAACAACTGTCAACGTGGATATAACAAACAAATTCAAAGTGTTGCTTAATGTAATTCATCAAAGTGGCTTGTCTTGATAGTTGAGATGAGATGTATTTCCTATACAATTTACAATTTACAATTTAGGCATTTAGCAGACGCTCTTAATCCAGAGCGACTTACATTTAGGCAAGAACAAAAGCATGGGAATACATCACATAAAAGCATTTATCATGAAACATGCGTAAGCTAAGAAGGTAACAGTGGAATATCTATATGATGAAACTATACATACACTATACATAATAAACTATACATATTCACTACTATGCTATACATATGTACTATGGCGTGCTATGACTATATACAATACAATTATAGTGCTGTCTACATAACATGCTATAAGTCTAAGTCAAATGCTATCTAAGCCAACAGAAATTCTATCTAAGGGGTTAGGGTCAGTGCTATGGGCCATGATGGAGTCTGAAAAGGTGGGTTTTCAGGCTACGGCGGAAGATTGGGAGTGATGCTGCAGTTCTGACTGCAATGGGAAGTGCATTCCACAGTTTTGGAGCCAGAAGGGAGAAGAGTTTGGGACGTGTGGAGCGTTGTCCCGGCGTTTTTAGTGAGGGTACTTCCAGTTTCCCTGCGTTGGCTGATCTGAGTGCGCGGGAGGGTTTGTAGGGTTCAATCATACTTGTAAGATATGGGGGAGCCATACCTTTGGTTGCTTTGAATGCCAGCATCAGAGTTTTGTATTCTGTGCGGGCAGCGACCGGGAGCCAGTGGAGGGAGCGGAGCAGGGGGGAGAGTCGATTGACTAGAGTGATACTTGGCTATTTGGGGCAGTAAATATCTTTATAATTGTGTATGTTTGCGGCCCACCCATTTGACCACTTGACCCTTAAATTGGGTGGGTTGCGTGAATTGTATAATCAATCGATTGTGTTTGCTGAACAATGTAGGCCTAGTAGGTTTTAAAGAAAAGAATCCATGACATTGTGTCTTACATTTGTACGTTTTTGAGTGGTGGTAGCAGATCCTCAAGATCGAAACGCAGCACAAAGTGACACATTTCTTGTAGATCTGTAGATCTTGTAGATCTGCTACTTTTGGTGCTTTTGTGTGACACTGGACGTTAATTTACGGGAAAAAACCCCACAAAGTCATCATCCATATCTTAGGTGTTTTTGCCTATTATTTTAGGGGTAGGTACACTTGCAGTATCCTCACACCCCACCACAATGTGGACACTGATGGATGTCACAGTAACTCCTCTACAGCAGTGCTGAGGTATTACCTGTACTGTAGTGGAGTGCAGTGGTGTGCTACAGTACAGTGCCGATGGTGGTGATGAGACTCATCCTCCTCCCCAGTGTTTATAAATGACACACTCCAACTGTGGACAAAAGTGCAGAATGGCGTCGGCAGCAGCCAACTCAACACCATCAAACTTTCAAAGCTAAATCGCCCTCCGGCATGAATACAGATTAGCCCATTCTGAACGGGCACCCATTTTGGTGTTGGCATCATGTTATGCTTTAGCTATTGAAAAATAGCAGATCTACAAGCTCATATCGCGCCACCGAGTGGCGCGATACGAGCTTGTAGGTCTGCTATTTTTTTTTTTATCGAAGAACGACTGACATTTTTTTTATCTGATCTCAGGTCAGAATGGGTTAATCAGACCAGTGTGTGTCCAGTGGAAAACTCGTATGAATCTGATCTCAGGTCAGAATGGGTTAGACCGCTCTGCTGCAGAGCATGGTGCACCTACGCACGCACACACAGACGCACACACACACACACACACTCACTCGTTTGTATTACTGTTTGCGCTACTCTATGCCGAATTGAAGTGGACTCTCTCCCTGGAAGGAAAACGTCTGGGTTTCCAGATTTTCACTAGTCTGCGTCCCGGCCTAATCTCTCTTTTGGGTCTCGACCTGAACCACTTTGGGAACCACTGTATCACTGTACTTCAACATTTTAACCCATTCTGACCTGAGATCAGATTCATACGAGGTTTCCGCCGGACACACACTGGTCTGATGAACCCATTCTGACCTGAGATCAGATTCTAAAAAATGTCAGTCGTTCTTCGATTTTTCAAAAAATAGCAGACCTACAAGCTCGTATCGCGCCACTCGGTGGCGCGATATGAGCTTGTAGATCTGCTATTTTTCAATAGCTAAAGCATAACATGAGGCCAACACCAAAATGGGTGCCCGGTCAGAATGGGTTAACGCCTAACCAAGCAGACAAAACTAGCAGCATCTTCATACTCTCAACTTGGGTGATTAGCTATTTTTTCCAACACAGGAAGTCATTCATAACCTCTCTAAATGCCTAATCATAACCCTAACACCTCGTACGGCGTCCTCAAATCATTTTCTAGTAATCTAAATGTTCTATTATCATAACGCCATTTTATCTATCCTCACATTGTCTCACATTCTACTCTTACTTTAGAGGACATTTGGCCCTCAAAAGTATAGTAATACAAGTACACACACACACACACACGCGCGCGCACCTGCATGACTCATGCACATAGCAATCTTCACTGTCCAATTTCACGTCCTGTTTCCCACGTACTGCACCATTACTGTGTTCGCACTGTGTGTGTGTATGTATGTGCAGGCATTAGTTCCCTGTGTGTGTGCGCGTGTGTTCACACACGCACACACACACGCATCATTAGATTCATAACTGTAGTCTATCTTTGACGGGCCAATGTGACATGTATTGACTTAGAGTGTGATGCTGCCTTCAAATTGGCGGTTACACACACACACACACACACACACACACACACACACACACACACACACACACACACACAGTTACAAAGCCACAGCGATGGAAGCGACATGAAGATACTGTACTACAGTAAAGCTACATCGTTTGTGGCTGCTAACAAAACGACACCAAAGCTATAGGCTCTCACATAGCCAGACAACTATTCCACAATCTCCAAATGCTACAGTATATACAGTAGATTCTGTATGACGGATAGTGGTGTAAAAAGAAATATCGATTCAGCAATGCACCACAATGCGGCCGTGCATCAATGCAATGCGGCACTTTTACATAATCGATAATGGAAGCCTAAATATAATCAATTCATAAAATATAATATATCATTATAATGCTGTATTATAATAATAGAATTCCTAAATAAATAAAATATGTTGTTCAGTATGTTCATGCTCTCTCTCTCTCTCTCTCTCTCTCTATCTATCTATCTATCTCTCTCTCTCTCTCTCTCTCTCTCTCTCTCTCTCTCTCTCTCTCTTCTCTCTCTCCCTCTCCCTCTCCCTCTCCCTCTCCCTCTCCCTCTCCCTCTCCCTCTCCCTCTCCCTCTCCCTCTCCCTCTCCCTCTCCCTCTCCCTCTCCCTCTCTCTCCCGGAACAGAAAACGCGGTACGGGACCTACGCCATGCTGCTCCGCGCTAAGCTGCGTCTGGGCGTCGACGACAAGGACCTCTCTGCGTTCGAGGCCAAGCTGTTTGACGACTCAGGGCTGCAGCGAGCCCAGTCCAGCCCCACGCTGACCACCCAGGAGAGCTGCTCCTCGTCCAGCCAGGCCACCCTCTCCAAGGACAAGGTACAGTAAACAGTAGGCCTGCTGGGACTTAGAAATTGTGTGACATTTGTATGCTTGGGGGACTTGCTGGTCATACGAACATCGTCATGACGGTTTATTTGTCTTTAACCCATTCTGAACGGGCACCCATTTTGGTGTTGGCATCATGTCGTGCTTTAGCTATTTAAAAATAGCAGATCTACAAGCTCATATCGCGCCACCGAGTGGCGCGATACGAGCTTGTAGGTCTGCTATTTTTTGAGTGGTGCAACCACTCCTACAACCAGCTTGCAATGTCCTCGTACGTGTTTGTGTGTCTGTGTGTCTGTCTGTGTGTGTGTCTGTCTCGTACTTGTTTGTGTGTCTGTGTGAGCATGAGTATGTGACTTAAAAATAGCAGTAGGGGGCGCCAGAAACAGTGAGAGGGGTAGTGACTCTAATGAGAGAGAGTGAGAGAGGTAGTGACTCTAATGAGAGATAGAGAGAGAGAGAGAGGGGGGGGGGGGGGGGGGAATTGCACCACTCAGTTCACACGTGTGTGATTTTTTTTATTATCGAAGAATGACTGACATTTTTAGAATCTGATCTCAGGTCAGAATGGGTTAATCAGACCAGTGTGTGTCCAGTGGAAACCTCGTATTAATCTGATCTCAGGTCAGAATGGGTTAATTCATGTGTAATCCCTCCCCTGCCATCCTAGGACAAGGACAACCACAGGACCAAATCCTCCTCCGTCAGAGAGGGCAGTAAGAAGAAGCGCTCCTCCGAGTCCCTGAAAGCCAACCAAAACCAGGCCACCGCCGTCAAGCAGGGAGAGGCGCCGTAGGGCTTGGACTGTGTGGATGTATGATGTTTGATTTATTTATTTTTTTACAAGCTTATTTTCCCAGGCTTTTTTATTTGACAGCGCAGAGAGACAGGGAAGAAGGTGGAAGAGTGAGGAGAGACAAGGTAATTGTACAGGGAAGAGACAGGTTAGTGAAACCGTAAAGAAAGAAGGGTTAGTGGAACAATAACGAGAGACAAGTTAATTGTACACGGAAAGAGACAGGCTAGTGGAACAATAAAGGGAGACAGGTTTAATGGAACACTAATGAGAGACAGGCACCTCAAAGAGAGACATGCTAACGGTACAGTGAAGCTAGACATTAAAAAGGGGAATGCCACAGCTGGTCACGGCGTAGGAATTGGAACCTGTGATATCGGCGCCAGATGTGTGGCGGGGGCCGGTACGGATTGGAAGCCACCAGGGCGTCCCGGGAAACACGGTGCGCGTTTATAAAACTGCACCGAGAAACTATGGGTAATTGCTGGGTCGTTTTGCATCTGGCGGACCGTCCCACCTTACCTGGAAGGAAAATAACTGGTGATAGGGACAGACGAGAGACGAAGGGAAATAACCGCTGATGGACAGATTCGGGAGACAAATGAAGGACGCGAGAAAAGGAGTTCAGGTGGAAGATAGACGTATATCTCACCTGCCTTCCGACAGACTTCTGTCTTTAAATCCTGTCAAGTTTTCGTGACCATATGTTTTTTTTGGACCAAACTTTTGTTGTTGATTTATAGGAGACAGAAAGCCATTCTTTATTTTGTTACAATGCACAGCTATTGTATTTCTTTGCAACAGTGGTTCTCAAACTTTTTATTTTCTAGGATCCCCAGTTTGGTGTGCGAGAATTTGGCCACAGCGTCAGAGTCCCGTAAACTTTGAGTGTAGAAGTGGGACCAAATGGAATTTGGTTCAATTTTTTTGTACACGCTCAAAGTTGCAGACCTGTAAGGGACCGCCGGGTCCATCCATTTGGCTTCTTCTGACTATTTATCACTTAGCTGGGGACCACCTGGAATACCCTCTCAAGGACCCCAGGGAGTCCCTGGACCCCCACCTTTGAGAACCACTGATTTACAAGATTCGGTTTAAGGGAGGGATGAAGGTAATTTTCACCCAAAACAGTGTTTGTTTGTTTGTTTTTTGTCGAGCTTTATGTATCTACTTTGCCTATGCTCCTGTGCAGACTAGAGAGCAGCTCAGAGAGAGCTTGTGAGTTCAGCATCTTGCTCAAAGGTCACTTTGGAGGGCAACACCCGGAGATCGAACCGATTATGTTGTGATTACTGTGGCAGCGTCTTCATCCGATATCCAAAAGCTGTTTTCCCTTTAATACGGTATACTCTGTAGTACGAGTGTCGCTTGTGAAAAAGATCTACAAGCTTGTAGAGTTCCATTCTTGTACGAGCCTGTAGAGCTGTTCTCTTTTGTGCGCTTGCGCGATGGAAGTATATAAAACCATACTAATGCTGCTCTAACAACAACACAAACAGACTTCAGAAATATCACCAAACTGAATCCCAGGCGGTGCTATGGATCCTCCACTTTGCTTCTCCCCCTTTGCAAAACGTTGGAGGCACGGTTTCCATGCCGACCGACCATCCAGCAACACGGACACAAGCTACGATGCGTGGGACTGTTGCCTGCGGCAACGGAGAGCATGCATAAGGACCCTGCCTGCCGTCAACTTACCGGGCCGTACAAACCGCCAACAACCCCCACCCCTCCCTCCCTTCTGTTCTAGCTGGGACGGGGGGGAAAAAATAACACGCCCCCACAATGCATTTGGAGTCAACAGGAGTCACAGACGAGATGAAGCGGACCAGGATGATGATGCAACAAACACACAACTCAACCCGCCTCCGCGTTCTCGCAAGCCTCGACGAAGCGTTGGCTAGGAGCATTTATTATTAACCAGTTAAATCCCAGCATCTGTCCGTCCGCACTGTGGAGGAAAGCTTTTGCAGGATCGACACGGCTCACGACACGTTGTGAGTTTTGTCCGTCGGCTACTTTTCAAGCGAAAGCTGTCCCCTGCGATGACGGAAAGCGGAAAATATACCAGTATAGAGCCCTGAGGGACTCACGATTTGGGTGGTTACGTCAAGGACCCCCAGATTGATACATGTATGTGGCCCCCATCTTTTAAGTTGGTTCCTTCCATTTTCTTTATGTAAAGCCTGTATAGCCTACTTAGAAAAGTGCTATATAAATCTGAGTTATTGTTATTATGCCAGATACCCCCTGAAGAGGAGATTTGTGTTCTAAATAATTCTGATGTTTGTTTGGGGGGGGGAGGTAAAATCCAAAGTATAAATAATAAGGTAAATGTTGGCTCAACTTGTGATGCTGTATTCAGTCCTTTTGCTGGGGGGGACCGACCCTGTGGAACCCTCTCCAAGTAACCCTGGGCCCCTGAGGGGAACCCGGACCCCGTGTTGAGAACCACTGTCCCATACTCTGTCTGTCTGTCTGTCTTGTCTGTTGGTTTCTGTTGCTTCCTGCTGGACTTAAAGGAGGCAACGGACCTACATAGCATACTGTCTGGACTGTAGAAGATCTATAGCTCATAGAATATATAATTGTTATTATTATTTTTTAAATATCTAGGTACTGGGACATGTTGGATGCTTGTCAATGCATATCAACCCATGATATGTGATTGCCTCAAATCTGATTTCACACACACACACACACACACACACACACACGCACACACACACCAGTTTGTATTACTATACTTGAGATGACATCAACATGGTATGAATGCCATTAAAAAAAGAGGGCATTTTGAACCATAAGCCTAAAGCCGAAACATTGCAGGTCTACATGCTCACAACATCACGGTGTCGCGCTGCGATGCATTGTGAGCTTATAAATCAGCTATTTATCGGTGCATAACACCAGGTACGCAACTAAATATAAATAAATCATATTGACTCTAATCCCAACCCATAACCCCTTCCAATAAGGAAAATTGTCCTCACAATGTATTTCTCAAATCCTGCTATAAGTATAGTAATACAAACACTGTACCACACACCTCCTTTGAGTTTTGCCGCAAACAAACACTGCCCTCTGGTGGAAGGAGAGGCAATAGGATCAGGATCTGGAGACACCAGAGGATTTCAAATCAACTTCAGTAGGCTATATCTCACTGAGACTCATAGTCTCACGGACAAGAGAACATCTCTGCTTATTTAAAACACGGACAATGACAAGAACGCAAAGAAAGACGGGCTGAATATGTACAGCACGTACGACAGACGCGTCTTTGAACCAGATTATCCAAACCCAATGTAATCCCCCGAGCGGGTCTGTTCACATTACTCTATATTATTACTGTGGTTCATTATATGTACTGAGCTGTTGTCACCGCCAGCCTCATAATAACGGACTGTCACTGAACAACAGACACATGTATAAAGGACTGTTCCAAAACATGAACAACTGTGGCTTCTATTTTTTTATACTATTTTGTGGTCATTAAGTTAACTATCCCCCCTTCTTCGCAGCGTTCTTTAGCTCGCTCTGTGGTGGTTCTCGTTGCTCAAGTTCACTTGAGACGGTGACCCCTCCAGGCCTCCGTCGTGGTCTCTGGGAGGATACTATTAATATGCAGTGTTGGGTAATACGCACTACGTAACTTAATATAATACGTAATATATTAAGTAATCTTAAAAAAAAATCTGTAATATATTGTAAAAAATCTTCCTGCATTACTGCATTACTTTCTGTCTGACTGTATCGTTGCACGTGGCATGTGACAACTGCAGAAGTTAAAGAATTACTTAATTTCTATAATTTGTCATCAAATTATTTATTGGCTTCCATGAATTCAAGGAATACGTTTAACTCCTGTGTTAACTGTCCATAGCTGAGTAGGATGGGGTAGGTCTACGCCAGTAGTGTTTTCAGGAGTTACATTTTGGGCAGGCAAGATGTGTCGTCCCGCCTGCCAGATGAGTATACGCTATAAAGGCTGAAAGGCATGCATTCACATTCCAATGGGTGATTGAGGGTCGCACTCTATACGCACAACGGCCAACCCGCTGCCCACTAATAGTTCTCAGGTCTGATGTTTGTCCTCTCTTTTTTCTCAGTCATTTTTTCAAGTGGATTTGGCCAGGGGGCCGCTTGGCCTTGCCTTATTGTAGATACGCCACTGGTCTACGCAATATATAATTTATAATCATACTATATTTTATTCAATTTGAGCATTAATTAATATGTAATATTTAGGCTACACATGCATAGATTAATAAGAGTGAAATGTGCCATGTCTCTGAAACAGGATTCAAAACCTATAGGGTTTAGCTTGCCACAAAGCTGGTAGAAATTTATTTTGTATTGTTCCATGTGGCATGTGCATATAACAATACAAACAAAAAAACATATATTAAACAACAAATTATATGGACTGGTATTTCTGACCTTCCATCATGGTTTGATTATTTGAAGTATGTATTGTCATAACAGCTACTGTAACAGTTTCTTTCATGCTACAGTATATCCAAGTGTAAACACCAAGCAACACTCTCCCCACAGTCAGATGCAAACGGCAACAGTATACAGCGCAGCTTCTGTGTTAACCACTTTGAACTGGGTGTCCCTGTTTCCAAACAATTGTGTCCAAAAATGGATATATAGTACAAGGGCTGATTAAAAAGACATTTAAAGGCCTTTTCATACTCCAGTTTTAGGTGATGCGGTAAAACAGAGAGATGACAGTGTTTAGGTGAGTGGTGAGTCACTTATCACCGTGGCGTGATAAGTGAACCTTCCGGTTCCCCAGGAGCAGCTCTACCTCCTGTGCCACTGCCACCATGAGTTGTTCCGGTAGAACTATTGGGTTGGGTCTAAATGCGTTATAACCACATCATGTATAATGCATTATGATGCACTTGGCAGTAGAACACTTACTATTGTTGTTTATAATTATGCATAACCATTTATAACAATGTAATAATAGTAATAAGTAATAATATAGTAATAATAATATAATTTATTACATAATGCATTATAAACTCAATCGGAACAGAAGACTAAAACTACCAGGTAACACTTAATGTATCATAACTTAAACTAAACATTTATAGTTATATGCATAACAAAGACACTATAACTCAGTTATAAGGTACAGTAGTTATGTCATCATGAAATGCATTTTCTTGTAAATTATGGTCCCATTAATGTTGATTTTGGACATAGGCCTATATTATATTTGGACTTTCAAGTGTCTGTCAATAAGACATTATTAATATATATATATTTGAAGGACCACTGGATCGATGAATATTGATTTCATGAAGTAATTCATTTTGTTAATACATTCAGTAGACCATATCGTAAGGAATTACTGCCAAAGCTTCTGAAAGCCCGTGGACCAAATATGCAGTGGACAAAAATCACACCAGTGGCTGAAAGTGCCTCTTACCAGAATGTAATCGAGTAGAAACAGTAATGACATGTAGGCCTATCAACTCCATTATGTTTAGTAATACCACTGCAATGATGGATTGTGTGTGACACATGCATGCATATGCATGCATACACGTGCATATCCACGGATACCCCACGCCGTGCATATCCACGGCTTCCCAAGCCGTGCATGCCTATTCCCACTATAGGCTGAGGAAGAAATGCCACTTGACAGTTTTCAAAAAAGCCTCATGGTGGCGCTACAACAGGCCAAGTTGCGTCTCACACGTGTGTGTGTGTGTGTGTGTGTGTGTGTGTGTGTGTGTGTGTGTGTGTGTGTGTGTGTGTGTGTGTGTGTGTGTGTGTGTGTGTGTGTGTGTGTGTGTGTGTGTGTGTGTGTGTGTGTGTGTGTGTGTGTGTGTGTGTGTGTGTGTGTGCGCGCGCGTGCGCGGTGGGCGTACGCCGGAAGCGATGAGGCTCAGGCAGAAGAACACTGACACGCCCACCTGAGTGACGTTACGTCGTGTTTTGATCACGAGCAGCTGCTTATATTATTATTATGATGATAACAACACGTTTATAACGTTATCGTTGCTAACAACAATAACAACAACAGCAACAACCTAACGATCGCGGCGAGTTTGCTTGTTGCCAAGACAACGGTTTGTTTGTTTATGTTATTCACTGTTTCTTTTTGTTAAGCCTTAGACATGCTAAGGTAGCTATAGCATTAGCTTGATGTGCTATAGTCTACTAGAGATCAGTGGTTTTCAACCCTTTTCACGTCAAGGTCCATTATTGATTCTGCATTTCAGCCACGGAGTCGGACCACCATTTGATGACATTTAGCCTCTCAGACCCAAAACTTATAGAATATGTTGTTGTCGTTTGATAAGATGTTGTCCACAATTCCATGCTGGACCATTATTAGTTAGGAGAGATACGAGGCAAACGTTGATCAATTCTTCTACATTCTCCAATTGTGTAGACTTCTTGTAACCTCTTGAAAGCGTAAAATGGATAAAAATAAGGGTCCGTTTCCATTTGGTCAAATTTTACACTCAAGAGTGTAAAATGTTGATTTATGCCAATAGGGAGTGGGAGAATATTGGGAACTGCCCAGATCCGAAGTCCCGTTAGTCCGAACATGCACTGCTCCCGTACCGAATATTTATGTTAAAAAATAATCAAAATTCTTTCACATTTGACAAACAATTACGATAGATATAGGCTATTGTACACAAAAATTATTGTATTTTGTATAGTTTTTAATAGTCACCTTTACACAACACAACTAACCTATTCGTGTGGGTAGCACTTCCACAAAATTTGCCAAAATGACAAATGGTTGGTTTGCTTTGAGTTGCCTTGTGGATTGGGTGATTGCACTCCCCCACAGTAATAAAAAACACACATTTTGGCCATGTTTACACTTTATTAATTTATTATTATTATTATTATTATTATTATTAAAGTCGTAGGGAACTCAGTAGCGTCTGGAAGATCCATACGCAGCCACAACAGCTACGTATGGAACAAAAAAGCCACCCTAAGAGTTCTCCACAGTGTGCGTAGATACGGTTCTTACTGATGAACAAATCACAGCTAAGAAAACATTGATGGATGCTAAAAACTTCTTAAAAACTTCCTAAGAGGGTCTAAGAACAATGTCCTCTTCCGGTTGTTTTTTACTTGTCTATAAAGCTCTCAATGGTCTCGCACCTTCCTACCTACATGACTGCCTGCCTAAATATGTCCCAAACCGCCCGCTAAGGTCTTCCACTGCTGGCCTGCTCGCTTTGCCTAAAAAAATGGCAACTAAAAAATACGGGGAAGCAGCTTTTTGCTTCTACGGGCCATCGGCATGGAACAAGCTCCCTCTGTACCTTCGTCAGGCAGCCTCTGTAGACATTTTTAAAGCTCAGCTCAAGACCCACTTCTACAACATTGCTTTTAAGTGATCTTATATTTTTTGTTATTCATGTCCTCACTGTACTGCATTACTGCTTGTTTTTTAATGTCGTTGCCTTGCTTTTCTTTTATTCTCCATTGTTCTGTAAAGCACTTTGAGCTGCATTTGATGTTATGAAAGGTGCTATACAAATAAAGTTTTATTATTATTATTATTATTAAGAACGGATGCTGCATGAGGCCCAATGTGTGTAGTTCTATGGCTCTGCTATCAAATATAAACATGTCAACTGTCCTGTTCTCCTTTTCCTTTACAGACGTCATCTGGACAGGCAGACAGACAGATAGGCAGACAGACAGACAGACAGGATGCCTCTGTTCTTCAGAAAGAGGAAACCCAGTGAAGACGCCAAAAAAAGACTTGAATATCAGCTGTGTCTGGTGAGCACACACACACACACACACACAGGTACCCAGGTATAATAAACCCGATCCGGCTGGGTCTTTGGAGCCATAGTGTGTCCGATGCTACATTATGCTTATTTTCACCATGACAAAGACTGCTCGTGACGTCTATCCACCCATGAGCCTTTGCGTTTTGTGTGTGCATAACTTCCTCTTCCTCTTGCTGCTGTGACCAGTGTTGTCAGATTTGCAAGAGAAACAAGCGGCCAGGTCTATGAAAACAAGCAGAAATGTTTTAACGGCTATTTGAAAATAGCAGATCTACATGCTCACAGCGACACGTTGCGAGGTTGTACTGTATCTGTTATTTTCTTTTAATATTGAGAATACATTGAAATATCTTGAATATTATTGAAACAAAGCAAGCAAGCCCAAACAAGGAACTACTGTACACTTTAGAAACAAGCCCCGAAAAAACACAACCACCATCTACCAATATTTACAAGCGACTTTACAGAAAAACAAGTCAAAGGTCGCTTATAGTAAGCCGACATGGCAACACTGACTGAATAGGCAGTGTAGAGAAAGTGAAGCACACACAAGGATCCCCCTTACATTCTTGCCGAAACAGGTAAATAGGAGGAATACTGGACAACTCACCCCGGTGCTTGCCCGTTTTTCGAATTTTCACCAGTGAGGGGGATAACTTTGTAATATGCTATTGGCTGTTTGTATTCTTTTTGGAAAAATATAAAAAGATACTCCTGTGGAAAGGCTATATTATTTTACTTATATTGACACCTATAAACTATTTAGTATATGTAAGGTTTTGCCCACTCAAATGGTACCTCGTCAGATAATCCCCACATATCCTACTGTTCTGTGAACAGACTTCACTGTAGTAGCTTTTCATAAATTATATTTCTACTTATGTTGTCTACTTATGTTGTCTTTCATGACAGCTGTCTGCTGTCAATTTACAATTTACAATTTAGGCATTTAGCAGACGCTCTTAATCCAGAGCGACTTACATTTAAGCAAGAACAAAAAGCATGGGAATACATCACATAAAAGCATTTATCATGAAACATGCGTAAGCTAAGAAGGTAACAGTGGAATATCTATATAATGAAACTATACATACACTATACATATAAACTATACATATTTACTACTATGCTATACATATGTACTATGGCGTGCTATGACTATATACAATACAATTATAGTGCTGTCTACATAACATGCTATAAGTCTGTGTCAAATGCTATCTAAGCCAACAGAAATGCTATCTAAGGTCTGTCATGAAAGTTTATAGTTAGAGAAATTCAAAGTCCAGCCGTCTGCTGTCCAGCCTCTCCCACCCCTCACTGGGGAAAAGTCTGGGAGGAAAAACGGAAACGGGGTGAGTTGTCTTGTTACCAATAGGAGCGTCACCCCTGCCTCTCCGACGCAGCGGAGCGGAGGGTTGCATAATATTAGTGCGTCTAACTTCACCGACCTTCTTACCGGAGCCGTCGGCAATCACAACAAATCTGTCCCACACAGTTGACTTTCCTTTCGGAGCTTGCTCGCTATGCTCTTGTGTTTGTAGTTTGTGTTTCACCGCGCTGAAGAGGCAGTGCCATCTCCAGGCACAAATCAGCAGGGGGGCATACTTTTTTTTCCATTTATGCAGCAGCACCAACAACAAACAAAGAAATACAAATATGTTGAGCATTAACCCATTCTGACCTGAGATCAGATTCATACGAGGTTTCCGCTGGACACACACTGGTCTGATTAACCCATTCTGACCTGAGATCAGATTCTAAAAAATGTCAGTCGTTCTTCGGTTTTTCAAAAAATAGCAGACCTACAAGCTCGTATCGCGCCACTCGGTGGCGCGATATGAGCTTGTAGATCTGCTATTTTTCAATAGCTAAAGCATAACATGATGCTAATACCAAAATGGGTTCCCGTTCAGAATGGGTTAATAATGTCTTCTGCATGTATATATTACCTTGTATTTCTATTAACTATTCAATTAATTTGAACATGTATATATTTACAATAATCATGAAGTACTTATAGATTTAACATTTGTAAAACATTTAAATATTGGTAGGGTAGTGTACTACTGGCCAATCTGGACTGGAGGGGCACAAAATTTATCTGGGGGGGCAATGCCCCCCAATGCCCCCCTGTAGAGACGGCAATGTGAAGAGGGCTGCCATGATTGCATTAATATAGTGTGTGTGTGTGTGTGTGTGTGTGTGTGTGTGTGTGTGTGTGTGTGTGTGTGTGTGTGTGTGTGTGTGTTTCAGTCTAAGGAGGCGGGGGCTGATGATATTCTGGACATCTCAGCGTGTGAACTGTCAGAGGTAACTAATGATAATATAATTAGTAATTACAAACTTTATACGGTAATAATATAATAATAAGCTGTATATAGAGTTGCAGTTCAAAGTGCTTCACAGTAATAATAATAACTAGAAAGTATTGTCCCTGAAGAAACAATATGGGCTCGCCGCAAGCGTTGTATTTATCTCTGAATTTGCTCCCGATTCCGACCCAGTAATTAAGTATTGTGTATTTCCAGGTTCCATCCAGTGCTCTTTCTATCTGCAAAGTGCTTCAGAAGAAGGTAAGACATGTATTTGAAGCACAATTTATATGAAAATCCAAGCCAGGGTTTCCCATTTATGTTCATGTGTGCCTGCCATGCAATGGCAATACTTAACGAATGTCCATTAGTACATGTACAACATGCACAATATCAGCATCATTAACACTGACTCTGTTTGAGACTGTTTGACCAGAATGGAACAGAGCCTTCATTAGCATCATTAACACTGACTCTGTTTGACCAGAATGGAACAGAGCCTTCATTAGTATCAGCGTTAACACATGTGAAGGAATTAGGGAAGAGCTTTCTGTGTGCATAGAGTCTAGTAGCTCTCGTCGTCGGTTGTTATGAAACTATAGAGGGGATGCATAAAGTGAGTGGCAAGGTTTAGAGTTTAGCATTGTTTGCCCCACTGCTTTAACCCATTTTGGGCGGGAACCCCTTTTGGTGTTAGCATTATGTTATGCTTTAGCTATTGAAAAATAGCAGATCTAGTATATATAGTAGGTCTGCTATATTTGAAAAATCGAAGAACGACTGACATAGAAACATAGCTTTTTCAGAAAACTGTCATTCAATTCAATTTTATTATAGTGTCAAATCACAACAAGTTGTCTCAAGACAAGACACTTTACAACCAACAAAGATCCACCCAGAGCAAGCAATATTGCGACAATGGTAACGAAAAACTCCCCTTTAGGAAGAAACGTCAGGCAGAACCCGAGTCTAGGGTGTGCGGCCATCTGCCTCGACCGTGTCGGGGGGGGGGGGGGGGGGGGGGGTAGAGGGAGAGAGAGAGAGATAGACAGAGAGAAATAGACAGGTGGGCTCCGTGGAGGGGTCTGGTCCACATCTGGTCGAGGTCGAGCTCTGTGAGGCCGGGTCCAGGTCACACTTCTGGTGGGCTCCATGAAGAGGCCTGATCCACTCACGGTCACACTCGGCAGTCATTTGGGGGTTAATATTAGAGGTCCACAGAACTGCGACGGGGAGGACGAAAAGAGACTCCGGGGAGAGATTCCCCGGATGTCATGATGTAGAAGACATTTTCAGTGCCAAAGAAATCAGTGCTATGAGCTTACAAAACGCATCACTTCCGCCTGCCCCGGATGTGATAGTCCTCCACATTGGAGCCAGATTCTCATTACAGGGGATGCATCGCTGCGGAATACTTAGCACTTTCTTAGCGCGATCAATGTTTAGACTTTTATAAGGTCTCAAAGATGGCAGTTTGTCTCATTTTGAAGAGAATAAGGACTATTAATGCAATCAGATAGGTGTTTTTTGTTTGGATGTATTATTGGCTGTCAACCAGATAGGACTTTTCTGTTTGGATGTCTGGGCTGTCAATCAGATAGGACATTTCCATTTTAACCCATTCTGACCGGGCACCCATTTTGGTGTTGGCATCATGTTGTGCTTTACCTATTGAAAAATAGCAGATCTACAAGCTCATATCGCGCCACCGAGTGGCGCGATACGAGCTTGTAGGTCTGCTATTTTTTGAAAAATCGAAGAACGACTGACATTTTTAGAATCTGATCTCAGGTCAGAATGGGTTCGTCAGACCAGCGTGTGTCCAGTGGAAACCTCGTATGAATCTGATCTCAGGTCAGAATGGGTTAAGGCCACTTAGTAGGTGTTCCCGCATAACATCTGGGTAAGATGATGATGTCACACACATACCCTCAATACAGTGGAAGTCTAAACGACATATGTTTTGTTTGTTTGGTTTCAGGTTCTTATTCTCCACGGCAACGAGCTGAGGTCGCTGTTGCCCAAAACCTGTGACGTCATCTCATTGGCTACTATAAAGGTTCGTTAGCACACCCCCCAAAACCTGTGACACCATCTCATTGGCTACTGTAAATGTTAAGCCTTTTTTTCCCTCTGTGAGACATTATAAGAATCGCATTTTCTTTTAACGTGATCCAAAACGTATAGGCAGAAGCTTGTAGCTTTACATTTTGTTACATATTAACAAGAAAGAAAATGTATTTATGTATGTATGTATGTATGCATGTTCTATGCTATGGCTAGCCCGGTTGCTAACGAAACAAACACAGTCAACGAGCGCGGCGAGCGCTACTAGCATGTAAACAAAATTTGTCGGGTGATGATGTTTCTAATTTCGATTTAATAGCCAGATCGATGCGGTCGCAAGCTACCACAGTGGGGGCAGCCATGTTTGTTGTTTGACGTCATCGAGTGACGGCGCTGATGGCCAATCAGCCGCTGTAGAAGAGTCACCAGACTGAATCGGCAGAACATAGGCTATATATTCTTTATGCGTGGCTGGCGATTCAGAGCTGGAGCCAGGCTACATTTTACCCAAAGTATGAGCACATTGTTTTTATCAGATCTACACATCACTGTTTTGTTTGTCCTCAGGTGTTAGATCTACACGAGAACAAGCTGACATCACTTCCTGAGGACATCGGGAGACTGGTGTTACTACAGGTAACATCACACTGCTGCCTCCTACTGGGAGACTGGTATTACTGCAGGTAATAAGGTTCTTACAGGGTGTGAATGTTCTTACAGGTTTTGAACGTACAGCAGAACCAGATCATTATGTGGATGTTCTGACAGCAGAACCAGATCATTATGTTCTGACAGGGTGGATGTAGATTGTAGAGTTCTGACAGGGTGTGGATGTAGAGTTCTGACAGGGTGTGGATGTAGAGTTCTGACAGGGTGTGGATGTAGAGTTCTGACAGGGTGTGGATGTAGAGTTCTGACAGGGTGTGGATGTAGAGTTCTGACAGGGTGTGGATGTAGAGTTCTGACAGGGTGTGGATATAGGGTTCTGACAGGGTGGATGTTCTCGCAGGTTCTGAACGTGCAGCAGAACCAGATCAAATCCCTTCCAGACTCCATTGGTAACCTTCAGCTGCTGCAGACGCTCAATGCCAAAGGTGAATGCACCATTTTAATTGTTGTTTACTTTAATTACTGCTTTTGAACTCATTTACTGCCATAATGACTTTTGGGGGTTTTATTGATTCAGCGAGATCGCTGTCCAGACCACCGTCTCTGGATAGCTCTCGGTTGCTAGGCGTTCGATAAACGGGACGCGATCCGTCAGTGGAAAAGTTCCCCTCCATCCGCTTCAATGTTAAAGGGACATTTTACCGCCGGAAGAAACTGCAGTCACTCAATGTTAATAGTATTTTTTAGTAGATAACAGTAGCACAATTTGAAATGTGCACCCTATGGCGAGAAAAATAATGAAGGCTGTGTGTTTGACTAGGGTTTGACTCGGTTGCTGCAATGCCCATAATGCTTTAGTGCACTTCCCCTCCTTGTGGAGAGGGGGGGGGGGGGGGGGCTGCATGGAGGTGTGGCTTTGTAGTCCGCGAAGGAAGTGAGAACACATTTTCATGGCAGGTTTTTGGTCATGAACATGGTGTCATGACCAAAACAAAAGTATTACACACATAAAAACCCCAGGAGAGAGCTTCTTGTATCTTATTAAAATAAGCTGACGGTAAGGTGAAGTGGCCCTTTAACTGACTGTTGCAAACAAACAAAATTAATATTTTTTATCTCGGATACTTTTCCCAGATTGAGTTTTTGATCAAAACGGCGATGTTCGCGGCTCATTACTAAAGCGTCACTGCTCACGGTAACAAAATGTACGTTTCGAGTGAATTATAAAAAAGACTGCGTCTGTCATCGCCTAGACGATTTTACTTCCGTGCTAGGCCAATGAGTCTTCAAAATAAAAGCTTGCTCTGAAAAGTTGTAACGCAGTGCGTTCTGGGTAATGCAGTTCTAACGCAGTGCGTTCTATATACAGGTAACTGCCTCAGCGAAGTGCCGTCCTCGGTCGGGTCGCTGAGCAGCCTGAGGACTCTGGATCTGAGTGACAACAACATCCATGAGCTTCCTAAAGCTGTGGCCTACATCCGCACTCTGGAGGTGGGTGTGGTGGTGGAGCTACGTTTTATTGTCTGTCTTTTTTTTTTCCTTTTTTGCAATTAATTCGTTTTTGATTAATTGAATAGTCGAGAAGTCTGTTGTCCTAAACTGTCTGTCTGTCTGTCTCTCTCTCTCTCTCTCTCTCTCTCTCTCTCTCAGAGCTTCACTCTAGATGCAGGGAACATGTCCTATCCTCCAGCCAG
Organism: Protomyctophum parallelum; assembly: GCF_964188405.1. Lineage (NCBI taxonomy): Eukaryota > Metazoa > Chordata > Actinopteri > Myctophiformes > Myctophidae > Protomyctophum > Protomyctophum parallelum. The sequence continues at coordinate 5,843,987 of NC_139704.1, read as the reverse complement.
TGTATGCTCAGGTGGTACAGCAGAGATCCAGCGCTTCCTCTGTGCTGGTAAGATATCTGTATATTAGCGCTACTAACCCTAACCTTACTATCTAGTATCTGCTCCTAGCATCCATCTGCTGCTCCCTAGAACTAGGAGGAGTATTGTCTCTCTTATTCATGTGTTTTTCTTAAAATGATCTCTTCTTCATGTGGTATATTATAATAATGCTTCTTTGTGTGTATTCTCCTCCGTCTCAGTATCTTCTTGCCGGTGTGTTTTGTAGTTCTAATGCAGTGTCTTCTGGGTAATGCAGTTCTAATGCAGTGTGTGTGTTTGTTTTTTCAGAACTAGGAGAGGAGTATTGTCCTCCATCTCAGTATCTGCTGCCGGTGTTGGAGAGCGACCACTTAAAGTTACACTCTGACTATGTGGATGGAGAACAGGCCTGGACGGTACTATACTATAGATATTATACTATAGATACTATACTATACTATACTATACAAAATGGAAACTAAATAAAAACTGTCAAACACAAAGACTAAATATATGGACAATTTGGTCAGCAAATAAAAAACATGTTAGGAAGGGACTAGTGGACAAGAGATCCAGTAATAGTGATTTTAAACTTGGTTGCATGCTGAAAATCCAGCGCTTCTGTGCCAAAGACGTGCATTTACATTCTGTTAGGTCGTATTGCAGTCATATTAACTCATTATTAATTTTTAATTTTTATAATTCTCTTCACAGTAAATTGAATGAACTGATTATTAATCAAAACATGTATGTTTTCTTCACAGAGTAAATTTAACGAGTATGAGAAGAAGAAGGTATGTGACACCATCTAAACTCCCTGACTGTCAATCATAATTACTGACTACTGTACCTGTCAATCATAATTACTGACTACTGTACCTGTCAATCATAATCATCGAATGATATGACTGTACCAGGTGCAACGACAACAGATGACGATAGCAATGACGTCACATTGTCTATACACGCAGACAGATAGACAACTGTAACCTGTAATCTCAGGTCAAGGATAAACCTCGTCCCCACTTTAAGAACCCAACCAGACCCTAAGGGAGGCAGTTGACTGACTGCCTTAGATACAGTTCAGACCTACGCTAGACTACCGTACCTGTCAATCATAATTACTGACTACTGTAGCTGTCCATCATACTCACTGAATGACCGGAGGATGCCAAAATACTGCTACTTATGAGATAATTGAATTTTTAATGAAATCAACTACTTCTACTAAGTGATCATCATTGATTGGTCCTCTGGTTAGGCTTAGGGTCTACTAACTGATTTTCCCTCCTCTCCTCTCCTCTCCTCTCCTCTCCTCTCCTCTCCTCTCCTCTCCTCTCCTCTCCTCTCCTCTCCTCTCCTCTCCTCTCCTCTCCTCTCCTCTCCTCTCCTCTCCTCTCCTCTCCTCTCCTCTCCTCTCCTCTCCTCTCCTCTCCTCTCCTCTCCTCTCCTGTCCTCTCCTCTCCTCTCCTCTCCTCTCCTCTCCTCCGGTCTTCCAGGAGCAGAAGCAGAAGGAGACGCTGGCCTTCGAGCTTCAGCTGGAGGAGTCCCACAAGGAGCACGCTCAGCTCCTCCTCATGAACTTCACCCACAAGGAGAACGTCCTCAACTCAGTCAGAATGGTAACTCCTTCTAACCTAATAACTCCTCCTAACTCCTTCTAACTCCTTGTCTCCTCCTAACTCCTCCTAACAACTCCTCATGAACTGTGCCCACGAGGAGAACGTCCTCAACTCTGTCAGACTGGTAGAGTTTAATAACTGTTATCAACTAGTCAAGACTCTGTTGTTAGAGTCAGTCTCCTGACTGGTGTAATAATGAACGCCCTCAGGAACAGGAGCGTGTGGAGCAGGGTTTCTGCAAGCAGCAGAGGGCGGTGGAGGCGGGGCGGGCCAGCCTCCTGGCGAGGGTCAAGCAGGCGGAGCACCATGTCGCTGGTCGCATCACTGACCTTCTGATGGACGCCGGCAGGTCAGTAGGCCACGTGACCATATATAACCCATTCTGACCTGAGATCAGATTCTAGAAATGTCAGTCGCTCTTCGATTTTTCAAAAATAGCAGACCTACAAGCTCGTATCGCGCCACTCGGTGGTGCGATATGAGCTTGTAGATCTGCTATTTTTCAATAGCTAAAGCATAACATGATGCTAATACTAAAATGGGTGCCCGGTCAGAATGGGATAATGGTTACACATTGTCACAGAGATCATGTGTTGTTGTCACTGTGCAACAGCTTATAACGCAGTGTTTCCGACGTACTAATTAGTCCGACACTCTACCCCCAAACCCTAACCTAACCCTAATGCAGAAGCCACATGTGAGTTTACCCGACCACGCAATGTCGGAACCAAACCTCTGGACCACTGGAAGTCTGAGAACGCAATGTAGAATATCTGTAAAATGAAACTATGAGAATACACTATATAGTGCTCTATGTCTACATACAATTCTATCTAAATGACCTAACTTGAGCCTTTGTAAGGTCGTCGAGGCTAGGGCAAGTGCTATGGGCTAAAATGGAGTCTGAAGAGGTGGAGTTTCAGACTACGGCGGAAGATTGGGATTGAGTCCGCAGTTCTGATTACAATGGGAAGTTCATTCCATAGTTTTGGACCCAGAAGGGAGAAGAGTCTGGGACATGTGGAGCGTTGCCCCCGGACTGTTTTAGTAAATGTTCTGCCAGCTGATCTGATCTGGGTTAGTTCAGATTTTTGGACTTAAAGCCTGTAGGAAATACTTTGCCATTAATATAGTGGTTGCCTGAGTCGCGTGGCGGGAGTTCTGGTTTGGTTTTGGTTGGTGAATATTAAGTAGTTCTGGTCATTTGGTGGTGGGGTCACTGGGGGGTACAGACTTAAAAATAACTTTCGTTCAACTTCGACCCCTCTGTCACATGTCACTATTTTCCAGCAGCAGCACAAAAATAATAAGTGTGTTTTATGGTAATAAAAGGTTTAAATGTAGGTGTATTACCATGTATGGTAATAAAAGGTTGTCGGTTCCGTTCCAGACAGAAGAAGAGTGCAGCGTTCCTGACAGCACTGGAGAAAGACAGGTATCTGTCTGTCTGTCTGTCTGTCTGTCTGTCTGTCTGTCTGTCTGTCTGTCTGTTATTTAACCCATTCTGACCGGGCACCCATTTTGGTGTCAGCATCATGTTATGCTTTAGCTATTTAAAAATAGCAGATCTACAAGCTCATATCGCGCCACCGAGTGGCGCGATACGAGCTTGTAGGTCTGCTATTTTTGAAAAATCGAAGAGCGACTGACATTTTTAGAATCTGATCTCAGGTCAGAATGGGTTCATCAGACCAGTGTGTGTCTGGCGGAAACCTCGTATGAATCTGATCTCAGGTCAGAATGGGTTAAACTGTGCGTTGCTGCCCCCTGCAGGATTCACATGGAACACCTGACTGCCATCACACAGGAAGAAGCCAATTCACTGAGGAAGAGAGATGTGGCAGGTCAGTGTTTATTATTATAATACAATTTATACATCTCTCGATCTTCAACCGCTTATCCGTAGCCGGGTCACGGGGCCAACAGCTCCACCAGAGAACTCCAGACATTTCCTTTCCAGAGCAACATCAGTGACGTCCTCCTCACCTCTATTTCATAGATGCCATGCAGAAGATGCTGTCGGACAGCGTTTCTATGATGGTTCTTCAGGAGGCCAGTGACTTCAGAAGACACAACGTGAGGCAGGAGGCATTCAGGAGGTCTGAAGACATATTATTATTATATATTAATTATGCATCTATTAATTGTTAGGGGATGCACTGAATATTCGGCCACCGAAACTATTCTGACACTATTCGGCCCCAATGCAAAACATGCATATTCGGTTCGGTTGTATTTAGAGTCGAAACCGAATAGTCAAAGAGCCGAGGTTACCTTTCTTTTTTTTGTTTATTTTAAGACAAAAATCACAATAAGACACGTTAACATCATGAATGACTTAAAGAAAACAAAACACATATAAAACAACACATAACAGCAAAAGCAAGGAACACAAAAACTAAAACAAACAATCCCACCCACCCCTCCCCCCCGAGACCAAAGATGCCACAAAATGTCATTACTCCTACTACTGTGCAATGGAAACAAAAAATAAATAAATAATGATAATAATAGTAATAATGATTAAACCATGCCCTTAACCAAATCTGCAATACCAGACCAAATCTCAATGTTTTCCTCTTTTGCACCATGCAATCTTGCTGTAGACATTTCTAGATAAATGATATCCAGAAAGGTCAAAGCCCATTGGCGAAATGACAATGTATGAGGCGGTTTCCAGTGCGAAGCAACCATCTTCTTTGCGGCCGTTACGCCAGCAAAGAAGACCGAGGTTACCTTTCTTGACCTACTGTTTTGTTGTGATGATGTGATCAAAATGTATTTTGCCATTATAGAGCGTTGCAGTCCTGCCCCCTTTCATGACGACTCGAGTTGGCTTTGTGCGAGGCTTAAAAGGTCTTTAATAAATACTTTTTGAAATGTCTATGAGGAAAATGAACGGGGGATCATTTCCTGGCCCCTGGTAGGGGACTGCGACGCTCTATCAAGGTACGCCCATGACAGAAATGGTACACAATCTGGTAAAAAAAAGAAAATAAATAAGGCTTAAAATAATTTATGAATATTTTCGGAAATGTCTATGGGAAGAAAAATTAATGGGTTTTGTACCTGTTGCACCACAAAAATGGCCACCACACTGCCATTATTCTCTAGTGTCTGTATTGTCTTTTCCATTGCCGCATTTATTGTCTCTTCCATTGTCTTATATATTGTCTTTTCAATTGCCGCATCTATTGTCTTTTCCATTGTCTTACATATTGTCTTTTCCATTGTTCTATGCATTGTCTCATCCATTGTCTTCTGTACTGCAGTGTTCAAAGTTTGGACATGCGGTTTGACCAGGTTCTGTCTCTACAACAACTGGACAAGTCCAAAGCCATCGCACACATCTTAGAAGAGGTATGTTACACACACACACACACACACATATGCACACACACACACACACACACACACACACACACAGATATACCTGCCAGACGAGTACAAAGACGATACAAAGGCTGCCTGAAAGGCATGCATTTGCATTCCAATGGGTGATTGAGGGTCACGCTCTATACTATGCGTAACGGCCAATCCGCTGCCTGTGTTTGTCCTTTCCTTTTTCTCAGTCGTGTTTTCAAAGGGATTTGAAAATACGACGGGAAAACTTCTCGCGTACCAGTGGCACGGTCCACGGACCGGTGGTTGGGAACCTCTGCTTTAATCCACCCGACACTGAAACATATCTTTATTACGTCACCATCGAAAGCCAATTATACCCCGGAAATTGATACATATCTTCATTACGTAACACTCAAAATCAGTATATTAGCATACGCATAAAAAAGCCGGCACGACCACCTTACTTGCACGCTCTGCTTGCGTAAGTACGGTAATAGAGCACCGAAGTCTGACGTCACTTTCAGTAGAGGGCGTCTGTCCCCAGGTTCATGTATTTTTTTAGTTGCATTGAAATCCCCATTGAGGCGATTTGAGATCGCCTCATATAACAACTGTGTTTGAAAAATAAACATGTCACCCCGGCCGCTTCACTCATATGGATATGAAGAATCAACTGACTGAGAGAAAACGCTAATGTTACTGCTGCTGAATTAGTTAGATTTTCGCTAGAAGCAGACTGTATCATATATGAGTGACTGACTGTTGCAAACGATACAGAGACACCTTCCCGACAATAACGCCGAGACAGCTTGTTTATTTTTGGACCACAACGCTTATAGTAGACGATATTAAGATCACCCCATGTTATTCTCCATAGAGAAATCACTTCCGCGAACCAGGGGAATCGTCGGGATGAGCGAGTTACGTCAGGACTTCGGTGCTCTATAATAATAATAATAATAATTGTCCTGTGCAGGAGGAGATTCAGAAAGCTGCCTTTGAGGCTCTACAGCTGCAGAAGGACAGTGTGCATGGATACATCCGCAGCCAGGTGTGTAACATGTGACCTCATTGTGCTCGTCCTTGTGCTCCTCATCCTCATGCAGACAATGTTCCTCATAATGTTCCTCATCCTCATTGCAGATCAAGCTCATTGAGGATGAGTTGATGCAGCTGACCAAGCTGGAGGTTAAGAGACGGACACTGGACGCTGAGAGCCTTCAGGTCTGCTTGACCAACACCCTTATTTCTGTCTGACCATCACCCTTATTTATGTCTGACCATCACCCTTATTTCTGTCTGACCAACACCCTTATTTCTGTCTGACCAACACCCTTATTTATGTCTGACCATCACCCTTATTTCTGTCTGACCAACACCCTTATTTCTGTTTGACCAACACCCTTATTTCTGTTTGACCAACACCCTTATTTCTGTCTGACCAACACCCTTATTTCTGTTTGACCATCACCCTAATTTATGTCTGTCTGACCATCACCCTTATTTCTGTCTGACCAACACCCTTATTTCTGTCTGACCATCACCCTTATTTCTGCCTGACCAACACCCTTATTTCTGTCTGACCATCACCCTTATTGACCAACACCCTTAACCAACACCCTTATTTCTGTCTGACCAACACCCTAATTTATGTCTGTCTGACCATCACCCTAATTTATGTCTGTCTGACCATCACCCTAATTTATGTCTGTCTGACCATCACCCTTATTTCTGTCTGACCATCACCCTTATTACTGTCTGACCAACACCCTTATTTCTGTTTGACCATCACCCTTATTTCTGTCTGACCATCACCCTTATTTCTGTCTGACCAACACCCTTTTTTCTGTCTGACCAACACCCTTTTTTCTGTCTGACCAACACCCTTATTTCTGTTTGACCAACACCCTTATTTCTGTTTGACCAACACCCTTATTTCTGTTTGACCATCACCCTTATTTCTGTCTGACCATCACCCTAATTTATGTCTGTCTGACCATCACCCTAATTTATTTCTGTCTGACCAACACCCTTTTTTCTGTCTGACCAACACCCTTATTTCTGTTTGACCAACACCCTTATTTCTGTTTGACCATCACACTTATTTCTGTCTGACCATCACCCTAATTTATGTCTGTCTGACCATCACCCTTATCTCTGTTTCCATCACACTTATTTATTTCTGTCTGACCATCACCCTAATTTATGTCTGTCTGACCATCACCCTTATCTCTGTTTCCATCACACTTATTTATTTCTGTCTGACCATCACACTTATCTCTGTTTCCATCACCCTTTTTTCTTTCTGACCATCACCCTTATTTCTGTCTGTCTGACCATCACCCTTATCTCTGTTTCCATCACACTTATTTCTGTCTGTCTGACCATCACCCTTATCTCTGTTTCCATCACACTTATTTATTTCTGTCTGACCATCACCCTTATCTCTGTTTCCATCACACTTATTTATTTCTGTCTGACCATCACCCTTATCTCTGTTTCCATCACCCTTTTTTCTTTCTGACCATCACCCTTATTTCTGTCATTTTGGCCTTTGACCTTCAGGTCAGTTTGGCTCTTCAAAATAAGGGTAAAACGGGGGAAATCCTGGCAATACGAGGTGAATAAATTAATTAATCCTGGCGGGTAATAATGTGAAGACCTGACCCCAACCTCAATTCACTGAATGGGACATTATCACGATTCGATTGGTCGCCTACTGTCCTACCGACGAGCTCAGAAGGTGTTCTGTCGTTATTCTGTGGGTTGATGATGGCTACCGTTTTGACCACGCGGGGGGGAGGGGGCGTCTCACGTGAACTTGACCCACGAGAGGCACCACCACGAGAGGCACCACCAAGCGAGCAAGTCACCGTGCCGAACGTTGCAAAGTTCAATTGTTTCCGACTCACCGCCGTCCGAGTTGCGACCCAATAGGCACAGAATAGTAAATCATGTTTGGGGGTGAGAGCGCCGAATGCTACTAGATAACCATCATCAACCAACAGAAATATAAGAAAACACCTCTCCTACTCAATCAATAGTCTGATAGTGGCTCACGGACCAGCGCTTAGCTCTCAGTGACGTGATGTTACGTGTGTGTGTGTGTGTGTAGGGGGTCCTCGGGGACCAGCGCTCCGCTCTCAGTGACATGTTACAACAGCTGCTGAAGCAGAAGGACCAGCGGGAGGCGGAGCTGAAGCAAGTTCTGGTGAGTTTCTCCCAAACAGCGGGCCGGGGGTCACATGACCAAACAGCGGCCTTCTTGAGCGATCCTGGACATGTTTTCTGCGTGCGCACATCATTCAGACAAAACGGATTCATTAAACGGTGTGTAATAGATTACATTGATGTGCGTTGCAGTCGGAGATGGAGAGGAAGTCAGAATCCAGCCAGCAGCACTACTGGATGATTCAATACCAGAGGCTGTTGGAGTCCAAACCTATGTCACTGAGGATGGAGGTAATAACCACACCCTATACTACACCCTACACTACTACACCCTACACAGCACCCTATACTACACCCTACACACCACCCAATACCATATGATACACCCTATACTACACCCTACACACCACACTATACCATATGATACACCCTATACTACACCCTACACACCACACTATACCATATGATACACCCTATACTACACCCTACACACCACACTATACCATATGATACACCCTATACTACACCCTACACACCACACTATACCATATGATACACCCTATACTACACCCTACACACCACACTATACCATATGATACACCCTATACTACACCCTACACACCACACTATACCATATGATACACCCTATACTACACCCTACACACCACACTATACCATATGATACACCCTATACTACACCCTACACACCACACTATACCATATGATACACCCTATACTACACCCTACACAACACCCTATACCATATGATACACCCTATACTACACCCTACACACCACCCAATACCATATGATACACCCTATACTACACCCTACACACCACACTATACCATATGATACACCCTATACTACACCCTACACACCACACTATACCATATGATACACCCTATACTACACCCTACACACCACCCAATACCATATGATACACCCTATACTACACCCTACACACCACCCTATACCATATGATACACCCTATACTACACCCTACACACCACCCAATACCATATGATACACCCTATACTACACCCTACACACCACACTATACCATATGATGTCACTGAGGATGGAGGTAATAACCACACCCTATACTATACCATATGATACCAGAGACTGTTGGAGTCCAAAGTTAAACCCATGTAACTGAGGATGGAGGTAATATACTACTATACTATACTATCATGACTGAATTCAGTAATTCACCGATCGCTGTGTGACTGTCCTATTTCGGGTCACCAGTGAAATGCATGTTGGGACGGCTTCCGGGTCACCAGTGAAATGCATGTTGGGACGGCTTCCGGGTCACCAGTGAAATGCATGTTGGGACGGCTTCCGGGTCACCAGTGAAATGCATGTTGGTACGGACACAGATTAATACTGGGACACACTTTTCCGCGTAACAGACCCACACGGGGTAAACAACTCGGACCCTGATACTACTAGCTACTCGGCTACGTCAGTCGACATAACTTCTTAGGGGAAGCATCGCGGCCGACCCACCTGAAAGCCAGCTCTGACAGTTGGACGGGGCGTGTTAACGTGAACACGCGCGCTGTTTCGACACCACACTGAACATCATTTGCTGTTCAAATATTCAGAACGAGTAAGGACTAGTACTATACTATACTATCATTACTACCGTAACGTAACATACGACGATACGATACGATTCAACACCAGAGACTGCTCAGGGTCACCGAGGATGGCACTGCACTCCCTTGATCTCCTCCCCCACCCCACCCCCTTCTCTTCTTCCCTTTCTTTGTGTTCTTGGAGAAAAAATAACACGATGGGCACAAAAACAAATGTCACCCACCTTTTTACTTCTAAACTTTAAACTGTGACGTGACAATAAATATGATTCGGATTCGGATTCATGTTTCTCTCTCTCTCTGTCCCTCTCCTTCTCCCTCCCCCAGGAGGCGGGTGTAGAGAGGTCGCTGGTCAACCTGTTGTGCAAACTGTCAGCTCAACACTTCCTGCCCATCCTCGCCCACCATCACGTGACCAGACACACCCTGAGTCACATGACCCCTTCTGACCTCCACAAGGTAACCTCTGATTGGTTGAATAATTCATTCGTTGTAAACAGGTTTTTTTTTGTCCACCAGATGGTGTCAGTGTAGTAACACATTTTGTCCACCAGATGGTGTCAGTGTAGTAACACATTTTGTCCACCAGATGGGGATCAGTGAAGTGGGCGTACAGAAGGCACTTCTGGACTGGGCCAAGCAGCAGCAACGCCTTTCTACTCCAAAAGGTAAAAAATACTTTGATTTCTACTCCGAAAGGTAAAGATACTTTCATTTGTAATCCTAAAGGTAAAGATACTTAATTTAATTACTTAATTACTGCATCTGAGCCAGTATTGCATCTTTCATTTTGGAGTGCCGCTTTTTCTATTTAGTTATTTACGTTATTTTCAAAGCTGCCTCAACCAAGTGCAGTTTCTTGTTTTGATGAAATGGGAAATATAATCCAAGATACATGGGTTTTAAAAATCCAGTTATCATTGAAGTCTATGGACGTGGCCATCTTGTTTCTGGTCCATTGCCTGTTTATCGATAGCTATAGCAAACGGGAGCTAACCAGAGGATAGTGAAGGCCGAGATCTTTCGCAAATTCAATAAAAACATAAAAAGTTAAAACGCACCAACGTCATCTTTGGGAGGCTGAGCCTTTGGCCTCGTTCTTGGCAGGTAAAGAGTTTTAACTCCATTGACGCCCCGTTAACTTCTCTCATTGACCACCATTAATACAGCAGGTCAGTGGCATTGGAAGTGGGGTGCTGAGGGGGTTGCTTTTCCAAGCAAAGATTATGTGTTAGACGGCCCATCGCGGTCCCGTCGATCGCCTTGGGAGTGTTTTGGCTACATCAAGCTACTTCAGCTACATCCAGGATGGCGCCTGGTGCGTAGCTAAATGTGCTCCGTCGATATAAATTGATGGTACCGATTGGTTTTATTAAAGGTATAATTGATATAATCAACCAAAGTTAAGCTTCAGAACTTTTTGTGGGATCTTTTTAATAATGAAAAATCCAAAACTATCCTAACCTCGGTCCCATCCCTGTCCCCCCCCCCCCCCCCCCCCCCCAGAGGCTGAAGAGGAAACGGCAGAGGCAGCGGCATTCCCTAGTGCTCCATCACCCCCTGACTCTCCCCCCGGCGACAACCTCAGCACTCCTTCGACCCCCGGGACCCCCGTCACTCCGTCGGCCCCCAGCCCATTGGAGGGTCCGGGGGGCTCCGAGTGTGTGGTGTGCATGGAGACTGTGGTGAGTGCTCTACTGTATATAGTGTGTGTGTGTGTGTGTGTGTGTGTGTGTGTGTGTGTGTGTGTGTGTGTGAGTGATAGGATATAAGATACTCAGATACTGCCGTTTGAGAACTTCACATGTCCTGCCATTGGCAGTTTAGTTCAGTAGATTCTCAGTGCATTGTCAGAAACAGATTAGGCTGTATGTATTAAGGCCCTGGCCCCTGGTCCTCATGAGGGGAAAGACAAAAAGAAAGATATGAAGAGTATATGAGAGCCAAAATGTTAAACCTTTTTGGCCCCAAGGACCCCCTTCCGCTTCCAGTATATTCAATTGCATGTTGACATCACCAACCACCCACACGTGCAGAGCGAAAGCGTCAAAGATATTCCACACGGTGTGGTGTAATAAAGAAATAAATATTCAGCAGGAGACACACGTGGTATAACCCATTCTGACCTGAGATCAGATTCATACGAGGTTTCCGCCGGACACACACTGGTCTGATGAACCCATTCTGACCTGAGATCAGATTTAAAAAATGTCAGTCGCTCTTCGATTTTTCAAAAATAGCAGACCTACAAGCTCGTATCGCGCCACTCGGTGGCGCGATATGAGCTTGTAGATCTGCTATTTTTAAATAGCTAAAGCATAACATGATGCTGACACCAAAATGGGTGCCCGGTCAGAATGGGATAAAGATGTGTCTGTGTCTGTTCCTCTCTGTTGCGGTAGTCAGTATCTCTCTCCCTCCGTCTCCATGTTGCGTCGCAGATCGCATGCATCGTGGAGCTGCGTTGCATCAAAATAAAACTGTCCCTTCACTCCGTGGAGTGACAAATAACTCCTGACAAATAAACATGCCAGGCCATGGTTCATGGAAAAAGTGCTAGTGAGCTTGCAGATCTGTGTTAGTGGCGAACATAGACAGTGGCGAATATGTAATCACCCGTCAAGGGCTTCTGTCCCTATAGGCCAATAGGCCTTCTGTCCCTTCTGTCCAATACCCCAAAATCTCAGCCACTCCAGCATAGCGGTGTTACGGTGAAATCGGTGACCTGCTGAAATGTGCGTCTGTAAGAAGCGCGTCGCTGTATGATGACGTTGCGCAAGGTGCCTGAATAAAAGGGTTTTATATTAACTGTACAATGTGTGTAGACATTGGGAGGGGGGTAAAACGTGCCAGAGTACCTAGCAAGTGTTGTGTAAAATGTGGAGTAATTTGAGCGTGTGTGTGCTGTGATACGTGAGCGTGAAGGTGTCTCAAGGTCCATTGGGCCTGCTCTTGAATGAAGTCTGGATTAGACCTATGCTTTTCTGGGCCTAGAGAGGCGGTCTAATCTACCGCTTGGTTCACCAACCTTGAAGGAAGAGTGTGTGTGTTGATTGATTGATTGTGTTTTCTGTCCTCCAGGCTCAAGTCATCTTCCTGCCATGTGGTCACGTCTGCTGCTGTCGGGTCTGCAGCGACGCTCTGCAGAACTGTCCTCTGTGTCGAGGAAGCCTGGAGCAACGCGTTAGAATCTATCACAACTGAAGGCCTATTCATAGTCTGGATTTTCGGTGGTGAGCTGACCACCGCGAAATAACGTTGAGCGGTGGTGAGTAAAAACAGAGAGAAGGGCTGGAGCGGCTCGTGACGTCATGTTGTAGTTCGGTGGTCACCTAACCACCCAAAATCCAGACTATGTATGAGCCTTAACTCTATGTCGAGGAAGCCTGGAGCAACGCGTTAGAATCTATCACCACTAACTCTATGTCGAGGAAGCCTGGAGCAGCGCGTTAGAATCTATCACCACTAACTCTATGTCGAGGAAGCCTGGAGCAACGCGTTAGAATCTATCACAACTAACTATGCGTTCGAATCTATCACAATTTAACTAACTATAGATCAACACATTAGAACTAATCTATCAGAACTAATCTAATCTATCAGAGCTAATCTATTCTATCAGAACTAGGCATGTAACGATTCACTCAACTCCCGATACAATTCAAATCACCATATTAGGTTCAAGATACGATTTTTTTAAACACAAAACTATTTTCCAGACCGAAAAATATTTTATTTCTCTTAAACAAATCCAATATTTTCTTATTTTATCACTGTATCAAATGACTTTTTCAGTCTGCATCAATTTCCCCGGCCCCGCCTTCTTCTGGGTTCTTCCTGCCCCACCACTACGCGTCGCTATGCGTGCGGCCATCTTGAACGGCGCACGCATCCACACACACTGCTTCTGTTCCTTTAAAACTCCTATCAGATGGCTTTTCTGGTCAAAACAAGCTTTATTCGACGGTCCATAGCCAATGTATTAATGATTGTGGTAAGCATTTGTCAGCTCCGAGCAATCGATCATATCCGACCACCATAACAACACACATAGTAAGTCACATAAGTAACATCCAATTCCGGTTTTTTGGATTCTTCAAAATAAGGGTTGCACGGGGAAAATGCTGGCGGTGAACGGGTGAATGAATTAATTCACGCTATAGCGGCCAAGCTAGTATTAAAGACAGTTTATATCAATATATATCGTTGCATGCCTAATCAGAACTAATCAAATCTATCAGAACTAATTACAGCTTCTACTAAAACTTCTACCGACACCTCATGAATAGACATGAGTCTACAAACATAATATAATACATCTAATAGTCAACTGTGAATGAAGTGACGTACAGTATAATGGTTCATAATATTCCTGGAAACATTCAGTTGTGCCTTTCTCTGAAAAAAAAAGAATACAAATAGACTGTTGGTCCATGTTCTAACCCTTATACTGTGTACAAAGAAGCTTAACGCACACCAAAGTCCTTGTGGCGGTGCCGGCACGCGGGAGAAAACTGTAGAGTAAATCTTGAAAAAACAAGAGGGCGACCGCACACGCCCATAGCCAGAGTGCCAATATTTTATTAGGACAGCAGGTGAGACACAAATGAATCAGATTCATGTTTATCTTACCTGCTGTCCTAATGAAATATTGGGACTCGGGCTATGGGCGTATGCGGTCACCCTCTTGTTTTTTCAAGATTTACTCTAACCCTTATACTGCCATGCATGTGTGTGTGTGTGTGTGTGTGTGTGTGTGTGTGTGTATGTGTGAATGGGTGAATGTAATGCACTATCTATGTAAAGCGCCTTGGATATAAGCGCACCATATATAAATGCACCATTGAATTATCATTTTATATTTATGAATGATAAACCCATGCATGTGTGTGTCGCCATAGCGACATATTTATGAACTATGTCACCACACTTAGTGTCGTCGTATCAAACATATATAAATGTGTCTAAACGATCCATTCCATGTAGCTGCTTCACCTCTGAACTTTGAACTCCGACCCCCTGGTTGTGTCATGTACGAGTTTATGGTGATTTTTCATTAATTTCTGTTTTTATTTATAGTTTTCACTTCACAGATCATTTCAGTTTTATTTTTTTAGTGGCTAAGCTAGAACACTGTTTCCCAAACAGTGGGTCGCGGACACATTTCTTTTTATGGGTCCCTTTATTTTTCAATAAAATAAAAATAAAAAATGAATTAAAAACATTAATTTCTTTTCAGTAATTTCATGGATAAATAAAATAAAAATAGGAGTAATTCCCATAAATTACAAAATAAATCTTTTAGAAGTAGTGTAAATCACAGATCTACAAGTACCATGAGCATATCTAGCTTACACGGCTCAATTACTGTCATCATTGTGAGCTTGGAGATCAGCTATTTTCACTAGCTTGGATTATTTTTTTATTTCTTTTTTCAGTAATTTCATGAATAAATGCTTCGCGTCGCGCTGTGAGCTCTAATCATGTCTTAGATTACGAAGTATTTTGAATCATTTCCAAAAGAAATGAATGTAGTATAAAATAAAAGTAATATATATTTTTTTATACTGCAAATCATGTCTTTTGGAAATTCTTCATATCTTGTTCTAAATGTCTTTATTGTGTCTTATTGGCTATAGTTAGAGTCCTCGTATAAACCCCCTGGGATTCTTGCCTCATGGCACAATTCCCCTTTTTATTGAATTGTTTTATAGTGTGCTAAATGAACGTTTGGGAGGCACTGAGCTATAACACCTGGCAGTGAATGTGTTTTAAAGTGGGTTATAGGGTTTTATTAGTCTCGCATAGGGAGACAACTATTCCATAATCTCTGAATGCTATAGCTGTAGAGTCTGGAACTACACCTCCTGAAATCTTTCATTTTCCATTTATACTAAGCAGCAATTAAGCTGTATTATGATTAGATGATTTCTATTTATATTATGATAAACTTGTGCGACTGTAAAGATAAGGCTCCACTTCTGCTTTATGGCGTAGGTCTACTCATGAATGATAGAGCTTCTGTTGCTCCAGACTGTATGATGAAACATTTGAAAATTGCGAGAGGCAACAGTCTGGCAATGTGAGACCATAGGGTTTTATTAACTTTTATTTTCTTATTTTGTTTGCTCATTAGTACATGCATGTGTCAGGTGGGAGCGATTTCAAAATGTCTGAATAGTTGTTTTTGGATTGAATAAAAATCAATTTAAATAAACAATTCTTTTCATGTTTTCATATCCACCCAAAATGCTGTTTTAATATACAATAAAGATTAAGGACAGACTAGCAGCCTCACCCTGCAGGGTCGATCTGACCCTCCATTCCAATGACTCAGAAAATACAAGAAATGTCAAAGTAAAACGTTCCAGCATGTGTCTCCACAGTAAGCTGAATTATAAAAAAGTGTGAATGGAGTTTCTAGGTGAAAGTGATTTTTTGACAATATCTGCCATTGAGCCCCATTATACATTTCTCAAATTTGAAAGCACTATATTTCTAAAACTATGAAACATTTCAAAAATTCCTTTTCAGGCAAACATGTCCACCATAAGATGAACCTAAATAGGTTTGAATGGGGTGAGGTGTAAGTATAGGATTAGTAGCATGCCAACGTTTGTGCTATTGCCATTGAGACATTTCAAAGTAAAAAGTATTTTAAAGACATTCCCCATTCCCTGCATCCATAATGAGACACCTGTTTGCCATCACACCACTCAACTCACTAGCCAATCACAGTTTAGGTGCGCCCTATATAAGCAGCAACTCACCCCACAGTCCTCACTCAGTCTCCGGTCTTCACACAGGCAGAACCTGCAGCTCTCATTGACAACACCTCACTTCTCTGCAGCCGTGCGTCCTTGACCATTAAATTCTGACTGGAGATCAGATTCATACGAGGTTTCCGCCGGACACACACTGGTCCTGATGAACCCATTCTGACCTGAGATCAGATTCTAAAAATGTCGCTCTTCGATTTTTCAAAAATAGCAGACCTACAAGCTCGTATCGCGCCACTCGGTGGCGCGATATGAGCTTGTAGATCTGCTATTTTTAAATAGCTAAAGCATAACATGATGCTGACACCAAAATGGGTGCCCGGTCAGAATGGGTTAAACCACGGTTTCATGGCTCACTGAAGACAATAAACTACTATTCTGTTGAAATATATACCTTGGTTTCACATATACTCTCTCTGACCGGAGAAACCTTCGGGTGGTCAGCTCATAGCCCACAAACACAACCAGCAGAATATGTAATAGTCATTTTGAAAGGAGCATTTTGGACGTTAAAGACATTTGTTTTCTTTATTCAACAAAGAAGGAATTAAAAATGACACAGATATTCAAAAGGACGACAATATAATGAACCATCTGAATATCGTAAATAAATGCTGAATAAATTCCAAGATGTAAAGGCTGTAAAACTGTATTTGGTTAAGATGAGAAACTCAACAAATACACAGTATTAGTAAAAACACATCCAAATAACCACAGCCAGTACATGTTGAGGAGTTTTGAAAATGTAAAACATTATGGAAGCCACACGAAGCATAGTCATAGCTTTTCCAGTCGCTTGTAACGTTTACGTTTTAACCACTTAAGCCCTATTTTGTACTTGGGGGGGGAAAAGAAATAGCTTAAAAATGAAAAGATAAATCAATTGAAAACATTTAGAAATGATTTGACAATTTCGACGTATAATCGTCACATCGGGACCCCAGGGTTTCAGTGGTTAATATCATCAGCTTGTAAAAAATAACGGACAGAAAAATCCATTTAATGTCAGTGGTCAAATTCTGTGTGTGTGTGTGTGTGTGTGTGAGTACATTTCAATTAAATAATGTGTTAATCACGTCCGAATGTTTCGTAATTCCTTTGCCTAAAAAATTGGCAAACAAATGTACGCATTAACGCATTCCAGCATCAGGGCCGGGGACACTATAGTAGACAATTAGAAATAGACATTGCGTGAACAATTTCCGTGGTCCTCGTGATGAAATAAATATATACTTTTCAAGTTAAAAACATTACCAATTAGGTAAAAACTAAAAAGGCATGTTTTGGTTAGGATTTGGCATTTAACGGTTGCGGTTTAGGGATTAGGATTGGAGTATAATGACAATTTATACTTAAAAATGGCAAAATAACCATTCTGCAAGCTTATAAAACTGTGTAAAATCTTTGTGAAATTGCCGTCCTAGAAAAATGTCCTGTGCGTGCGTGCGTGCCATTGAGCAAGGAATTAACCACTTAAACCCCAGCATCTGTGTTGGGGGTAAAGTTTTCGCAGGAAAATAGCAGATCTAGGTGATCTGCTGATTCTGCTATTCCCCAATAGCAGAAAATACAGCAGTCCAGAGCCTGAGGGACTCCGGGTTGAAGTGGTTAACCCATTCTGACCTGAGATCAGATTCATACGAGGTTTCCGCCGGACACACACTGGTCTGATGAACCCATTCTGACCTGAGATCAGATTCTAAAAATGTCAGTCGCTCTTCGATTTTTCAAAAATAGCAGACCTACAAGCTCGTATCGCGCCACTCGGTGGCGCGATATGAGCTTGTAGATCTGCTATTTTTCAATAGCTAAAGCATAACATGATGCCAACACCAAAATGGGTGCCCGATCAGAATGGGTTAAGAAGATAACTGTATGAGCTGCTCAGTGGCCGACGGCAGAAGACGGGGGTTTTAGCCGTTTACTCCAAAGGCTGATAAATAAAAGTTTGAGAACAGAGTCTGAACAGAGTCTGGTTTGTGCGTAGAGACGTCGTCAAAGGCTGCTTCCCCTGCTCCACAGTGGCACTGAGATGAAAGCCTTTTTAAAAAAGGTGCTTTTGGAAACATTTTTCCAAGGATTATATACAGTATAACCAAGGATAGGACAAGACGTTCTATAGCATAATGCTGTTGGCGCACCGGCCGTGGGACGTTCGATGCCGTCTGGACCAGGTTATGAATAAAGACTTTTTTATTTTTTTTATTTTTTATTGATTGTGAACATTGTCAGATTATCGATTCAGGAAAACAAAAGGCATATCACACCGTCACACACGTTATGTTGTGATCTCATTGCGATGGTCTCATTGCAACACAGTTACACAGAGTGCACATCGAAACACAGAAAACCAAAGTGTGATATGTCTTCTTTTATATTCGTGAACCGATTATTTAATGCAAGGTGGCAATCATTAAAAGATACTGTTTAGATGCACAATATTGAATCTGCCGACACAGATTCTGATATATTACATTATATTATATATTTATATTGAACTCATTGCTGAATTTTTTAATTTGTAGTTCTGCAGGTGAAAGTAGATGGTAAGCCCCCCCTCCCCACTAACACCCCATTTAGACCTGAGGCCCATTCTAAAAACGCCTTCTGAAACAGTGAAACCTAACCTATAAGGTCTCTGAAAACCTACATATTCTTATTGAAAAATGTGAAAGAATATGTTGCTACACGTATAGCAAGTACTAATGGGGACTCAGAGGTATCTCCCGGATTGAAAGGTGTAACGACGTATAGGTTGCAACAGGTCTAAATGGGTTAAAGAGACAGAGACAGGCAGACTGGCTGCTCTGCGAGTACAAAGCCATTGACAGTCACACTAGTACTGCGTCATCAACAGCGGCGAAAATAACCAGGATTGTTTTTTAGATTCGATGCCGATATGGGAGT
>NC_139704.1:5697039-5822039 GCF_964188405.1 Protomyctophum parallelum | reverse complement strand
TAGGGACATGGTTATCACTGTCTGACTCTGGAGGGAGCAGTAGGGACATGGTTATCACTGTCCAGTAGGGACATGCGTTGAATTTGTTTTTGTTTGACTCGGTTCCACTGCTCAATAGTGTGAAAATAGCAGCCACCTACCTGTGGTACTTTCACTGTGGCTGCTTTTGCTCTTCTTGCTGTTCTGTCGACTGGACCTGGGACTGTGACCGGAGCCCAGCAGGTTACGCACCTGCAGGACCACAGGACAATCAATCTACATCTCTACAATTTAGCAGACATTCTTAACCAGAGTGTATTGCAAAGCACAAGATCAGTTTAAATGTCAGGAAGGCTAGTCAACAACAAACAACTGTCATGGTCTGTCTCCCTATACAGACCATGTTTTCCTTGTCAGCCACTCCCACTCTCCATTCCCTCTCTCAGTCATTGTCACACACCTGTTTCCACCCCCTCTTCAGCCCTACAGTGCCATGCCCATTCCACACCTGTGAACACTCCTGCAATTACCCTGCTCCCTATAAGACTGGACTCATTCCACAAACACACTGTCAGATCATACTTCCTTGTCCCCGAGCTGTCCCGTGTTCCTGGTTCTCTGTGTTTTTCTGAGTGGTTCTGCGTTATTGGACTTGTGATTACTCTTCTAAGGTTTGCATTCCTGTTTCCTGTTTTGTTCCTGTTTTTGTACCTTTTGGAAGAGTTCTTTGCTTTTTGGAATTCCCTGAGTTTTGTAAGCTTAACAGTTTTTTGGCTTAATAAATCATTTCATTTGAACATTCCTGCTCTCTGTCCTGCATTTGGGTCCTACCCCCCTGCCTATCGTGACAACAACAAGGTAAATGGTCACATATTAAGTAGAGTAGAAAACAATTTGAGTGTTTCAAATGAACTAGGTTCAAAGCTCTAACACAATCCATTGATTGGCATGTCCTCTGTACCTTCTGACAACAGGCCAGGTCCAGTGGGGTGTGGCCCGACGCCGGCCTCTTGCGAGGGTTGATTGGCTGCGAGGTGACCTCTTGACCTTTGAGCTGCCCTCCGATTGGCCGGCCGCCCTCCTCTTCTTCCTGCTCTTCGTCCGAGGAGGAGGAGGAGGAGCTAAAAAAGAGCGGCTCGTCGTTCTCCACGTTTTTATCGGCCCCTGGAGACAGAAAGAAACAAAAAATAAACACGCGTTATTGTTTAGTTTTTCTCTTTGGGTGAACTGATGTATGCTTTGTTTGTTTTGTTTTAATTGTTCCACCATTTGTGCCAGGGGAATCAAATTAATCTGTATTATAGCGCTACAACACTAAGATACCCATGTACCTTATTGTCAACCAAGTCCACCATCACAAGATTCACAACACCAGAGGGAGTTCAACAAACCACGTGCAACCCAGATTCGGCTCAAACAAGGGGTTAATTAATTTCGCTTCTATGCCACTAAAATGTGGAACGCCCTACCAACAGCCATTAAGAAATGTGAAGGAGGCTAGGGATGGCCTCCTTCAAAACTGCTCTCAAAGAGCACTTATGTGCGGCTGCAATTAGAAACGGAACTGTATTGTTCATGTATTCCCTTTTTCTCTAACTGTGTATTTGATGTGCATTCGATAATTCTATTTTGCATAGTGCATATAGTGTATATTTGTATGTCTTTAAATATATTTGTTGGCTTGTTTAAATGTCTTGATAAATTGAAAATGGAAGGCCCTGCTTTTTCTTGTTTCATCCTCGTAGCAGTTTGACCTCATTGACCTGTACTTTATTTTAAATGCACCCATTATTTCAATCAATCAATACAAAAAGTAATTCTGTGTTCTACCGAGAGAGACTGACCTGCAGCTATGAGCATGGAGCAGAGTGTAGAGAGACTGACCTGCAGCTATGAGCATGGAGCAGAGTGTAGAGAGACTGACCTGCAGCTATGAGCATGGAGCAGAGTGTAGGCGAGCCCATGCTGGCGGCCAGGTGTAGAGGTGTGTTCCCAGCAAACGTACACACGTTCACGTCAGCCTTCAGCTGCACAGGGACACGACAGAGTGTTATTACAGAATAAACCGGTAGAGGGCAGTACTGTACACACATTCACATCAGCCTTGAATCATCCCAACACAGCATCTGTTTGTTCAGTGTGTATGTATGTACCAATGTACGGTGCATGTGTGTGTGTGCGTGTGTGTGCGCGTGTGTGTGTGTGTGTGTGTGCGTGCGTCTACTCTGCGTCCTCACCTCGGTGATGAGGAAGCAGGCCACCTTGAACAGGTTGTCCCTGACCGCCAGGTGAAGGGCGGAGCTTCCGCCCTTCTGCTCGGGCGCATTGATCTTGGCCCCGCCCTCCACCAGCAGACGCAGCACGCGCTCCCCGCCCCTCCTTACCGCCAGGTGCAGAGGATACAGACCTGACGGAGAACAGTCATTATCACACCTGCTTAAAACCCATTCTGACCTGAGATCAGATTCATACGAGGTTTCCGCACTGGACACACACTGGTCTGATGAACCCATTCTGACCTGAGATCAGATTCTAAAAAATGTCAGTCGCTCTTCGATTTTTCAAAAAATAGCAGACCTACAAGCTCGTATCGCGCCACTCGGCTCAAACTTTTTCATGTCAATGACCCACAAATTGATGTGCATTTGGCCGTGGATCTCAAAATCTCAAAATATTTAGTATCCAGGGAATTGAGTTAAAAATGTTCCCTTTAAAAAATAAGATTTATTTTCTAAATTAAAAAAAGAAATAGCCAAAGAATAAAGTAGTTAAAATCTAAATCTTTCCAGATTCTATTTCCATTCTAGTCTATCAGTTGTTTTATGTTTTAAAATAAATGGTCCACAATGGAAACAAGCTTTGGCTATTTTTGTGAATTCAACAACTTATGTCTATGACTTAAAGTGATCACTAGTGACACAGATGTTTGCTGTCATTTAGGCACCTTTAACCCAGTCTGAACGGGAACCCATTTTGGTGTCAGCATCATGTTATGCTTTAGCTATTGAAAAATAGCAGATCTACAAGCTCATATCGCGCCACCGAGTGGCGCGATACGAGCTTGTAGGTCTGCTATTTTTGAAAAATCGAAGAACGACTGACATTTCTAGAATCTGATCTCAGGTCAGAATGGGTTAATCAGACCAGTGTGTGTCCAGTGAAAACCTCGTATGAATCTGATCTCAGGTCAGAATGGGTTAATGGTAATATGTGCTCTTAAACGTTGCCAATAAAGTATCCTATTGTCGTTCTACTCACCATTGTAGTCTGCAGTGTTGACCAGGTGTGCGTGGCGTTCTCCCAGGTGTGCCAGGAGTGGGCGGAGCACGGCCTCGTCTCCGCCCATGGCGGCCAGGTGGAGCGGGCTGCGTCCGTCCTGGTCCAGCAGGGTGGGGTCTGCCCCCGCCCGTAATAACACCTCCACCACCTTCACCTGTCTGGTGATCACTGCTAGGTGGAGCGGGGTCTTGGGAGGAGAGGAGGGGAGACGTCAGTTTTTGAGCACTTTAATTCCTGGCCGTCGGCAACCACGAGCATGGAATCCTCTTCGCATTTGAGTAAATGGTCACGCCCCCCCTCCTACTATTAGTAGGGGATAAAGTACAAGCGGACTTGAGCGCGTCCTTTGCTCAAACGCGAAGAGGATTCCATGCTCGTTCCGCAAACCAGTAGTGTAAAGTTTAGGACTTTATAGTTACCTGTCGGAGGTGGTTGCAGGTGTTGAGGACTCGCTGCTGTTGGCTGCTCAGCAGAGTGTGTACGAGCTGCAGAATGACTCCGTTCTGCTGGTGGATGATGGCCAGGTGCAAGGGACTGTGTGGGAAGGAAAAGTACAAAATGTCACACAGTGAACTCGATAAAGATTTCCACCACAAGCACAGCAATGGCTCCTCATGGCCATGAGATCAGACTTGACTCACGTGTCTCCGTTGTCGTCCTGGACCCCACATAGGTGCCTCTGGATTGCCAGAAGGACCCTGACGTCCCCGGTGCTGCAGTAGTGCAGCAGCGCCCCCGCCGTCTGTCTGGCCGTCTGCGTGGCTCTACTGTGGAGAGAGGCCGCTGGACACGCGGACGGACACGCAGACGGAGGGATTTAGAGTCATCCAAATGATTAGCCAATCAAATTGCACCAAACATAATCTGTTTTCAAAGGTATCGTCCCTGAATTGTGTCGTGTCTAGATGAGTAACGTATCGTCGTGTGAGGGAGAGATGCACACTCCTATTGCTCTGGATTAACCCATTCTGACCTGAGATCAGATTCACACGAGGTTTCCGCTGGACACACACTGGTCTGATTAAACCCATTCTGACCAGAGATCAGATTCTAAAAAACGTCAGTCGTTCTTCGATTTTTACAAAAATAGCAGACCTACAAGCTCGTATCGCGCCACTCGGTGGCGCGATATGAGCTTGTAGATCTGCTATTTTTAAATAGCTAAAGCATAACATGATGCCGACACCAAAATGGGTGCCCGGTCAGAATGGGTTAAGAGCACCTGCCAAATGCCTAGATTTTTAATTGCTAAATGTGTTATTCACAACCTTTTTTCATTTCAAGGACCCTCATTTTAAGATGTGCCACAGACCCCCATTTCTTTTTTTTTTTTCTTTTTTTTTTAATCAAAAAGGTTGAGAATGATTGGTCGATACTATATAGTCTTACCTATTTGCAGAAGCTGTTGCTGTAAAGGTGAGCCGGTCTGCCCTGAAGCCTGCTGTTGGCTAAACTCTGTCGTGGTCTGTTGTGGCTGTGGGGCGGAGCCTGACTGTGGGGCGGAGCCAGACATCTGGGCCCCTCCCCCTCCTGTGTAGCCAGCAAACGCCCCCGAGTAGAAGCCTCCTCCTCCGTTCATCTGCTGGTTGAACTGGAAACCTGCTGGGCAAGACCACCAAACACAATCATGCTCCTGTGACTTTAAGGAAAGGACTATATGAGGGGTGCCCACACTTTTTAAGTGGTGCAAACCACTTCTACATCCAGCTTACAATGCCCTGTACGTGTTTGTGTGTGTGTGTGTGTGTGTGTGTGTGTGTGTGTGTGTGTGTCTGTGTGAGCATGGAACGAGAGAAGTATGTGACATGGCTGCCACCTGCTGGACGCACGGGAGTTGCACCACTTGGTTCACACTGGTGTGATTTTTTGACTTGAGAGCTACTTTCAAAATGACCAGCTCAACGAGATCTACCCACCGAAAACATTATAATGCCACTGCTCAAAATGGCTTTGGAATAGCGGCGCTGGCATTACATTTAAGACAAATGTACTTGGAATGGGAAATAGAGGGGGGCGAAATGCGATGCACTTCCAAAGCTTGTAGATCGGCTATTTTCTCTATTTAAAAAATGTAAAGAGAGTTCAATGTTCTTCCCCCAAAGTAGATAACATTTAATTAGAAGCGGTTGTCGATTTATTTTATTTTTTTATTACCGATTTGTTCAATTAACTGTTTTTGGAACAGACGAGTCCCGAGAAGTCAAACGTTTGACTGGAAGGGGACGGTAACTCTAACGTCGCTGAGTCAGCTGAAGAAAACAGAGGAGACGTCAAGGGGCCTCTCTGCATCATGCAGTTCCATATTTTCTATATGTCGCATGGTTTGTCTTATGCTTTGTCCTGCAGGCTAACTCTCTGACTAAAATGACCAACGCATAACCCCGAGGAAAAAGCAGAAGTATCGAGGGGAACATACTGTACAGAAATCGTCATCTGGAATCCACCTATTTGGATTTATGTTAACGTATAAAATGTATTTGACCAGTGCGCCGACTTCACGAACTGTCACTTGGTGATTGTATTTAAATCTGCAAGGGATAGAATTCTGACGCCCATGATATCTCATGTAGTACATTTCCTTATATTAATCAATCTGTAATGCTTTTAACTTTATGCACTTTGATTAAATACATGTTAAATCCTTAATACCTTTGTCCATTCTTAAACTTCACCAATTAAAGGACGCGCCGATATAGCATGCTCCAAGAGGGTTTTCTAAAGTATCCCACTGCACAATTTGTTTGTTGTTATCAAGAGCCTATATCTCCAACAGTTTGAGAACTGCACTTCTGCATTATTGGAGTGTGGAAGTGACAAGGATGGCACCGTTTGACATAATGCACTTTGGGGAGTGTGTTGTTGACTGAATGTGACCGGCGTGTGCTCCTTCATCACTTCTTACCTCCTCCTCCCCCTCCTCCTCCAAAGGTCCCTCTCCCTCCTCCTCCTCCTCCTCCTCCTCCACCTCCTCCTCTCCATGGGTCGTAGTGTGGGAGGGGCTTCTGTTTCTTCCTCTGCACCTCCTCTTTATCTGACAGAGAGACAGATGAAAGAGAGAGAGGAGAAAGGGGGAAATAATGAAAAGCAAGAATATAGCAAGTGGGAATAAAGACAGAAACATGTATTTAAAGGTATATTCAGTGATTTCACTCAAAAAACCTTAGGTTTCGTTTTTGGCTGTGGGACCCAGCCTTTCGTCCAATCAGGATAGAGAGTCAAAAACGAAACCTAAGGTTTTTTGACCCCCAGGGGTTAACTGGGGACAGGGAGGAACTCCTTATATGGCCAGCACACTCTATAGTAGGGAGGATTATCACAACAAAACAAAAAAACAAGTGATATTTGAATTAAGTGAAATCACTGAATATACCTTTAAGTTCCCCCCAGTAATGTTTGTCTTTTCCTTGACTGTATCCGTGCAAACAAGTGCTGTATTGTGTGTCTGTCACTTTGTGGCAGTTCACCCTGCCACTGATGATATATTGAACGACCTGTATTCAATTCTGATTATTTATTTCTAATCTAACAGGAAGGTCGGGACACAAATGGGTTAAAGTTTGAATTATTATTTATTGTGGTATGTTGCAGAGAATTATATTATTTTGGGCTGTGTATGTATATTGGTTGATGCTTGATTGTTAATTGCTTGTTGTCTCCATGGTAGGGAGCAACCATCAGCCGTGGGGTGTGGGGGAACATACCAACAGTATGAGGGTTTGTTTAGATGATATGGTTAATTGATTGATTTATAAGTGATGTATAATAATATGTGATGAATAATATGTGTTGTCCCTGGACATTATGAAGTACTGGTGTAATTGTGGAATCAATTCAGGGTGGTGTGTTCCAGTGGGAGGGGCTTAGCCTTTATATGTAGGGAGGCCTCCGACTGCAAGTAGGACTGTGGAGCTGGAAGGAGCTGGAAGGAGCTAGAAGGAGCTAGAAGGAGCTAGAAGGAGCTAGAAGGAGCTAGGGCCACCTGTCCTGTACAAATCTTTGTTTATGGTCTGTGTGAATAACTTCCTGGAGGTTATTTTCTATATATTTTCCAGGTTTTCATACTACCCACACTAGGCAAGTGTGACAGTGTTTCAGTGTCTTTTAGGCTCATGTTCACACCCCAAACCCTGCCCTCGTTCCGCAAGGATTCAGAATTGGTTCGGATTGAAAGCAGAATGGTTTTAAAGACCCAATGAAATGGAGAAATTAGGTTTTGAAAAGACCCACTGAAATGGAGAAATTACGTTTTTAAAGATCCACTGAAATTGAGAAATGAAGTTTTATTAAAACTGAATGAAGTCATATTAAAGAGTAGGACATCATGAGAGAACTCATAGGGGAGAGAAGCCCTACCACTGTGACCAGTGTGGGAAACTGTTCAGCCAGGACAGTATTCTCAAACTTCACCAGAGAATTCATACAGGAGAGAAGACCTACCACTGACAGTTGGTGATTGTGAGTAAAAATCCTCTCAAACAACCTCAAACAACACACACACACACACACACACACACACACACACACACACACACACACACACACACACACACACACACACACACACACACACACACACACACACACACACACACAGAACACAATAGTTCCGCCTTAGAGAATTTTGGTTCCTACCTAAACTACTGCGCTGAAACTGACACAGAGGCAGTTATAGCATAGAATATTTTCATGTTTCAATACATTCACTCCACTACATCATAGAGGCAATTATTGTACCTTTATACCACTGCAATTACTTGACAACTTTATTTAATAGTTAAATAATAGTAATAGTAATAGTAACCTGATCTAGGGTTACGTCTGATTATTACTTACGTTGTGTTGGGTGCACTTGTTCATTTGGAGGAGTAGGCTATGTCATATCGTGATTACCAGAACTCACACTTTGTGATTGCTAATCTGCATAACCAATAGAGGGCGATGCAAGCCAAGGCATCTCAGTTATGTGACAGACCAGCGATGAATAACCAACCCATGTCGCTCACATCTTATTGTCGTATGAGGTAAATGGACTGTACTAACCTACTTGACCATATAGAACTAAACCCAGGTGGTTTTCACGCAGACAATTATGTTCATGTGATTTTCATAATGCTGCTGATGTCTGAGCTGGGTGGCTTGGGGTATAGCTTCATGATTCTTAGTGTCATCATAGTGTTTTTTCTTTCGTGAATTTCACCCAGGGAAAATAGCGCCCCCTAAAGTCACAGATCACTGAGCTAAAGGTTTGAAGCCAATTTTCACTGCTTGGTCTTTTTTCCCACTACTCCTGCAAGACATTTTTCTATAAGCCATATCTCCAAAACCGGTGGGTCAAACTGAACAACCAATATGTCAATTTGAAGCTATGATTCCCTGCTTTCATAAGACATGATGAAAATGAAAATGAAAAAAAAAAAAACCCACTGGCAGTCTCTCGATCAAATCTGGTCACATTTAGTGATAGAGTGAGAGTAATAAATCCCACACTCACTTTTTTTCCACTGGACCATTCTCACATGTCCCAGGAATGGGTGGACCCAAAGGAGAAGTGTAGGTGAGCTGCTTTTAAAACCCATTCTGACCTGAGATCAGATTCATACGAGGTTTCCGCCGGACACACACTGGTCTGATGAACCCATTCTGACCTGAGATCAGATTCTAAAAATGTCAGTCGTTCTTCGATTTTTCAAAAAATAGCAGACCTACAAGCTCGTATCGCGCCACTCGGTGGCGCGATATGAGCTTGTAGATCTGCTATTTTTCAATAGCTAAAGCATAACATGATGCTGACACCAAAATGGGTTAAAGTATTCTATACCTTGCACTTGCGGTACATAGGTGAACTGTTTGGGGTCGCTGCTGTCCCCTGCCTTCTTCCTCTTCAGCTGGAGGAAGACGGTGACCGGCCGTTCGATCTCCGTACTGTGGTACGGAGGAGTCTTGAACACGATGGCATACTGAAGATTGAGGAAGAACAAGATGTTTGTTGATGTTTACCAGGACTCGGTATCTTTACAGACAGTAATAATAATAATAATACTAATAATAATAATAATTCATATTTTGCTTGTATTGCACTCTAGTGCCTGAACTTATCGTTTAAATTAATCCACTACCTGTTTGTGAACGTCGGTGGGTGAAAAGTCTCCAAAGGCCTCCCATCCCCCTTCCTCCTCTTCCTCATAAAAACGGATCTCTATATCATCTAGAACATGCCATACACAGCACAGACAAATACATCACATCGACCATCCATACAGTGTGAGGTGCGAGGTCAGATGTAAGTTATTTTCGAATCGGTTGCAATAACTGACTATCATTACACATAACAGATATAACGATTTGTTTCAATACCACCACTAATGCAATGCTGCAGTGCTCCTACTACAAATATGTTCAAAATGCAATCATGACAATTTAAACGGTTACAGATTAAACAATAAGCAAAATAGAAGCTAAAATTACTAACAACATTAAATACTCTCTCACGTGTTGTGTGAGCTTGTAGATTTGGCTATCTTTTGGACCGAATATTTGGTGTAGAGGGAAAAAGACTGCACCAACTACAGAGGCAACTCGGGTCCATTTTAATAAGTAGGCCTATAGAGGGTTTAACCCATTCTGACCTGAGATCAGATTCATACGAGGTTTCCGCCGGACACACACTGGTCTGATGAACCCATTCTGACCTGAGATCAGATTCTAAAAATGTCAGTCGCTCTTCGATTTTTCAAAAATAGCAGACCTACAAGCTCGTATCGCGCCACTCGGTGGCGCGATATGAGCTTGTAGATCTGCTATTTTTCAATAGCTAAAGCATAACATGATGCTGACACCAAAATGGGTGCCCGTTCAGAATGGGTTAAGTGGTTAAAACAACTTAACAACTTAAACCCTCTATACTTAGTAAAACGGACACAGAGTTGCTCTCTTCCGTAAATATAGCTTGTTCATAGATTGGCACTTTTGGACCTTGAGGGCGCTAGTAGGGATCAATGGGTTAAATGTCCCATTTGAACCATTGTGCCCAGTCGATGTGCCGCTCACCTTTCTGGACTTTGTCGCATAGCAGAAATATCTCGTCTCCTCCCAGCACAGAGCCACACGTCTTATCCATGCGAGAGATCTTCAGATTGGAAGCATTGGGAGACTCTGGGGGAAAAGGGGGAGGGAAAAGGGAATTCATTTTGGATTAGGATTGAATTGGGATTCGAGAGTGAGCACTCCCCGAAGCAGTTATTTGAATGCAATGGTGGCATTAACCCATTCTGAACGGGCACCCATTTTGGTGTTAGCATCAAGTCGTGCTTTAGCTATTTAAAAATAGCAGATCTACAAGCTCATAGCGCGCCACCGAGTGGCGCACTACGAGCTTGTAGGTCTGCTATTTTTGAAAGAATTGAAGAGCGACTGACACTCGGGTCAGGGAAGACATATTTGACATATTAGACATATTATAACCACACCTATTATAACCTATTAGTTAACTCTATAAACACAAAAGTACAAAAATCAGGGCACTCCATGTCTCCATCTTTAGCCTACTAGTAATAGTGCTAGTGTACAAATAATAGGGTTTGTTATAGTAATAGTGTTAAACTCACTACTGTCATAGATAGGGTTGGTTATAGTAATAGTGTTAACTCACTACTGTCATAGATAGGGTTGGTTATAGTAATAGTGTTAAACTCACTACTGTCATAGATAGGGTTGGTTATAGTAATAGTGTTAACTCACTACTGTCATAGATAGGGTTGGTTATAGTAATAGTGTTAAACTCACTACTGTCATAGATAGGGTTGGTTATAGTAATAGTGTTAAACTCACTACTGTCATAGATAGGGTTGGTTATAGTAATAGTGTTAAACTCACTACTGTCATAGATAGGGTTGGTTATAGTAATAGTGTTAAACTCACTACTGTCATAGATAGGGTTGGTTATAGTAATAGTGTTAAACTCACTACTGTCATAGATAGGGTTGGTTATAGTAATAGTGTTAAACTCACTACTGTCATAGATAGGGTTGGTTATAGTAATAGTGTTAAACTCACTACTGTCATAGATAGGGTTGGTTATAGTAATAGTGTTAACTCACTACTGTCATAGATAGGGTTGGTTATAGTAATAGTGTTAACTCACTACTGTCATAGATAGGGTTGGTTATAGTAATAGTGTTAAACTCACTACTATCATAGATAGGGTTGGTTATAGTAATAGTGTTAAACTCACTACTGTCATAGATAGGGTTGGTTATAGTAATAGTGTTAAACTCACTACTGTCATAGATAGGGTTGGTTATAGTAATAGTGTTAAACTCACTACTGTCATAGATAGGGTTGGTTATAGTAATAGTGTTAAACTCACTACTGTCATAGATAGGGTTGGTTATAGTAATAGTGTTAAACTCACTACTGTCATAGATAGGGTTGGTTATAGTAATAGTGTTAAACTCACTACTGTCATAGATAGGGTTGGTTATAGTAATAGTGTTAACTCACTACTGTCATAGATAGGGTTGGTTATAGTAATAGTGTTAAACTCACTACTGTCATAGATAGGGTTGGTTATAGTAATAGTGTTAAACTCACTACTGTCATAGATAGGGTTGGTTATAGTAATAGTGTTAACTCACTACTGTCATAGATAGGGTTGGTTATAGTAATAGTGTTAAACTCACTACTGTCATAGATAGGGTTGGTTATAGTAATAGTGTTAAACTCACTACTGTCATAGATAGGGTTGGTTATAGTAATAGTGTTAACTCACTACTGTCATAGATAGGGTTGGTTATAGTAATAGTGTTAAACTCACTACTGTCATAGATAGGGTTGGTTATAGTAATAGTGTTAACTCACTACTGTCATAGATAGGGTTGGTTATAGTAATAGTGTTAAACTCACTACTGTCATAGATAGGGTTGGTTATAGTAATAGTGTTAAACTCACTACTGTCATAGATAGGGTTGGTTATAGTAATAGTGTTAACTCACTACTGTCATAGATAGGGTTGGTTATAGTAATAGTGTTAAACTCACTACTGTCATAGATAGGGTTGGTTATAGTAATAGTGTTAAACTCACTACTGTCATAGATAGGGTTGGTTATAGTAATAGTGTTAACTCACTACTGTCATAGATAGGGTTGGTTATAGTAATAGTGTTAAACTCACTACTGTCATAGATAGGGTTGGTTATAATAATAGTGTTAACTCACTACTGTCATAGATAGGGTTGGTTATAATAATAGTGTTAACTCACTACTGTCATAGATAGGGTTGGTTATAGTAATAGTGTTAACTCACTACTGTCATAGATAGGGTTGGTTATAGTAATAGTGTTAACTCACTACTGTCATAGATAGGGTTGGTTATAATAATAGTGTTAACTCACTACTGTCATAGATAGGGTTGGTTATAATAATAGTGTTAACTCACTACTGTCATAGATAGGGTTGGTTATAGTAATAGTGTTAACTCACTACTGTCATAGATAGGGTTGGTTATAATAATAGTGTTAACTCACTACTGTCATAGATAGGGTTGGTTATAGTAATAGTGTTAACTCACTACTGTCATAGATAGGGTTGGTTATAATAATAGTGTTAACTCACTACTGTCATAGATAGGGTTGGTTATAGTAATAGTGTTAACTCACTACTGTCATAGATAGGGTTGGTTATAGTAATAGTGTTAACTCACTACTGTCATAGATAGGGTTGGTTATAATAATAGTGTTAACTCACTACTGTCATAGATAGGGTTGGTTATAGTAATAGTGTTAACTCACTACTGTCATAGATAGGGTTGGTTATAGTAATAGTGTTAACTCACTACTGTCATAGATAGGGTTGGTTATAGTAATAGTGTTAAACTCACTACTGTCATAGATAGGGTTGGTTATAGTAATAGTGTTAAACTCACTACTGTCATAGATAGGGTTGGTTATAGTAATAGTGTTAAACTCACTACTGTCATAGATAGGGTTGGTTATAGTAATAGTGTTAAACTCACTACTGTCATAGATAGGGTTGGTTATAGTAATAGTGTTAAACTCACTACTGTCATAGATAGGGTTGGTTATAGTAATAGTGTTAAACTCACTACTGTCATAGATAGGGTTGGTTATAGTAATAGTGTTAAACTCACTACTGTCATAGATAGGGTTGGTTATAGTAATAGTGTTAAACTCACTACTGTCATAGATAGGGTTGGTTATAATAATAGTGTTAACTCACTACTGTCATAGATAGGGTTGGTTATAATAATAGTGTTAACTCACTACTGTCATAGATAGGGTTGGTTATAATAATAGTGTTAACTCACTACTGTCATAGATAGGGTTGGTTATAGTAATAGTGTTAAACTCACTACTGTCATAGATAGGGTTGGTTATAGTAATAGTGTTAACTCACTACTGTCATAGATAGGGTTGGTTATAATAATAGTGTTAACTCACTACTGTCATAGATAGGGTTGGTTATAGTAATAGTGTTAACTCACTACTGTCATAGATAGGGTTGGTTATAGTAATAGTGTTAACTCACTACTGTCATAGATAGGGTTGGTTATAGTAATAGTGTTAAACTCACTACTGTCATAGATAGGGTTGGTTATAGTAATAGTGTTAAACTCACTACTGTCATAGATAGGGTTGGTTATAGTAATAGTGTTAAACTCACTACTGTCATAGATAGGGTTGGTTATAGTAATAGTGTTAAACTCACTACTGTCATAGATAGGGTTGGTTATAGTAATAGTGTTAAACTCACTACTGTCATAGATAGGGTTGGTTATAGTAATAGTGTTAAACTCACTACTGTCATAGATAGGGTTGGTTATAGTAATAGTGTTAAACTCACTACTGTCATAGATAGGGTTGGTTATAGTAATAGTGTTAACTCACTACTGTCATAGATAGGGTTGGTTATAGTAATAGTGTTAAACTCACTACTGTCATAGATAGGGTTGGTTATAGTAATAGTGTTAAACTCACTACTGTCATAGATAGGGTTGGTTATAGTAATAGTGTTAAACTCACTACTATCATAGATAGGGTTGGTTATAGTAATAGTGTTAAACTCACTACTGTCATAGATAGGGTTGGTTATAGTAATAGTGTTAACTCACTACTGTCATAGATAGGGTTGGTTATAGTAATAGTGTTAAACTCACTACTGTCATAGATAGGGTTGGACACCACAGGTTTGAGGGCTCTGGTGAAACCTCCGTTGCTGTCCTGCAGGTAGGCGGTGAACTTTAACCTCACTATGTTGAGGTCCATGATCTTCCCAAGCTCCTTAGCTTCTCTCACGAGAGAACTCTCCTCTGCTTCTGTTCAGGATCACACACATACGCACATACACGCACACACACACACACACACACACACACACACAGTTTTCCCATGGATTCATGATGAGAAGACATACAGTACTCAAGTACTGCATTCTCAACGACCCTTCACAGATCCCTGGTCAGCTAAATCAGGGGTTCTCAACCTTTTGGCCTGTGGACCCCCAAAGATACGTTGGCCATGTCGTCGTCTCCCCCCCCACCCCCCCTGGTGTAGGCTTTAGGCTGCAGCTAAAGCTTATTTTGCCGATACTAAATCAAATCTCAAAATGGGTCAATGAACGGTAAGTTTCGTAAATTTGATTTAGCAAAACTGAAAAACTATTTGTAAATATGTTTGCTAATCCAAGTAAGAAAACAACACAGTTGAAAAAAAAACCCCACAAACAATGTCAAACTGGGGGTATCCTTGAAAAAATAAAATGTAAATGTACTATTGCGCAAGCAGAGCACGCCAAGTACTGTCGACCGCTACAAACTGTCAAATCTCAGCTTCTCTGTGAAAGAACCTCTTTAGGTTTAGCTATTTGCTACGTGTGGCTTTCGATGGCGACGTATATGTCGATCAGTGTCGGGTGGATTAAGGGAAATGCCTCTATGTATATGTCATTTGTAAGTTGATTAGCGGCATACTGTGGTTACTTTAGTAATAAAGATTATTAATAAAGACTCTTGTTGTACCTGTGGAATGGTAGAGCTGTCCTTTCAGTCTTCTCCTCTCCTCTTTCAGCCTTTTACTCAACACCTCGACCACTCCTTTCTTCGTCACATGGAGGATCCCCAGGTTGCTGAAGCTGTATGGGAAGATTATTTACTTAGCAATTATTCATCTCTCAATTACTTTTTCAGTTGAATAATCGGGTGTAAGTGATTTTAACACCAATCTTCTCCTCTGGTGGTCTCTGGTTAAGAAGGTTAAGCTCTTCGTTCCTACTCTGACCTATGGTCAGGCTGTGTGGGCCACCACCGAAAGAATGAGGACGAATACAAGTGGACGAGAGACAGGATGAGAAATACTCCACTGGTTTACAACTTTCTTCTCTTAACTTATAAGAACAAATTGAAGGAATGTTTCTCTTGTGTTATCTCTTCTCTAGATCATGTATATCTTGTTTACAAATCATGTTCTAATTTTTTTTTATTGGGTCATACATAGTAGAGAGAGGCCTCGTATAAGCCATTAATTGCCTCCTTCTATCACATTCCCTTTTATTTTTTGTGTTTTCTTTTCGTTTTGTTTTTTACTATGCTAAATAAAATAAAATAAAAGTTCAGTCACGCGAGAGACCCGCTGCTCCTTGGCTTTGAAAGTAGTCAGTTTAGGTGGTTCGGGCATCCTGAGCATCTCCCTATAGGGAGGTCCTCGTTGCACGTCCCACTGGGAAGAGACCCATATAGGCAGACCAAGGACCAGATGGGGGGGGGGGGGGGGGATCACTTGGGATCCCCCAGGAGGAAGTTACTAATGTTGCTCTGGAGAGGGAGGTCTGGACTCAGCTCTCTGCTGGAACTGACCCCCGGTTTGAACATTCAAAAAGGGGTCCATGGTGATGTTATAGGGCAGTGGTTCCCAACCGTTTTAGCGCGAGACCCAAAAGAGAAATTAGACCTAGAGTTTAGAGCCCAGGACCCAAACGAGTGCTGTGTGAGTGGATACTAACGATGCGGTGAGGTCGTTAGGGCCCACGTCCAGTGTGCACGTGCCATTGTCCGTGCACTGTCGCCCCACCAGGCTGTGGGCGTGCACGCGGGGAGGGTCTGAGTGAGTAACGAGCTGCACCTCCACCCGTGCATGACCAACATAGTTATTCACCTGAGAGAGGGAGAGGGAGGGAGAGAGGGAGAGAGAGGGAGAGAGAGAGAGAGAGAGGGAGAGATTGAATAGTTAGTCAGAAATGTAAACAGCACATGGTACAGTCAGACATTCACGCTAAAAGGATAACACAAAAAGTCCTGGGGACTCCATTGTAGTTATGTATGCAATTCAACAACATACCATAAACAATTAACACAATAATACAGTCATGTCATCTGACCAGCTCAGTGGCCTTGTGGTTAGAGTGTCCGCCCTGAGACTGGGAGGTCGGGGGTTCGATCCCCGGCCGGGTCATACCAAAGACTCTGAAAATGGGACCCAGTGCCTCCCTGCTTGACACTCGGCATCAAGGGTTGGATTGGGGGGTAAGTCCCTGCGACATACTAAGCGTCATGTCCAGGGGGTGTACTTGTACATCAAGCTGCCTCACGCTACAGAAACAGGAGATAGGCTCCTGTCCCCTATGGGCCTCATGGCTCGGCAAGGCTTACTTACTTATCCCATTCTGAACGGGCACCCATTTTGGTGTCGGCATCATGTTATGCTTTAGCTATTGAAAAATAGCAGATTTTTGAAAAAGCTATTTTTGAAAAATCGAAGACACTTTTAGAATCTGATCTCAGGTCAGAATGGGTTAATAATATAACTGTCAGGATGTAGTAGACATTTTTAGAATCTGATCTCAGGTCAGAATGGGTTAAATATGTACAAAGGAGAAAAAGGAAAACGATGCCAGTGAATGACGCCTCCTTTCTATGGTAATGTGTTATTTAGACAGAAACAGGCCTACCCTCAGGAGAAGGAGAAGGAGATCTCGAGAGTGACAGAATGACGAGGAAAAACAAAACAACATGCCACAACACAACATCATAAAGACAGC
The DNA here is from genome assembly GCF_964188405.1 of Protomyctophum parallelum. Taxonomy (NCBI): domain Eukaryota; kingdom Metazoa; phylum Chordata; class Actinopteri; order Myctophiformes; family Myctophidae; genus Protomyctophum; species Protomyctophum parallelum. Next base: position 5,804,735 of record NC_139704.1, on the reverse strand, counting down.
CAGCCTCCACAGAGCATGACAAAAAGGAAGCATCCTAAAATAACCAAACAGTGGTTAACCCATTCTGACCGGGCACCCATTTTGGTGTCAGCATCATGTTATGCTTTAGCTATTTAAAAATAGCAGATCTACAAGCTCATATCGCGCCACCGAGTGGCGCGATACGAGCTTGTAGGTCTGCTATTTTTTGAAAAATCGAAGAACGACTGACATTTTTATAATCTGATCTCAGGTCAGAATGGGTTCATCAGACCAGTGTGTGTCCAGTGGAAACCTCGTGTGAATCTGATCTCAGGTCAGAATGGTTTTCAGAAGTGTTTTTGTCTAAACTGGACTAAATGGTGTTAGGCATATTGGACTAACTGGTCTGGCACCCCAAACATATCAAAGTCAAAGCGTTAGGATGTTGTCTGACCTTCACTGTGGGATAGGTCCTCCTGTTCTTCTCACTGGAGGCCCCTGGGAGCCCGCCGTGGGAGGGGCCCTCACACTCGTACCGAAACCTGAACCCTCTCTGAACACGCACGCACGCACGCACGCACGCACGCACGCACGCACGCACGCACACACGCACGCACGCACGCACACACACACACACACACACACACACACACACACACTTCGTTTTAGGGATTTTAGCTCTTTTTGACAGGGGGGCGGGGGCATTCGAGCATGGGGCTAAATATGTATTTTTTTACCAAATTTTATGGTGATTTATTTTTGTATTATTTACTATAGTCCTAATAAACCCCAGGAAATTACATCTGGCCACAGCAGATCACAGGATCTACTGAATGTGAAGGTAGCCTACTGGAGGAAGGCTTATACTGTGTGTATAGGCTCAATATGTCAGTTTGACACATTCAGTCTATCCTGTGATATTTTGTGGCCAGATGTCATTTCTTGGGGTTTATTAGGACTATAGTAAATAATAAAATAATAAATCGCCATAATATTTTGTAAGAAAATACATATTTAGCCCCATGCTCGAATGCCCCCGCCCCCCTGTCAAAAACTGCTAAAATCCCTAAAACGAAAGAAAACAGCAAATGAAAAAAAATTAACACTCACCTTTTAGTTTCTCTAATAACATCCTAAAACATGAACCTTGGTTGAAAAAAACTAAAGTTGTCCTTTAACCTAATTGCAGGTGTAGTGTAGTTGTTGTTGTTATTGATGATGATGAAATGTTCTATGCAAATATAATATTGCATTGCCTTACTTAACTGTGGTTGTTTGCAACCCATTGCTAAATATAAGCAGCAATAAGAGGAACAAGCAAGAAGCAACTGGACATAAGTAACTCTCTCTCCAAAAACAAACAAAGGCAAAACAGTTGCGTTAGGCAACTGCAAACTGCAACTACCAATATTTACAAGAGACTTTACAAGAAATAGCCCACCAAGTGGACTTGGGAACTGTGAATATAATTCACAGTAAAGAAGTTCATTTCAATATGAACTGGAAATAGTCACAATATACTTTCATAATACACTTTAGAACAATTTTTTCTTGCCAGTTTCTATAGGCTATTTGGAAACCTTTTGTCCAGATCCTCAAAATATGGCTTTTCAAGTGTCTTGATTAGCAATCATGATCAGGATATAAAACACACCTGTAAACGCCACCACTTACTGGAAATACCACTTCCTAAAGCCAGGACTTTCCAGCAGTCATGTGCCAACAACCAGTGGTGGAGTACATTTACTCAAGTACTATACTTTAGTTTAGCACAATATTGTGTCACTTTGAGTATGCCCATTTTTCTACTACAATTATTAGAAACGTTTAGTTACATTTTATTTTGTAGATAATATAATTACAACACATACATTAACCAATTAAAGCAGCACTATGTAACTTAATTTTAATGATTAATGATAAAAATGTGTTCAATATGTATGAGTATGTTAATACGATAGCAAAAATTGGCCCGGCCCAGTTATGGCCCAGATAATCGATTTACACTCAACCCAGATTCGGCTGAAACAAGGGGTTAAATTAATTTTGCTCCTATGCCACAGAAATGTGGAATGCCATGCCAAACAGCCGTTGAGATATGTGAATCCCTAGACTCCTTCAAAACCACCATCAAAGAGCACTTACGGGCGGCTGCAATTCGAAACTGGGCCCTGTAAAAAAGTTAAAGTCCCCCCCCCCCCTATTTGTTCATACTATATACACGTTTTCCCTGTTGTTCTTTTCTTTTTTTTAACAGTGTATAATATGATGATTGTATATTTAATATGTGACGGCCCCCTGTACTGTATATATTGTATTGTACTATATTAGGGTGTATAGTATATTTAGAAGTATGGTATCTTATATTAGGTGGTCTGGTGTAGCTTTATATATATATTATATTTATAATTCACTTTGGTTAGTTTATGGTTTCTTTGCTTTGCTGTCCTAATTTCTGTTCTCCTTATCTTGCAGTGGATTGGGGAGCAGAGCTGTGATGTCATGACAATCAGTCAAGTGGCGGCACCTGGGCCCGGTGCCGACGCCCTGTATAAAAGCATGTCTCCCCAGTCCCTTCCTCAGCTCTGTTGTGTTCAGTGCTCTCTTGCGCTTCCCCCACTATGCACCTTCCCCAACACTTTTGTTAATACATTCAACATACACGCGCTACACTACTGACTACCACACCTCATCTATTTGCTCCTGATTTGGTTTCATTTGTCTTTGGCTTTGTCCAGTGAATTCTGAATAGTTGTGCAGTAAGTTTGGAGAGTCAAGTGACTCGCCCTTCTGCCTTTGTTCTCTGCCTTTGTTCTCTGCCGTGCCGTGGTAGTCTATGTGCAACTTGGCCTAAATTAATGACTTGTCTGGGCCGTGGTTTTGGGGTTTTGTGAATGAAGTGACGTCATTTGGGAAACATTCCGGGGATTCCCTTGTCCATTCAACAGTCCGGTGAGTACAAACCACTAAGCGATGTTTACTTCAGCGTACACGCTTGTTAATGTGCTCGGACTTTGGGAGATGCAGTAATTTGTTTGTAATTTATTTGAAGTTGAATTATTACGTTTGGTTACTTTTGCATTCATCTGTTTGATTAAGTTTGTGCTAGTGGAGAGGTTTTTCCTGGTTGTTGTGCTGCTAAAGTAAATATATGTATAATTATTATTATTATTATTATAGTATAAATATATATAGTTTGCTGGTTTGGTTTTTTTTTATTTATTGTATACGAGTGTCTCTGGTAGGCACGTTTAGTTCTGGGGTATAGAATTTTGCTGGGTCTAGGCCGGGGGGGTGGTTTAGGTGCAAGGTGCGGGTTGTTTATGTCTTTAAATGTTCTGACGAATTGAAAATGGAGGACCCTGATATAAACAAGTCTTAGTGCTGTTTCTGGTTTCATCCTCCGTAGCAGAGTTTGTATTGACCTGTAGACTATCGTTGAAATGTACAACTCGGCTCACTTGGAGCAATGATCACGGCCCTTTTACGTCCCAGTTCTGGCTTGGCCGAAAGGACAGAGCTCTGGCAAGCCAGAGCTGGGGCCGTAATGGTCCGTAAACAAAAACATGCATTGCTCCAAAGGTCACGACACGTCTCACCTAAACACAGGATCTGACACAAATTTTGAGCCGAAGGTCAAGATTCAGTTTCAAGATTCAGGCTCTATGGTCTATGCTCTATAGCCCAATGGTCAAATGTACAGCACTTGTGGTAGGGAAACCAGGTTAAAATCCAGGTTAGATGGGGAAAGTTTTATATTTCGTATATTAAAAAAGAAAGAAAGGAAAAACATACAATATACATGCTGATGCCAATACGTTTGTATTAAATCAAGTCGCATCTTAAATTAAATACAGACTTAACAACGTAACAATGTAGAGTATCCACTTAAGACGGGACACACTTGAGAGTGCAACCTCTTCCTCTTGGAGAGCAGGGGGAAACCTGCACCGTGCACCTGTTGACAGCTGTGGAATTTATGCCCTGCTTCCTCGCTCGGCTTCAAAAAGGTCATCTGATTACTGTGACTCACAATGTGCACCCTGTACTGTACGCCCAGTGGCTTTATGTAAATCCAACCGTTTGACCGTCAACAGCACAGGAGCAAATGCTTGTATCCGGTGACTTAACACCCAAGTCCTCTTATTAAAACATAACTTTGTTTTCGTTGCCAAGTCTTCCTAATCTTCTGTTCGTCTTAACGCTTGTTTTCTCTGCTTTGATTAGCTATTCATTTGCCTATAGCACTGTTTTCCTAAACTGTGTGGACCACTGAGGAGGTACCGTGAGGAGGATATGAGGTGAAAATAATATATAATAATAATAATAATAATAAAAACTAAACAGGTTATTGCATGTCTCTCTTTATAGATGTGTTACTGGGTAGATTCTGTAGAACCAATAAAGAACAACTACGAAGGCACACCGTACTACGGAGCCTCCTTCCTTTTACACAGTTTGTATGTAAACATATGTATTCTAATGGTTTGATCATTAGTTCATCTTACCTGTTTGGGCTCCTCAATGATCTGGATATAAGGTCCATGAGCTGAAACAGGAATACACACTATTATGGTTATTTAGATGACTCGGCTCATTATCCAAAGTTCAGAACAAAACTTAACTTTTGAGACTAAACTTAATCCAGAGTGATTTACAGAAGGCACGTCCAATGCATAGAGACAGTGCAGTGTCTCAGTAAAAACAACCTAGCATCTAAAACAGTATAATATCCCCCCAAAATGTATATGCAACTATAAAAACTACAGGACCTAGTGGCATCTGTCTAAATAACATGATGTTGTTTAAATTGCATTTTAAAGGACAAATGAGCATTTGCGCCTGTCGTAGACATGCGCAGAGCAAGTTCAGTCAGGGAACCTCAGTCAGCGCGCCGGCCGTTAATTGGGCCACCGCAGCATCAAGCTCTCATCCACATGATTCACTCAGCCAATCACACGCTCACCCCATCTCATACCGGCTACTTGAACCAGAGGTTTGCATTCCTCTGCCTTCTTGCTTGCTTACACTGCTGTTGTATCAGCGTGCTGCTGTCATACAACCTGCGCTCAACTCTGCTTGCTTTACTGCTGTTGTATCAGCGTGCTGCTGTCATACAACCTGCGCTCATTCTGCTTGCTTATACTGCTGTTGTATCAGCGTGCTGCTGTCATACATCCTGCACTCAATTCTGCTGCTGCTGCTGCTATACTGTATACTCGTGCTGCTGTATACAAGTGCTCACCCACCTCCACCCCAGCTACCACCTGTCGTTTTGGATCTACTGTTTAGGTACGGGGGATTCAGAGTCCCTATGGTTGGGACTGATGCGCTTGACCTGAGTACCTAAAAGCAGATCCAATACATCGCCAAACCATAATAAATATATTGCATTGATTATCTTATATTCAATAAATATATATTACATCCTCCTTGAGTTGTCTGACTGAACTTTAGTTTTTTTCAACCAACGTTCATGTTTTAGGTTGTTATTAGAGAAACTAAAAGGTGAGTGTTAATTTTCTTTCATTTGCTGCTTTCTTTCGTTTTGGGGATTTTAGCTCTTTTTGACAGGGGGGCGGGGGCATTCGAGCATGGGGCTAAATATGTATTTTTTTTTCCAAATTTGATGGTGATTTATTTTTGTATTATTTACTATAGTCCTAATAAACCCCAGGAAATTACATCTGGTTACAGAAGATCACAGGATCTACTGAATGTGAAGGTAGCCTACTGGAGGAAGGCTTATACTGTGTGTATAGGCTCAATATGTCATTTTGTCACATTCAGTAGATCCTGCGATCTTTTGTGGCCAGATGTAATTTCTTGGGGTTTATTAGGACTATAGTAAATAATAAAATAATAAATCGCCATAATATTTTGTAAAAAAAATACATATTTAGCCCCATGCTCGAATGCCCCCGCCCCCCTGTCAGAAACTGCTAAAATCCCAAAAACAAAAGAAAGCAGCAAATGAAAGAAAATGAACACTCACCTTTTAGTTTCAACCTACAACATGAACCTTGGTTGAAAAAAACTAAAGTTGTCCTTTAACCTTTGCATACGGGCTAAGGTGGAGTGATTCTGAGTGGAGTGAGAGGTGAGTCTGCAGATTAAGGCAGACTATTGAGAGTGACAGTTTGGGAGCCAGAAAGGAGAAGAGTCTGGGACGTCGGGACATTTTTCATCATCCACTACAATTCCAGATGGATTCTAAAATAATTCACTAATATTGGACATCTAGGAAATTATGTGGAATTATTATTATTCACATAATTGCACACAGTTTGGCGCTGATCCGTTCAGCGGTTTGCAAGATTAGCTCTAGATAGAGACACACACACACACACACACACACACACACACACACACACACACACACACACACACACACACACACACACACACACACACACACACACACACAGAGACCCTATCTTAGACCACTACAGTAGCCTGGCATCTAGTCTAAACGTAGTAGGGCACTACTAGAGCTACCCCAAAAAGAATAATATTTCGTTTTTTATTATATTCTATAATCAAAATAGCTGATCTGCAAGCCCACAATGCATATGCAGCATGGCATGTTTAGAGCTTGTAGATCCGCTACCCTTCAAAGCCATGTGCTTGAGCTCCACGATTCACGAATTACTGACTCATTATATATTCAGTCAGGACAACTCATGAATGGATGGAATATATTTTTATTGAATATAAAATGCATACAATATATTTATTATGGTTTGGGCCGGGGGTAGCTGGGGTGGAGGAGGGTGAGCAGCAAAGGTTTTTTGCAGACGGCAGCACAGCAGAATCAGTGCAGCAGCAGCAGCAGCAGCAAGCAAGCAGGACGAGCAGTGCAAATGTCCAGTTTAAATAGCCGGTATGAAGCTGGAATGAGTCTGAATGAGAACGTGATGCTGAGGCGACCCAATGAACGGCCGCTGGCAACTGCACGGAGTTTCGTGACTGAACTTGCTTTGCGCATGTCTGTGACAGGTGCGACGCTCATTAATTGTATGTAGGCCTACATGCTAGCACAGCTAGACTAGCCAGACTAGCTTGTGGAATGGGTGTGGTTGGATTTGTGATAGTGAGTAAACCGTTACCTGTCTCAGGGATGTAGGGCTCTGTCTTTATGTCCACCGGAGGAATGTAATCGCAGGTCATCAAATTCATCAGCTGGGAACAGAGACACGCATGCTTACAATAACGCAACATAACATAACATAGCATAGCTAGAGCATATTATCGTTGCTGGCGCCTGTCGGAGAGAAACCTCTTACTGTATCTCCATTTTCTCCGTAAACTAACGCCCTACTACGTCACATAAAAACTAGGGCCGGGACTAATTGCGATTAATTTAGATTAATTAACTACAGAAAAATTTATCGCGATTAACTACAGATAAATTAATCGCACTTTTTTTTTCACCGCGGAACGTTTCTCACTGGGCGCTTTTCTATAGTACTGAAAACTGGAAATAATAAAAAGTCACCCCATTTTGTGTTGCCTAGAACTGGAGGTCTGACAAAAAACAGTAACAATATGAAGTAAGTACAGCTTTGTGATGTCACTGAGATGTACTTGTTACTGTTACTAATTCTTTTTCAGACCTCCAGTTCTAGGCAACACAGAATGGGGTGATTTTTTTATTATTATTTCCACAACAGGTATATTAATGACAGTAAAATGTTGAAAATGAGTGGTATCCTGTAGTCATTGATTCACTGGGATACCAAAAAACATTATAAAAAAAAAGGTTTCTCGCTGTTCTCGGGTTGAATATTGATATGCGATTAAAATGCAATTTAATCTAGATTAATTAATCGCAAAGCCTCTGATTAATTAGATTATTTTTTTTAATCGAGTCCCAGCTCTAATAAAAACATCAAAAGTAGTTCATCCGCAAGCTCAAAGCGCAGCGCGAACACAAGCTAATATTTAATATATTGTGTTGTGTTGAAAAAGTACAGTAAACATTTATGAATTACCATTTTGTAACTGTGAAAGTATACAATATTGACCCATACGGGTCAATTTATTTCTATTTCCATCCTCTCACAGGTCAATAAACAGTGAGGATTTTTACTGTACAGGTGTCTTGATTCTAAAGCCTGTTTTTAAATCTTTAATTAAAGGTGTTGTAAATGATATGTTTTGGTTTAATAAACACATGCTAAAAGGTTAATGCTAGTAAAAATTAGAGTGTTTATTCAATAACAGGGGTCTCCATCTCTTTTGTAAACAGACACCTTCAAAAACATTATTTATCAACTTCAATGTTTAGTTTTCAATGTTGTCTGCACTTTTTGTGTGTCACCACTTCCAAGTTCACTTCTTTATCCTGTGTCCTGTGTGAATTCTCTCCATAGATTGGATGGAATTGATATCTTGACCTGAGAATGTATTTGCTGTTTACTAGATAGCTGGAGAGACAGGGATAGCCCTGATACTGAAGAAACACTTACTTTATAAAATATCACTTATATACTAGAGGTCTTCACACAGCTGACAGCTGGTAAACTCCCAACCTTCACTTGAATACTACTACCATTAGAATTCACCTAACACACAGACATAAATATATCAGCTAACGGCTATGGCTGTATCTCTTTAGCATTATCATCTCTGTCCAAATCTGTTACTTTTCAGGATTCAAATTCAATGATAGTAGCAGAGGTTTGGAGATATAGCTTTCTGCCCGACAGCAGTATAAATTGTATAATGTATCACTGCGTAGAATGCAAGAACGTAAAGCCAACTCACTCACCTCATTCTCATACATGTTCATGTTGTACTGAGCTTCACTCATCCTGGGAAACACACAAAACCATACATTAATATCACAGCACAGCACAGCACAGCATAGCGCACGCACATGCGCACACACACACACACACACACACACACACACACACACACACACAACACGGACTCACACAGGCAGGGCAGCCACAAGAAGTAGTTGAAGTTGCGTTCACAGCAGTTTCATATTCATCCTGTAGGTCTACAATCTTACAATCCCACGTTCACGTCTCCCTGCTGTTCTGCCAACATCATGTACTTTCACTTTCACATCCACTACTGCAGTCTGACCCTAAAAACAACTAGCTCTCTCTCTCTCTCTCTCTCTCTCTCTCTCTCTCTCTCTCCCCCCCCCCCCCTGTTACGTGTAGCTATACTGTATGTCATTCAATCCCTTATTACTCTTTCCTTGTCTGTCTGTCTGTCCCCCTGTATCTCTTTCAATCCCTTATTATTTCCTTCCCCCTCTCTCTTTTTCCCTGTCTGTCTGTCTGTCTCTCTCTCTCTCTCTCTGTGTGTAATAGTGTATACTATAGTCTCTCACCCCTCCTCCCTCCAGTCACTTCCAGGAAGTAGGGGGGGAAAAGAGGGAGGGGGAGAGAGAGAGAATAAAACAACGTGTGCAGCAGGCTATAGCAGCGTTGAGGAAAGCCCCCAGAATCCCAGAGAGAGAGAGAGACAGAGAGAGAACATTGAACACGCCCCCACTGTGACACACACACGCACGCACGCGCACACCCACACAGTCACACGCACAGGAGGTTTGTACTACTATATACTAGTGAGGACATTTTAGGACGGTGATTTTATGAATGACATTTTTTCATTTGTTTTGGAATTTTTAACCTTTTAGCCTAAAAGCCGAAACAGATCTACAAGCTCACAACATGGCGCAGCTTGTAGATCCTGGTGCACGACACCAGTGTGCAAACTGACTATAATTCAGGTATAACTCTGACTCTCTATTCTATAAACCTAACTTCTATGTCCTAATCTTTTTTCTTTTTTTGAGGACCAGGAATACTGTCCTCCTTACAACATCTATTCCTCACATTCTTCTACCATACTTGTGGAGACATTGGTCCTCGCAAGTATAGTAAATCAAACACAAACGCGCGCGCACACACACACACACACACACACACAGCGCTCTGTTTCATCAGTCATACAGTATGTTTCAACTTCACTGTCGCGTCGTCTCAGGTTTGTGATTCAGTTTACTGGAAAAAAAAAAAAAAACTAAACCGACAGCGAAGCCATGTTTTTGGTGAAAAAAGTGCTTACTTTAACAAGGTTAATTGTTGTTAAATTAACATAATTATCGGAAAGCGCAGTTGAGAAGCGTTTTGCTATAGTATTAAGCCAGAAGTAAAAAAAAATCTAATAAAAAATGCAATCCAGTAAGTCATTTGAGAATGTTTTGAAATTTTAGAACATTCTGAAAAGAAATCTGAATCTGAATCTGTCGCCCATAATGATCTACGTTTACCCAGAATTGAGATCATGCCAGGTCGACAGGAGTTCAGTTTCACAGAACAATAGACCGATCAAAACAAAAGTAGAACATCCGGCATTCACTTCTCTATCATCTCTCATCTTTCTATTCTTTCTAGGTGTTTTTTTTATCGTGTCAAATTATATCTACGCCTGGTATACAGCATGATACAACACTTAAGGAAGCTCATTCACAGTGGCAGAAAGTAATTCACTTTTTATGTAATGAATACAATGTAATTTAGTCCTATATGTATGGTAGAGTATGTTAATACAATATAACTTATATAATTGAGTTGGTTGTATTTGTTCTCCCTGCTCTTCTAAAATCTGAGTACTATTTTTCCACCACTGAGAACTTTTGAGGAAAACCCAGCTCATTGAGATAAAGTGTGTGACCTGGAGGTCGTGACCTTACGATGACGTGAGTGAAACTCAGCTCATTGAGATAAAGTGTGTGACCTGGAGGTTGTGGCTTTACGATGACATAGTGAGTGAGTGACACATAGGTTATCCTGTGTGGGAAGGGAACTAGCCTACTTATAGCCTTTGATGCAAATGTTTCTTCTAAGGACTTCGTGTGATGATGAAATGCGTTGACAATCTTTTTTTGTGGGGGTGGGAGCGATCGATAATAAGCTCGCAATGATCTTCAAGATCTATGATCTACAAGCTCACAACATGTTGCGAGTTTGTAGATCAGCTATTTTCACTTAAATTATGTTTGTTTTTTTAAACAAAGAATTAGTAAGACAAATTACAATTTGCCCCAAAAAACGTTTGGTCAGGGTTAATGAGGTCAAACAATTGCAGTTTTCTTAAATGTCACTTTTTCATTGAGTTTGAATAAAGACATTTGATTGTGTGTAGTATCATTAGTACATAGTGGATGATGTGCAGTTTTTGCTACAGGGTATTTTGTCACTAGAAGACATTTTAGTGGGGTCTGGGGGCCAGCGGGTCCCCAAGCAAAATGTGTTACTAGCATAACAAATCTGATCAACCACTTTACATTAGCTATTTTGAAAATAGCCATCGACAAGCTCACAACGCCCTGATGAGACACATTGAGCTTGCAGACTTTCAAAGAAATCTAGAAAACAAATGGACACAAAACAAGAATCTTATATGGGGATCCGTAGCACAAAATAGTTAAATGTCTTTCGAATCACATCCTACCACCGGTCTACGCTCACAGCTCTGTACAACTTCCTGCTCAGCTTTCCTACTGTCTGTCTTTCCTACTGTCTGTTATTGCGAATGCACTGAGCACTAACTATGAGACCCTGCAGATCATGTCTGTCTGTCTGTGTGTGTGTCTGTCTGTCTGTCTGTCTGTCCCGCTGTGACACCACCCGCCCGCCACCAGAGGGCGCAGCTGTAGCACACACACACACAAACAACCACACACACACACACACACACACAAACAACCACACACACACACGAGCTGCGTTCGCTTCCCGCGTTTGCGCGTCTTACTTGTACTAGGGACTTTAAGCAACGACTGTTTTCAGGACGGCTCCGCTAGGCGGAAGTACGGGAGCTGTGACGCCGTCGCCGTAGCTGTCAAAATCGTTAAGCAAACAGCGGTCGGCGACGGCGACATTGGTTCCCATGGTGAGGCGTCTATGCAGCATGTGTCAAACCTGTTTTTTCGTCGCGCGTCAGCTAACTTGCCGATATCGCTTAATTATTACATGCACTGGACATGATCAGCAGTGGAAAGGGGAAGGTGCTGCATGGAGCAATCTGTGTTATTCTAAAACCGTTTTAATATAAACATGGTTAATATATGGTATTAGTGTTATTTCTTCATTCAGAGCATGCCAACACATCACACAGCATAAGAGAGGTGATGGAGCAATCGGTGTAAATGTATGACGGCTATAATTTCAATAAACATGGTGATGACATGGCGTTGTATAGACACTAGGTGTAAGTGTAGGTTCTGCCGTAGTAGAAAGGGCTGCGACGGAGAGCAGGTTTATGTATCGAGCACTGATCCATTTCCGGTTTCCGGAGCCGACTGCCGTAGCCGTCGTTGCTTAACCCATTCTGACCTGAGATCAGATTCATACGAGGTTTCCACTGGACACACACTGGTCTGATGAACCCATTCTGACCTGAGATCAGATTCTAAAAATGTCAGTCGAGTTTTCAAAAAATAGCAGACCTACAGTGGCGCGATACGAGCTTGTAGATCTGCCAATAGCTAAAGCATAACATGATGCCAACACCAAAATGGGTGCCCGGTCAGAATGTCTCTCCTGCACTGTCTGTCTCTCCTACACTGTCTGTCTCTCCTACACTGTCTCTCCTACACTGTCTCCCTCCCTACTGTCTCTTGTCCTACTCATTGAGACATAGATGTTTATCCTTTTCTATCCATATCTAACTGATATGAGGAAAAAGACAAACTCCACTAGGTGTGGGCGATATGAAATTCCTGCCCGATATCAATATCCGACATAATGAATTGCTGTTATGGCCTATAACCGTTGTGTTGGTCAATAAATCAATGTCAATAATCGTATTCTGCATTAAAAAAAAATACGATATTTTGTCATGTGATGTCTCGATGACCTGGGCACCATGTGATCACGATGATCTGGGGGCTTGCCTGTGTGACAGTGACACACTGACGAGAAATGCAAGATTCCATGGTAAATGCGACTTGCTGTCGCAATAACTCATTGTCCTTAAAGGGATTGTGACATTAAAAAAAAGGTTTTGGAATTGTTCTTGTTTTTTTAGGTTTTCTAATCTCAATTGAACCCAAAAAACATGAACTTTTAACATTCAGTAGATTTTCTGTGATCTGGGGTTTTCTGGCTCAAACAGGTGCTCTGATTTGCCGGCAGTAAGTGACATCACTTACTGCAAATCCCATATATGTCAATGGGATTTGCCAGCAGATGTCACTGTTTCACTGTGTTGCCTGTTTTCATTGTAGCTCAAAAGGCCCAAAAAACCCCAAAGAAAACTTCAGACCACAGAAAATCCACTGAATGTTCAAAGTTCAGGTTTTTTGGGTGTAATTGAGGTCATAAAACCTAAAAGAAAAAAGAAAAATTAATGAAAATGAATGTCATAAAACCTTTAATGTAGCAACTTGCAGCTTCCAACTAGGCTACAACATGTGATCATGTGTAGCACTGTAGCCTAATTCATCCGCACGCACCAGTACACAGACTACAGAGTTGGCGTCTTCTCTCCTCTCTCCAGCTGTGGCCTATTGCTCGTTATTGCTTACCCGGAAAGGAAGCCTCATCTGAAAGTTGAACAATTTGTTCAACTTTCTGCTTAATTGCGAACGCAGTGATTGCGAACGCAGCACTAACTATGAGACCCTGCAGATCGTGTCTGTCTGTCTGTGTGTGTGTGTCTGTCTGTCCCGCTGTGACACCACCCGCCCGCCACCAGAGGGCGCAGCTGTAGCACGCACACACACACACATACACACACACACACCATAGACTGTAAAAAATATGGACAAAGCGTTCGCCGGGTCTAACATGGACGTAAAATGAAGCCTGTTATTCCTGCACTGTAAGTCGCCATCTTTCTAGATCCGTTTGGTACCAGCTGGCCATTGGCTGGCTCCGTTTTGGACCAGCTGGCCATTGGCTGCCCAGACAACGAGGCGGGACTTCCCCCCTTCTTCTCCGTTGTTTTTTATTTTGACTCGAGTGGGAGGGGAATCCCGATCATAGACTGTAACGGTAGCCACGCCCCTCAGAACATACGCGATGGTTTCTTTTCTTTATGGTCATTTTTTTAATTAATGGGACCATAATTTTCCAAAAAGAATATTATGACATTAGAAATGAGACTTTAAACTAGTGACTGGAAGAAGAAAGTATTCATGACCATGTTTATTAAGGTAATACAGTCTAGGTGAAGTTGGGCCAAAATACATGGGCCTCTATGGAGCTATGGGGCTTTTTGGGTCCAGTCCAGCGCCACAACAGGCCATTATATGAACTACCGATTTCAAATGAGGCTTCACAAAATATCTGGCTGACTGCCCCCCTGATACACACACACACACACAGTAGAAAACTTAAAAAAATTACTAACTAAAAAGAAAAAAAAAGTACGTAATTAATTCTAATTGTTGTTATTGCAATTTACGAGCTGCGTTCGCTTCCCGCGTTTGCGCGTCTTACTTGTACTAATAACAAAGTATATGCTGAGCAACAGAGTAGTGTAACATAATATGAGGTAATATGTTTGCCTTGTATATCATTGAAAGGAAAAAGACTAGACTAGAGTGACAGGGTAAATATCTCTGTACTGCTATGTGTCTAAATTATTTATTTGAGAGTTTAGTCAAAATAAGAAAATAATTTTGCATTAAGATAAGATTTTGTTTGTTTAAAAGATTGATTTAATAATAACTGATCTCAATATTGACCCATAATAGGTTTGGCCATAATCATGCAGTCTAAAAATGGTACAAAAAAACTCTTAGTAGTAAGTAAAGTAAAGTAGTATTTTATTATTTTATTTGACCTCATATTTAAGTTATTTTATACCATTTTGTAACCGAAAGAGGGAACCGTTAGGAACCGGAAATCGATAAGCGGAACCGGTACCGGTATGTCATGCAGTTACTGCAGGCATGCGTTTGATTTTGGAGGACTGGTGGGAGACAGGGGTGTCATTTGGGGTCTCCAGTAGTTCTCCATTTGGAGGACTGGTGGGAGACAGGGGGGTCATTTGGGGTCTCCAGTAGTTCTCCATTTGGAGGACTGGTGGGAGACAGGGGGGTCATTTGGGCTCTCCAGTAGTTCTCCATTTGGCTGCAGACGCCAATCTGAAAATGTTCTGTGTGTTCCCAGCATGTTTCAAATATTTCAAAAAGTGGTTAAAGTTTTGCTCGGGACCCTGTGGACCTTCTACTGTCTACAGTTAGCCCATGTCTATTTACTCCTGTGTTTACAGTTCCTTGTACCTTAGAGCTGTTGTGTGGAAATAATAAAAAGTCCCCCCTTTCTGTGGAGGTCTGGAAAACAATCATTAACATGGTGAAGTACATCTTGATGTCGTCATCAAGATGTACTTGACATAGTAAAATGTTGAAATTAGTGGAATTCCCCTTTTAACCCATTCTGACAGGGCACCCATTTTGGTGTCGGCATCATGTTATGCTTTAGCTATTTAAAAATAGCAGATCTACAAGCTCATATCGCGCCACCGAGTGGCGCGATACGAGCTTGTAGGTCTGCTATTTTTTTTAAATCGAAGAGCGACTGACATTTTTAGAATCTGATCTCAGGTCAGAATGGGTTAAGTGTTTGTATTTATAGGGGCTCCCCAGCACAAGTGTCAAAATAGGTACAGTATCTACAGTATGTGGCACGAAAACATTTGAGGACCACTGGTTTAGATCTCCTGGTGTTTCCCAGTGTAGTGTCCTAGCAGACGCTCTTAATCCAGAGTGACATACATTAAGTAAGAACAAAAACATGGACATCAAATACATAGAAAAATAGACATCAAGAATCATACGTAAGAACCCAACAGTGGAATATCTATATAATGAAACGATGCATATACAGTACTATAAGAGTGCAATGTCTACATAAAATGCTAAATTGCATAAGTTGAGCTTTTGCATACGCCTGTAAGGCCGTCGAGGCTAGGGCAAGTGCTACGGTAAGTGCTACGGGCAAAGATTAAATCTGAAGAGGTGGGTTTTCGGACTACGGTGGAAGATTGGGAGTGAGTCTGCAGTTCTGATTGCAATGGGACGTGCATTCCATAGTTTTTGGAGCCAGAAGGGAGAAGAGTTTGGGACCTGTGGAGTGTTTTTAGTGAATGTACTTCTAGCTTCCCATGCGTTGGCTGATCTGAGCATGCGGGAGGGTTTGTAGGGTCCGATCAGACTTGCAAGATCTGGGGGAGCCATACCTTTTTTGGTTGCTTTGAATGCCAGCATCAGAGTTTTGTACTCAGAGTTTTGTGCCAATGGAGGAAACGGAGAAGGGGGGAGACATGTGAGAATTGGTCTGGTTGAAGACCAAGCGAGCTGCGGCATTTTGAGTCCAAATTTCATTCTGACCCCTCCACGAAAAGGCCTCGTTGTCCTGAACCCTTATCTATCATTTATGTACATTATGGATCAATAGTGTGGACTTAGACTGTTTTTCGTCTGTGGCATTTATTGGAGAGGCTTAAGTGCGCATGCCGGCCAGGCCAGTAAGGAGAGCGTCCTAGTGCCCTCCTTGTTGTATCCCGCCTGTAACTGGATTTAGTTTTCTGCTCATTCTGCTTTGGTCGTAAATCAGACCTGATCTGACTCTGTCCTATATCCTGCATTTGGGTCCTCTCCACTCTCCTGACTCACACAACGTGACAATATTGATAATTAACTGTCAAATACGTGAATTAAAAATCTAATTAATTGGCAACCACGATCTTTATTAATGAATGGCTGTCGGGTAATGCAGAGGTTCTCAACGTTTTTGGCTGGGGGGACCCCCGGAAATGCTTTGGCCATGTCTCGCGAACCCTAGATTCCATCTCTACACACCGACTCTCTTAAATAGGTGATCTACGAGCGTCGAGCTTGTAGATCTGCTATTCTTTGCCTTCGTTCTCATCACAAAATAGGAAACGCTGAAGTTCAAGTGGTTAAAGTTCAGCATGAATGCTTGACTTGTGACATCACGTGAAAGGGATCAGATGTTTTCATTGTAAATACACACACTGGGGGCTATTGCTTTGCTCTCCTGGTGTGTGTGACTGTGTGGAGGAGGGTGAATCCAACTGTTCCAATACCACAACACACTCACACACTGTGACATTAATGTTCTTCTAATTACAGAATGCCAACCAACACTGTCTTGTCCTAGCCTCGGCGACCTTACGTATCATCGTATGCAAAGGCTCAACGTATGCAAATTAGATGGCATGTAGACATAGCACTCTATAGTGTATAGTTTCATTATATAGATAGTCCACTGTTAGGTTCTTAGGTCCGTCAGGTATAGAAACCTCCCTCGTGTGTTTTTTCCGTAAATCAACGCCTGATCATACTAACTACAGCGTCACACAAAAGCATCAAGAGTAGCAGATCTGCGTGGAGATCTGCTACTTTTGCTGTTTTATGAATTTGAATCCTGAAAAGTGACATATTGGATATTATGAGGTTTCACACCGAAGCCAAGATGAAGTTCAAATTCACTCGTGGACAATGATAACAAACGGCACAATGCTCTGGGTCTGGACACTCCGCTTACTGCCCCTGCACTTACTCAAATCCCTGAGTCACCCCAAGTCAACATGTCGAAGTGCCCCTGAGCAAGACACTTAACCCCTAAAGCTAACCCCCCATTACGCCCATATCGGACAGACTCAGCGGCAGAAGCAGTTGGATAGTCTCTTGCCAGTTGGATAGTCTCTTACGGCACTATTGACGGGTGTGCTAACTAATGCCAACACACTAGCAGGCTGAAGCATTCTGACCTGAGATCAGATTCATACGAGGTTTCCGCCGGACACACACTGGTCTGATGAACCCATTCTGACCTGAGATCAGATTCTAAAAATGTCAGTCGCTCTTCGATTTTTCAAAAATAGCAGACCTACAAGCTCGTATCGCGCCACTCGGTGGCGCGATATGAGCTTGTAGATCTGCTATTAGATCTGCTATTTTATGATGCTGACACCAAAATTGGTGCCCGGTCAGAATGGTTTAACAACTCTCCCCTTTTGTCCATCATAGCCATCTCAGGCCATTTTATTTCTTTGGATCATTCAAAACCTAAATCAAACCTAAATGGATTGGGATCACTTTGATATTATCCGATCTGAGATCATATAATTATCTCTGCAAACATTGCCAATAAGAAATATAGGTTTAAGGTTTGATTGATCAAATAATGCCTTTGACAGACTAAAGCCTATGTACTGGGAGCTGACCAGTACAACCACAGTCTGATCCTAGTGTTGTACTGGGATCTGACCAGTACAACCACAGTCTGATACTGTTGTACTGGGAGCTGACCAGTACAACCACAGTCTGATACTGTTGTACTGGGATCTGACCAGTACAACCACAGTCTAATACTAGTGTTGTACTGGGAGCTGACCAGTACAACCACAGTCTGATACTAGTGTTGTACTGGGAGCTGACCAGTACAACCACAGTCTGATACTAGTGTTGTACTGGGATCTGACCAGTACAACCACAGTCTGATACTAGTGTTGTACTGGGAGCTGACCAGTACAACCACAGTCTGATACTAGTGTTGTACTGGGATCTGACCAGTACAACCACAGTCTAATACTAGTGTTGTACTGGGAGCTGACCAGTACAACCACAGTCTGATACTAGTGTTGTACTGGGATCTGACCAGTACAACCACAGTCTGATACTAGTGTTGTACTGGGATCTGACCAGTACAACCACAGTCTGATACTAGTGTTGTACTGGGATCTGACCAGTACAACCACAGTCTGATACTGTTGTACTGGGATCTGACCAGTACAACCACAGTCTGATACTGTTGTACTGGGAGCTGACCAGTACAACCACAGTCTAATACTAGTGTTGTACTGGGAGCTGACCAGTACAACCACAGTCTGATACTAGTGTTGTACTGGGATCTGACCAGTACAACCACAGTCTAATACTAGTGTTGTACTGGGAGCTGACCAGTACAACCACAGTCTGATACTAGTGTTGTACTGGGAGCTGACCAGTACAACCACAGTCTGATACTAGTGTTGTACTGGGATCTGACCAGTACAACCACAGTCTGATACTAGTGTTGTACTGGGATCTGACCAGTACAACCACAGTCTGATACTGTTGTACTGGGAGCTGACCAGTACAACCACAGTCTAATACTAGTGTTGTACTGGGAGCTGACCAGTACAACCACAGTCTGATACTAGTGTTGTACTGGGAGCTGACCAGTACAACCACAGTCTGATACTGTTGTACTGGGAGCTGACCAGTATACAACCACAGTCTGATACAGTTGTACTGGGAGCTGACCAGTACAACCACAGTCTGATACTAGTGTTGTACTGGGAGCTGACCAGTACAACCACAGTCTGATACTGTTGTACTGGGAGCTGACCAGTACAACCACAGTCTGATACTAGTGTTGTACTGGGATCTGACCAGTACAACCACAGTCTGATACTGTTGTACTGGGAGCTGACCAGTACAACCACAGTCTGATACTGTTGTACTGGGAGCTGACCAGTACAACCACAGTCTGATACTGTTGTACTGGGAGCTGACCAGTACAACCACAGTCTGATACTAGTGTTGTACTGGGATCTGACCAGTACAACCACAGTCTGATACTGTTGTACTGGGAGCTGACCAGTACAACCACAGTCTGATACTGTTGTACTGGGAGCTGACCAGTACAACCACAGTCTGATACTGTTGTACTGGGAGGCTTGGGAGCTGACCAGTAAAGCCACAGTCTTATACTGCACTATATTATACTATTCTGACCGGGCACCCATTTTGGTGTTGGCATCATGTTATGCTTTATCTATTGAAAAACAGCAGATCTACAAGCTCATATCGCGCCACCGAGTGGCGCGATACGAGCTTGTAGGTCTGCTATTTTTGAAAAATCGAAGAGCGACTGACATTTTTAGAATCTGATCTCAGGTCAGAATGGGTTCGTCAGACCAGCGTGTGTCCGGCGGAAACCTCGTATGAATCTGATCTCAGGTCAGAATGGGTTATACTAGTATTACTGCAGTTGTGGGTTCAGTAAATGGGCCCTTCCACGGGGTTGGGGGAAGGGGTGAGTGTTGACATTCACTCCACACAGATTTGTCGTGCTGGTCCAGGGAATGAAACGAGGAACCTGATAGGGTAACAAGTGTACTCCAAACTTTTCGACAAACGGTAAATACTGCCTTCCCTCTATCTGTTCTAACGGGTTCTTTTAATCCTGTTCAGTCTAAACTAGTCCCCAATAAAATCCCCTAAACCAAATGTTCTATACTGTATTTATGGAAATAGCGTATGGACACATGGCAGAGCACACGTATTATAAATAGCTGATGTGTGCACGCACACACGTGCGCGCGCACACACACACACACACACACACACACACACACACACACACACACACACACACACACACACACACACACACACAACCTACATGACTGAATGAAATATCTAAGGGGGTTAAATGACTTCTTTTTTTAAAGTTAAAAGTACTAGTTCTGATACCTTAGTGCTCCAGCCATGATGGCCTGTAGTCAGACGACCATAGGTGATGATGATGATGATGATGATGATGAAGATGATGCCAAAGCAGACTCATGCAGCTTCCTGCAACAAAAGGAAAAAATGGTTCAAGTCACGGCGTGTTTTTTTCTCTTTTTTCCTGGGGATGTCCAACCAGAATGATGTGTGTGTGTGTGTGTGTGTGTGTGTGTGGCTATCTTTAAATCTCTCTTTTATGTGTGCAAATGCATGTGTAATTGTGCGTGTGTGTGTGTGGTAAGCCTGTGTATGTGCGTGCGTGCGTGTGTGCCCAGCGTAGTTATTATCTGAATATAGAAACAGGCACATTGGAATTTCCAGTCTGTTGATGATCATTTAGGGACAATCCTTGATTTCTCCTTCGCCGTACAAACGAGCATCACATGCTCCTCCAATCAGCCCCGAGTCTAAACACACAGCATTTAATACATTGCTAACAAACTAGGGCTACGAGCAATTAACCCCGAATATACCAAAACCAACGTTTGGAACCAACACAACCAACTTAATAATGAGCGAGGTGCTCTTGTCGGTTTAACCGACAAGCAGGGTTACAGTATTTATATATTTAGTTTTCATTTCTTATGGAAGGAGGTATAGGGCCCGCACACGCCGTTCTTTTGGTAAAGAATGACTTTATTGAATAAATAAACAACGTTTTCGATCTTGACAGATCCTCGTCAGGTCAGTATGGATCTGTCACGATCGAAACGTTGTTTATTTATTCAATAAAGTAATTATTTACCAAAAGAATAATTAATCCATAAATCCGTATTGGCCCTGCACCCACTGGCGAGGTGCGTGTAACTGTAGTATGCTCTGAAATTGTTTTCATTTCTTATATCAATGAATCAATACAAAACAATTCTAATGGATTGTTTTTATATAATTAACCAAATGCTTAGTCTGATTAACGACTTAGGCCCTGTATTAGGTTATTTAATGGTGGCGTATAAAAATATAGTGAAAATAGCCAGTGTACGTAGAAAGCTCACAATGTGTCGCACTTGCATCGTGGCACGTTGTGAGCTTGTGGATCTGCTATTTTCACCGTATCTTTGTATTATCGTACGCATTGTAATCACAATCGAGGCAAAATATTATGTCATAGGCCCATCCCTCTAAACAATCAAACTTCAGACAGATCGTATAAGTATAAGTATAAGTCAGTTATTATAGGCATATACTCGCCACCAGCTCATATATGACTACAACACATTATTACATTGATTGGCATTATTATTAATATTGATTTATAATACAATGTGCAATAATCTATTCATGTATGCCTACTATTGTAGGCCTATAGGGCTGGGTCATGTGGACTAAGCTAAATCAAATGATATTAATCTTGTGACGATAATATCGTATTGGGAAATATACATTTTAAAATAAATACATTTAAAAAAATCACAAAAATAGTGAAAATAGCCTATAGCCAATTAAGCTGCATCACATTAGCCTCAAGTAGCCCGCTGCCCACCTTCATCTGCCTTATTTGCAATGCATATTGCAGCGATATATTAATATCACTGCACTATAATTAGTAACTAATTGGCCTATAGTTATAATACTAATTAGTATCGCTATCACTGTATCACATGAGCTCGCGTAACATAATTATATTGTATAGTTATTGTTAAGTTTAAAAAGCTTATGTAATTATAATATAAAACAATGCTTAATTATTAGACCAAATCAGATATGATAGCTCCTATCCCAAATCCCAGAAGATATGAATTCCCCAGGGGCCAGATTACATATACTCTTCAATCTGAAATCAGAGGAACCCGAAATGTCCAATGTTTTCTCTCCTATTCACTCAATCAGTTGCTTTATCAAACATGTGCGGGGGAGGATAGTCTACAATTATGAAACTAAATGAATGATTGACTGAAAAAATTATAATAAAATGTTCAATATCGCATGCATAGCCTACTAATTAATTGGAACAATCACGATCGAGTGAATAAGTGATTAGTTAAAAAGAAAGTTATTAAAGTTATGCAATGTTGTTGACTAAGATTATGTGCACACTATAGGCCTATTGGCTATTGCACAACTATAACAATTGTTAGGCTATATACCACACAGTAAGGACATTCATTGCACAACTTGTTACGATGCAACAACAACGTATATATTGCTAGAAAGCAGCGATACCAGCTTTTGCTTTTAAAAACATGCCGGTGAGACTGCACTCATGCACTGTCTGTCGTGTCTAGTCTGCGTGTATGCAAATTTCCCTGCATAATACTTTGATCAAAGTCGGCGATGCATCTCTTTATTTACTGCTAAGTGTTTTAAGAAATGCCCGTTGTAGTGATCATTACAACATTTCCGCGATCAATATGCTGCAGGCTATATCGCATTTGCAGACGAGTGTGCAAAAGTTAAACACCGTGGGTCACCGTGACCGCAATGTCAATAGATCAATGTATAATCCATGTCCTTACCTTATAAAACATGATGCATGGACGCGTGTTTGTTGTTGCTGATCAGAGCACTGAGTGTAGTACATGTTATGATCGGTGTGTGTGTGTGTGTGTGTGTGTGCGTGTGTCAGCCTGTCAGTGTGGAAAGCCCCGCTGTACAGGGGAATTCCGCTTACAGTACGTAAGGTACACTTTTGCCTTGAATTTCAGGGTCTGTTGGGCGTTAACGCCCAATCAAGGTTATGATCATAGCTGTGGCTATTATGGTTCAATTTCAATAAAATAATAAAATAATAATAATAATAATCACACACACACACACACACACACACACAGCCTAGAGAAAAATAAAAATAATAATCTACAAGCTCACACATGTTTTGGGAAAATGTAGAATTTTGTTTTCTGGCACAAAACATTTTCAGATGGGTAAATATATGCTAGGCCTGGCCCTACACTATATTAATAAATGGGTTTTTTTTTTTTTTTTTTAAGATATTTTTTTGTGGCTTACGCCTTTTATTGATTTTTTAAGGGACAGATAGTAGGCTGACAGGAAACGGGAGAGAGATGGGGGGATGACATGCGGTAAAGGCCGTGTCGGGTTCGGGAGTCGAACCCGCGGCACACCGCGACTGGATCACCAGTCCGGTGCCCAGACCGTTACGCTACGGCCTGGGCCATAAATGGGGGTCTTTGACGTGAAAAGGTCTAAGAACCTGCTAGTTCATGGAGACAGGGATGATGACTATGATTCATAAAATGTGATTGTTGTAATGCTTTTACACTATTATTCCAAAAACATCCCATATATTATAAATAATAAACAAATAAATGAAAAGAAAAAAAAACAAAAGAAAAACTCAAACTAATACCGAAAGTAAACATTTTTAAACAATAAAAACTAAACTGAAACAAGAAAACCCACTCTGGAAACTATTAAACGTAAATAATTGTGTCCTCTATTCATTTCATAATTATGGATACAAGGTTTACATTGTATAGCCTAAAATTATAATGAAGCTATATTGTGGAATCAGCACAATGTTGAGTAGGCCTACACTATAGGCTATATATACTATGTCATTATAAGTATGGGCTACCAGGGCTGAACTGGCCACAGGTCGTACCGGGCCAGTATAAAAACTTTTTGTTTTTTTGACAGGCAGGCAGGCCAATGGTGGCAGGCCACCAGGAAAGGTCCGGGCGTGCTGCCATTCTGCCAGAGTGTCATCATAATAATGTCACTGTACCTGTATCAGTGAGTGACAAATAAACCTCTATACAAAGGGTTATTGTATCATTTATGTTGTTCTGTAAAAGTGGTGGTATTGGGGCTTGTTTGTTTTTGTGTGTGCCTCCATGGAGCGGGCGGTAGAGCGCGCTGGTTGTGGTGGGCCGGTCTGGGCCAAATTCACGCCAAAATGACCTGGCCGAATTTTTGTCCCAGTCCAGCCCTGTGGGCTACATTGTATTACCAATGTATGACAAACTTCTGAAATCATCACACATGCAGCCTGCTGATTGGAGGAGGTTATAGAGGTTTGAAGGTGCACAGGGGTTTGTTTTATTGCAGTGGTTTTCAACCTTTTTCATAGGACCATTATTTATTCGGCAATAATTACATGCCGTATTGATGTGGTGATCAAAATAACAATTATTCAATGATCTGTAATTGTGTCGACAATAATTTAACTCTTGAGAGCGTAAAATGAATGACCCGTATGGGTCCATTTGGTTTCATTTCACGCTCTCAAGAGTATGAGGGTGCCTGCTTTTGGTTACCAACTCTCCATCCCTTAGCTAGGGACCACCTGGGACCGTCTCAAGGACCACTGGTGGTCCCCGGACCACTGGTTGAAAACCACTGTTTTATTGGAGAAACCGTGTCTGCACACTGTATCTCAGCTCTTCCCTTCCTTCTCCAGTGCAGTGTTTCTCAACCTGTGGGTCAGGACACTACGGGTGTCCCACTCCCCAGATGACAGTCAAGTGTCAATTTAATACGTTTTAAGAAATCAACAAACTATAGGCTATACCATACAAACTGGTCAAACATTGGCCACATTGTCAAATAGTATAAGAGGCAACGATTTTGAAAAGAGACGATCTACAATCTCGACTATTTTCTGGCATGCGACTCAACGCCTCGCATCGTGAGCTTGTAGACCTGCTATTTTCACAATGTATGCATCTGTGGAGCGGAGCAAAACACAATGTAATGCCTCAACACCTACCTGTACATTCCAAGTGCTTGTCAGGCCTGAAAAGGGTGAAATCCACTGTTCCAGTGTATGTATTGACGTTCAGCACCTGTACAATATGTTTGTTGTGATGTTTCTGAGTTTAATTTCTTTGCTGCTCCTCCTATCTCCATTTTTTTGTTTGTGTGTTTTTTCATAAATACACTTCATACTACAGTATCACACAGAAGCATCAAAATTGGCACACCCACTTTTATTTTATATAAAACTACAACTTTATTGGTATTGTACAAAAAAACTCAGTTCAAACATTTCTCTCATAAGCACAGAAGGCAAAATACATTTGATGCTGCTTGGAGTATAAAACTGTAAAAAAGATAATACATTAAAAACACTTGTCCCTGACAGGTCCAACCTGTATGTCAGAATAACATGCCAGACCTGTATGTCAGAATAACATGCCAGACCAACACCTAAAGTAGTCCTGACTGATTTGGATATACAAAATTACAACTAAATACAGTTAAACTTGATCTCAGCATCACTTTGTTAATGTCCTCATAACTTGACTCGTCCATCTCCATAACAGCTATTGACTGTTTTCCGTTATTGTATGAAAGGCTTTAGCTGAAAATAGCAGATCCACAAGCTCACAACACGTCACAGAGCAACACAATGTGAATTACCATTCCACCTGCCACTGACCGACCGACGACATCTCATCTCATCTGCTCTCCTGGGAACTAAAGTCCAGCAGCAGGAAGTCCTGTGCCATGGGGATGCTATTCTCGTCGCACAGGAAGTGACTGCGTACGGTGAGGAGGAAGTTCTGTCTGGCCGGCGACAGGAGGGCCAGTATCCTGTCTGACACAAGCTGGATGTGTCTGACCTCTGTCCCTGGAGCTGCGTGCGTGCGTGTTAGGGGTTAAAAGACAAGAAACAACCAAAACAGAAAAACTACTTTGAGTACCGGGTATGTACAAAAAAAGCTGTATAAACTGCATGTATTGTTATTATTATCATTTAAAAATCACGTACACCGCCTGTAATTGATCCATTTGCAACACTGAGGCCCCTTTTCCACCAAAAGAACTTTTCACAGAACCGGTGGTCATTTTTTGGTTCCAGTTCCGAACCTGAACCAATTCATTTTCAGTGGAAACACTTTGAACTGGGTTCAATATTAGGCGGGGAAAGAATAACCGAAACGGTTCAACTCTGGTGGAAAAGGGGCTTGAGAGCGTACGTAGTGTACAATACGACAAATGGAACCAAATGGACCCGGCGTACACTCAGAGTTGAATGAAGTGTGAGTGGATGGATAGTGAAGTTCTTACCGACAGTCTTGTGCAGTTTGTCAGGTGGAGTGTTCAGCAGAATCTTCTGCAGCAGTACAGCTGGAACCTGAACACACAGCTCACTGTCTGCCTCCCTGACCGTTAACATGGCAGGCCTAACACACACACACACACACACACACACACACACACACACACACACACACACACACACACACACACACACACACACACAATTTGAATGTTGGTGGATATTGGTGGTGTCGTGGTTAAACTTCTACGGTCTCCTCCTCAGCTTTCTACTGTCTGTCTCTCCTACAATATCTGTCTCTCTCTCAGCTTTCCTACTGTCTGTCTCTTCTATACTGTCTCCCCCTCGTCTTCCCTACTGTCTGTATCTCCTACACTGTCTCCCTCTCAGCTGTCCTATTTAGCCGGGAAGCCACAGGCCCAAAAGCTCGAGGAACCTGTGATGTCTGAACCTGTGATGTCATGACATACTTTTTATTTGTGCTTTTTGTATTCACTTGGTCATTAAGGTCCACAGAATGAGAGGTCTGCTCTGCCGGAAACATTGCGAAAAAAAGGTTGTGGCCATTTTTGTATACCACACCATAAGACAAATTAATGTCAAAACTATAGGTTTTTTGCACGAAAAACACTCCTTGGCCTAAATTCAGCCATAGCCACTTAGGGTTGTGAGCCACATGTGCCCAAATGTGCTGACCTCATCACATTTGTGATGACGGCTATGGATATGGTTTTTAGGCCAAGGAGTAATTTTTGTGCAAATCTAATGCTTGGAATGGATTCAGAATCATGAAAACCCCCTAGTTTGACATGCTACTTAAAGCATGATGAAATTTGGACATTTTTGCCTTAGGCTGTCTATGGTGTGGTATACAAAAATGACTGTTTTTCTGTCTATGGTGTGGTATACAAAAATGACTGTTTTTCTGTCTATGGTGTGGTATACAAAAATGACTGTTTTTCTGTCTATGGTGTGGTATACAAAAATGACTGTTTTTCTGTCTATGGTGTGGTATACAAAAATGACTGTTTTTCTGTCTATGGTGTGGTATACAAAAATGACTGTTTTTCAGACCTCTTACTCTGTGGACCTTAAAGGGGAATTCCACTCATTTTCAACATTTTACTATGTCATTAATATACCTTAGAGCTGTTGTGTGGAAAGAATATTCTGTGTTTCCTAGAACTGGAGGTCTGAAAAAAACATTATCAGACTAATCAATGTAGTCGTAATCATAAAAAATAAAGATAGGCCATACGTGCTCCCAGTGGTCGGCTCCTCACTGTCAGGTGAGTCAATAGGATACAACAGCAGTGACAACACAGAAATGTCGTTATGCCAATCAATTGACAGTAGATTAGTTAACCCATTCTGACTGGGCACCCATCTTGGTGTCGGCATCATGTTATGCTTTAGCTATTGAAAAATAGCAGATCTACAAGCTCATATCGCGCCACCGAGTGGCGCGATACGAGCTTGTAGGTCTGCTATTTTTGAAAAATCGAAGAACGACTTTTTTTTTTTTAGAATCTGATCTCAGGTCAGATTGGGTTCATCAGACCAGTGTGTGTCCGGCGGAAACCTCGTTATGAATCTGATCTCAGGTCAGAATGGTTTAATATGTTACCTGAAGTAGCGGCGTACGGTGGTGTGAGGCAGACACGGGTAGCAGGGACAGTAGATTCCGTTGGCGTCCGTGTCCAGCTCGACGGCACAGCGGCCGCAGCCCGTGTAGGTCACGTCCCCGTTCAGCGTCTCCGCGATCTGCTCCGGGGACGAGCCGCTGTCCAGGGGTTGCAGCGGTGCATTCTGGGAAGGGCTTCCCTGGAACTGCAGGGCCACGATTTGAACTCTCAACTCCACGTCACCTTGTGAAGAAGACCAAGGTCGTTAAATCGTAGAACCAGTTCTATGTGAATCCCCAAATACTGTATTTATTTTACTCCACTAGTTATTTTTAAACTTTAGTTCCAAGTTACTTGGTAGATTTATATTATTATTATCACAAAACACATGAATCACTGAAGCCTTATTGAAAAGAGGTGATCTACATAAACAGGGTTTTCAACAGGTGGTCCGTGGGACCACTGGTGGTCCGTGAAGGCATTGCATGTGGTCCCTGACCATGCATTTAGTATTGTAGCAAAGTGAAGATTTTGTATTTTCTTCCACGGAACAATGCACTACTTTTGGCGGACTTGTTATCAGTTATTGGGAAGTCTGAGGTTAAGAAATTCCCCAGAAAAGGGACTTCTCAAGAAGGGTGCAGTCTACCAGCTTACCTGATTGAGTCATCTTTATTAGGAAATGTGCCCATATAATCATGTGTCTGCTCTATCAGTACTGCCAGTTAACCTCAATGAGAGCGGCGCAGATATCAGCCATTTTAAACTGATTAAAGTATTGTACAGTGACAACTAAAGTCTCTGTAATGTTTGTTGTACTATTACTAAACAAGAATTGATGACAGTCATATTATTGTAGATAGGCTATTTTTTATTATTATATATTTAGTAAAGGAATGGTTTTGGTCATACAAGGTTTCCACCTGCCGGCAATATATTGTTCTGTATCAGTATCAGTCAGTTTTACCAGATTCCATTGAAATTGGCTACTATGACTGCCTATGAATTCCACAGGCCTGGGTGTACAACCTGACCTGGCAGGGATATGCGGCCCGGGCGGCCACACAGTGCTCACAGCAAGTGAGCTGTCTCTGTTGCGCAGCGAAAACGGCTTGAACAATGTCAAACTGTCGTGATTCTGTCACGATTGTAGTAACGGCTCAAAACCTCCCAGTTTAAGCGGGAAATGTCCGACTCTACTCACGCAGTTGATTTGATTGACGTTGACATGTCAGTCTTTCCCAAAACGAGAGTCTAAAAATGTGTAGAGTTATGGGTGCATTTGGTTGTATTTGTACACGCTCAGGTCGCCCGTTCTCCCAACCATCATATATCGCATGATTCGCATGTGTTTCTGTCTGTCACCCATTAAATCAACGAGTCTGCTGCCACGTTTTAGCTGCGCTCCGCTGTTATGCTACAATTAGTGACCCTAAATAATTCTGAGGCAACATGGCTGGAGCCGACCCTGATAGCCGCACAGAGCCGCCATTGGACTGGCCCCATGAAGTGAACGGAGATGTCGTAACTCACACACACACACACACACACACACACACACACACACACACACACTAACTGACCGGTGTATTTCTGTGACAGCAGGGTTTGTAGGTCCAGCTCTATACTGGTGCTGCTACTGGTTCTGTGGAAGTCCCGGGCCCGGCTGTCGCTGGGGGCCAGGGGCCGCACGGAGCCCCAGGGGGTGGAGTGGAGTTCGGGGAGGTCAGAGGTGGAACGGTCCCTCACCAGGAGCACGCGGAAGTCCCACACGGCGTCTGAAACAACATGGGAGGCGGAGGTACATTCCACACCTCAGTGTCTATGTATTGGCATCACTTCATTTGTGCCGCGCTGCAAGCCTTGTACATCTTGTACAACCTTTCACAGGTCCATTCGGTTCCATGTGTACGCTCTCATAGTTATGGTGGTCCTTAAAATGAAATTATGCTTATTGAGTTCTTGCATTGCATCACTGGTACCTTTATTCCTGTTAATGCATGGCAGCCAGTCTAGAGCGGCTCCCCACAGCACTACTGACCCCTGCTGGCCATCTGCCTGCTCTACGGTCAGCACAGCCTTCTGGAGCCCTGCAGTACGCCACCAACCTTCTGCTGCACTCTGCCACGCTGGAAGACAGACGCACACACACACACACACACACACACACACACACACACACACACACACACACACACACACACACACTGATGATATGATATGATATGAGCGAGTAGGAAAAAAACTGCCTAACAAATCTGATGTCACTGGTACGAGGGTTTCTGAAGTGTCCACAACCTGAGACACCTGAATTATGAGATAATGCTATCTCCAGTTCAAATATGATTATCTGGTGTTGTCGTAGCCTGAAAAGATTGAGAGCCACTGAATGAACACACATGCACGCACACACACACACACACACTCGCCCACACACACTCGCACACTCACACAGCCACACACACTCGCACACTCACACAGCCACACACACCCGCGCGCGCTGCAGTATACCTGTGACGTTGTGTGTGTGTGAGACTCGGAGCAGGGCGTGGACCAGAATGTTGGCTCTGAGGAAGCGCAGGCGGGCGTAGGGGAGGCTCTGACCCCCCGGGTGGTGCTGGCGGAGGCCGTGGGGGGGCAGGGCCGCCAGGAGGGGGCGACGCTCACGCACAAACACACACAGAGACCTCAGGGTACCACCGTTTATGTTCTGGAGGGCTGGAGAGAGAATCATAACCAGCTGGCAATTTATTAATGGAAAGCTATCTCTCCCACACAAATGACTCATTTGTGGGTCACGGAAATAGCGTAATAGCATGGACAACAGTGCCACCTGGTGGTGATGAGGTAGCAGTGATCTGTCCCAGGTTCAGCAATCTGCTGGTGAAGGTAGTTTGAAGGACGGTCTCTCCTCTCCATTTATCCTTGTTCACCTCCACTCCTAGACGCACGCACGCGCACGGACACACACACACACACACACACACACACACACACACACACACACACACACACACACACACACACATGATTAAGGTGATGTTAGGGTTAGAACAGGCTTACATTTAGTTACGAGTTACATTGTGCTTTGGGCTGGGGTGTTCTTTAAAATCGTACTATTTTGCCAATTACCGTTTTGTAGGTAGAGGCCTCTAGGTAGAGAACCACTGGTTTACGGTTACGGGTAACCTGTGATTAGGCCTGCCACAATTATTTTGCATATAAATAGTCATCGTTTTCATGTTGTAAATTTTTTACATTTTCAAATATATATATGGAAAAAAGCAGAAATATACCCACTTACGAAGTACAACATTTAGACTTTCTTTAGTATAAAACGAGTAAATATGTCAGTACTTTTAGTATATTTCAGTTATTTTACCCATTTTCCCTGTGGAATTTGTGTTTGCAACGCCTAAAAGCCAAACAGAAATTGAACATTTGTATTCATTATGTTCATTCTGTGCAATGTCTGAGACACAATTAAAATCGTCAATCACAATTATTTGTGTGACAATTATTGGTCAACTTAACAGCCCTACCTTTGACGAGCAGTACGTCTCCAGGTGAGACGGTCAGGGCCCAGAACGCCGCCTGTCGCCATAGCACCACCTTCATCTCAACGCCTGATTGGTCCGTCACAACGATGGACGCCAGGGGAATGCTAGTCCCTGCCAGCACCCCCCTTTTCACCTTCAATCAATCAATCAACCAATCAATCAATCACACTTCGTTGTCAAGCAGAATCCTTGAACAAATATCTCTCTCCATACATGTATTTTTTGTAAATTAATGCCCTACTTTGGCATTCCAAAACTGTCCCACAAAATCTTTGAAAATCTAGTATTAACAAGAGCTTGTGACTAAATAATGACTAATAATTGGATCCATAGAAACAGGTTATTTTTTCATTGTTTTTGTACTGTAAGGTATATAGGACGAATAGCAAAATAGCCAACCTGGACCTCCTTCAGGTGACATGGGTGGACCACGACCACTAGGACAGAGTATCTGAGCCCTGGAGAAACGCAGCGCACCAACAGTGTTGTAGCAGCTTGTGGTGTGATGCCAGTCTGCAGCGCCGCTCCTGCATGGGAGGAAGTGTCACACCTATAGACAGAACATACACAATACTGACCATGAGTTTGGAAGGCCAACATTATGTATCAAATCTGTTTTGTTCTGAAAGCCCAACGTGTTTATCGGCTTCTTTCCATGACAGAGGAGCCTCCGAAACAACCGATGGTTGTGATAAAACACAAGGGGGGCATGAGGCGAGAATCGTATACCTGACGACCGGTGCCACGGGTGGCTCCGGACACGTTTCAGTGGCAGTGACCTTCGGAGCCATTCGGGCTCTCTTGCGGTCGGGGGATTTGGACGGAGGAGAGCGTGACTTAGCGAGACACTTCCGAGGGCGAGGAGGCGACGGAGGAGTCAACCTGAACACCCTTGAGTCACCTCCTCCCGCCACCACCACCCCCTCCCGTCCAGCTGCTGCACCCCTCTCCCGCACCCCCCCTCTCCCCTCGGCCTGCTGGGAGCAGAGCAGCCCGTCCGGGGTGACTTCCAGGATCACACCCCCTTGCTGTGCCTCCGCCACCACCACCAGGCTGGCCGTCATGGGCTCGGAGAAGAGCTCTATGGAGCCTGGGTGGCTACTAGCCTGCCTCCTGGGAGACTGACTGGAGGCTTCTGGGCTGTAATGGCAAGAATAAAACTTTTCAAAAGCAAGTTGACAAAATTGTTTCATAGACATGAACACAAGCAAACATACTACGCAGTTCAATCAAGAATAAGAACATAGAAGGGGCAGTAACAAAGAAGATTAGAAGATTAGGAATGAAAGTGAAATAAATAGCTATTGACTTCCATCACCTGTAGAGTTCAGGGGTACTTGAGGAGACGGACGTAGGTGTGGCGCCGGAGCGTTTAGGTGGAGTTTTAAAACACGGAGGTGCGGCGGCGGGTGTGGGGGTGGAGATCTCCTCACTGTAGAGCTCAGGGGAGGAGGAGGAGTAGTATTTCTGGGGCCTCGGCGGGGAGTGCATGGACGGAGGTTGTTTGGGCGGGGTTTGTGGAGGCGGCGTGATAACCGGTTGTTCAGGTGGAGTCTGTGAACGCGTCCCGGTCGGAGCTTTGGGAGCGTGTTGTTCAGGTGGAGTCTGTGAACGCGTCCCGGTCGGAGCTTTGCGCGTCGCAGACGTCGTCGAGGTCCTCTCACCGGGGCCGCGTCCTGATTGGCCTCCATGTCTGCCTCTCAGCATCAAGGCCTGGCTGTGAGTCCACGAGCAGAGGAAGTCTGTCTGGATGGACAGAGAGGGGATGACCCTCCTCGCAGAGGAGGTTGGGTCGGGCTGTCCCAAAGGGAAGCAGCTGTCCAGGTACTCGTGAATGGACTCCGAGCATGGCTCCTCCTCCTCCTCCTCTACGTTCCTCGGTTGGTCGACCTTCTTGGCGTGCAGAAGAACCGCCTCCTTGGTTGTAATTAAACGGTCGTCGTCCTGACCTATTGTCAAACTCCTGGCAGGTTGCTCAGTCGTGGTGCTGCTGCCGGTGGGATGCTGGTTTTCCTTATCTGGAAGGGATTGGAAATCAAGGTTATTATGCCTAACTGAAATTAACTACTTGGGTATTGAAAAATAAATGGAAAAAAAAATATTTAACTGGAAAGAATAAGAACAATAAATACAAATATTAGGCCTAACTGAAACTAGAGACACCTGTACTATATTTTTATGGTTTCTGGTTTATTACACTAATACTTTTGAATTGTATACTCCATAATACCATAAAATACTAAAACTACAAGAATGCTCGCCTCAAAAAGCCATCGCCCCGGGTTAAATCCACCGACCGACGGTCGCCACCAGGTATTCCTAAGCGTAACTTCAGTAAAACTATGCCTGCCCAAAACCTATAACCTTATTCCTAAATGTATCCTCACTAAAACTATGCCAAACCCTTCATTTATTCCTAATCATAACCTCAGTGAAACGAATACAACAGCCACTGAGGGCCAACGGTCCGCGGAAAACAATGGGGGAGAGTGTGTTTTGGGTTACCAAACTAATACCATTTAAGAATTATTAATAACTGAACCAAACCAGCAATTCACATAACAAGCAAATGAAAACTAAAGTCAAAGAAAGAGTAAAAAGTAATGACACATTGTAAATAATAACCTTGCTGAGCATGCTGGACGGCTGCTGTTCTGTGAGTACATTGGTTTGCCATTCTGGGCCTGAGTTTACCGCCAAGCCAGCGGAGCTCCATGGTCCTCCACGGACCAGGGGGCTCTTCCTCAGCCTGCTCCCCGGCCTCACACACCGAGGCTGGGCTGGCAGAGGCACCAGGAGGGGCCCCCATGAACACATGCACTGCAGCATCCTCCTGACCACCTGTTATTAAACTCCCTGCAGGTTGTTGTTCGGTGGTGCTGGGGTGATGCTGCTCTTCCTTATCTGGAAACCATTATTGGACATCAAGGTTATTCTTATACGTATTATAAACCAAAAGATGGGAAAGAAATTAAGAAAAAAATAAACAAAGTAAATCAAACAAAAAATATGTTAGATATAACTGAAAATAAAAACAAGGTTTTACAAAAGAATTATGAGACTGAAACACTATCGCGTGTCTAACTAAAATCATAGAATGTCAATATTTCATACATACTGTAAAGCCTAGTTTGGGTGGATACCTATCCATCCATCCTGTCAGAAACCTTAAACCTAAAACTAAGACTAAACCCGTTCAAAACTACCGGTAAACTGAAATGTAAAACAAAAAGTCAAAGCGAAATAAAACAAAGCTATAATAATAACCTTTCTCAGAGCTCTGTGTTGTCCTGGGCCTGAGTTTACCTTCATGCCAGTGGAGCTCCATGGTCCTCCAAGGACCAGGGGGGACCTCCTCCCCCTGCTCCCCAACCTCACACACCGAGGCTGGGCTGGCAGGGAGGCGGAGGGCCCCCATGAACACATGGATCTTTGGCTTCTTGTCTGACATGCTGAAGTTGAACAATGTCCTCGGTGACACACAGAGGCAGGGAGGGAATACTGCCGTTTACTGGGGACAGTGATGGTGGTGGTGGTGACCTGGAGAGGAGAGGAAATCTAAAATGAGATAAATGTAGTTCCATTGCATTAATGTTGACAGCGTACAAATACGTAAGCAGAGCTTTTGCAGCATAACCAGGGTTCTGATACTGCTAGTTTGCTGCACCTGGGCCAGGGACTTATATAACATGATTGTGTATGATGAATTACCCTAGATTTTGTTTCTATCACACTGGCGAATCATGTTACACACTGCACCATCATGACTCAGCGAAAGAACTAAATGGTGATTGTCCACATGAATGTACCAGGAAGAATGTTATGTTCCTCTCACACATGGAAACGATAAAAGAGCACAATTACTCGGCTTAATGTTCTGCAGTCCTTCAACGGCTACTTTTTCTTCACTATGAGAATACACAAACGGTACACTGCTCACTGCTTTGTAGAATACACAGACAGTACACAGCTCACTGCTTTGTAGACCAGTCAGAGAATACACAGACAGTACACTGCTCAGTACAGTACACTGCAGTACACAGTACACTGTTTGCACAGTACACTGCTCACTGCTTTGTAGGCCAGTCTATCCAAGATTTGTAAGTAAGTAATCGTTCAATGTTTTTTATGGTCCTTAGGGTCATCCAAGAGAGATGAAGCTACAACTTGGGAGCTTGTAGATATGCCATTTCCCCCTTTTTTTTTTATATAATAATCAATAAAATGTATTATTTCGCAAAGCCCAAACCACACTAAATTGGGACAATACTGTTTTAAGGTAAACCACACCAATGCAACTCATTGAGTTGCTGTTTCAATGAGTTGCATTGGTGTGGTCTAACTGGGTTGGGCCCAATCCAACCCTTTGGTGTGGTTTGGGCTTGACATAATAAGTATTTCTCTTTACCAGTACCAGCACCAGCACCAGTACCAGGGAAACAGCAGAACTAACTCTCATCCCTGGTATTACAAGGACCTGGGAACGAACGAGAGCCTACAACTAACAAACCACTCACAACAAGCTCAACAGGTTCAATGTATAATGTCACGTCATGACCGCGTCCTTAAACCCTATACTTACTTAGTTGACTGGATTCTCAAGGGCTCTGTACTAGGACTGTAGGACACCTCTTGTTTTCTCACTACACTAAATATGTTTACGGACAACAGACAATTTACAACGCTGTGAGCGATTGGTTCATCTTTGCTGACTGTGCAAGAGATGCTATAGGCAAGTGGCTATAATCGTCTGAGAGCTGCATTGTAGGATGGTTGCATCACACCCTGTGTATGCCAGTGTTTCCCAAACCTTTTAGCTCGAGACCCAAATGAGGTATTTGCTGTCTCCCTGTGTCCCAAACTAGTGAAAGTAGCCGATCTACAGTGTTTAGATTTTTTGAAATAACTTGTAGGAAACAAATTCATTTTGAACATAAAAACATTTCCGCGACCCACAAATGGGTCCTGACCCGGTGTTTGGGACCCATTGATTGAGTGATTGATTGAAATATGTATTTTACAGTTTGCAGAATTACAGTACATTTCAAGGCAAGCACAAACTAACAAAGACTGTTAACTGTGAGTGGACGACCCAATTAAGCATTACACTTGAGGGTCCACCTTGTTCAATTCATCAAAACATTTAGAGACGTACAAATAGACACTTCTCTATAGTCAAAGAACAGAACAGGAATTCACCATGAAGGAGGTAAAAAGGGAAAAGAAGCATATACAGTGAGGGGATAAAGGGGTGGGCGGTGGGGAGGGGGGGTCCGTAGGTGCCCTTTGAGAGCGGTTTTGAAGGAGTCAAGGGATCCCAGTGCCGTTTCCGAGGCTACTGATGATGGGCTAACCAGTTCAGGCCTTCAGGGGTCAGAGGTTATCCAGTGAACACGTGGGCCTCTTGCACATGTTGTGGACAACATGTGACACGCCCCCCCCCCCAGTTCCCCCACAACACACATGTGTGATGAGTTATGATATATAGGCCACTGTGGAAATGCAAAAACAATTTTTACAGCGTTTAACTATAGGCACATGAGCGCAAACAATAAAACACCAAAAAAACTGCATTTGCTGCCTGGGGAAGAGTTGTTAACTCAAAACGGTCGCCATCCTCATCCGTTCAGATTTTCATTAATTTGTGCTGTATTGGACTGAGTTGCAGTCTACGAAACTATACATGGATTGAAGCAAAATAAAATCTCATGACTGATTGTGTCCTCCCCACACGGGCACAAGTACACACACACACACACACACACACACACACACACACACACACACACACACACACACACACACACACACACACACACACACACAAAACATGCTTTGTAAATGGTGCATTTATATAGTGCTTTTATCCAAAGCGCTGTACTGTATATAGATTGTGCATTAGATTCACATCTGGAGCAATTAGGGGTTATAGTCTCAGAGCTCAAGGTCACTTTCGACACTAACTCTGGAGCCGGGATCTAACCGGGAACCTTGCGGTTCCCATCCGGCAGCTATACCGGCCACTCTACCCCGACGCCCCCTGTAGACTGCAGTGAGGAGCTCTACCCTCGGAGCCCCCTGTAGTCTGTAGTGAGGTGCTCTACCCTCGGAGCCCCCTGTAGTCTGTAGTGAGGTGCTCTACCCTCGGAGCCCCCTGTAGACTGTAGTGAGGTGCTCTACCCTCGGAGCCCCCTGTAGTCTGTAGTGAGGAGCTCTACCCTCGGAGCCCCCTGTAGTCTGTAGTGAGGTGCTCTACCCTCGGAGCCCCCTGTAGTCTGTAGTGAGGAGCTCTACCCTCGGAGCCCCCTGTAGTCTGTAGTGAGGAGCTCTACCCTCGGAGCCCCCTGTAGTCTGTAGTGAGGTGCTCTACCCTCGGAGCCCCCTGTAGACTGTAGTGAGGTGCTCTACCCTCGGAGCCCCCTGTAGTCTGCAGTGAGGTGCTCTACCCTCGCAGCCCCCTGTAGTCTGTAGTGAGGTGCTCTACCCTCGGAGCCCCCTGTAGTCTGTAGTGAGGTGCTCTACCCTCGGAGCCCCCTGTAGTCTGTAGTGAGGAGCTCTACCCTCGGAGCCCCCTGTAGTCTGTAGTGAGGTGCTCTACCCTCGGAGCCCCCTGTAGTCTGTAGTGAGGTGCTCTACCCTCGGAGCCCCCTGTAGTCTGTAGTGAGGTGCTCTACCCTCGGAGCCCCCTGTAGTCTGTAGTGAGGTGCTCTACCCTCGGAGCCCCCTGTAGTCTGTAGTGAGGTGCTCTACCCTCGGAGCCCCCTGTAGTCTGTAGTGAGGAGCTCTACCCTCGGAGCCCCCTGTAGTCTGTAGTGAGGTGCTCTACCCTCGGAGCCCCCTGTAGTCTGTAGTGAGGAGCTCTACCCTCGGAGCCCCCTGTAGTCTGTAGTGAGGTGCTCTACCCTCGGAGCCCCCTGTAGACTGTAGTGAGGTGCTCTACCCTCGGAGCCCCCTGTAGTCTGCAGTGAGGTGCTCTCCCCTCGCAGCCCCCTGTAGTCTGTAGTGAGGTGCTCTACCCTCGGAGCCCCCTGTAGTCTGTAGTGAGGTGCTCTACCCTCGGAGCCCCCTGTAGTCTGTAGTGAGGTGCTCTACCCTCGGAGCCCCCTGTAGTCTGTAGTTAGGTGCTCTACCCTCGGAGCCCCCTGTAGTCTGTAGTGAGGAGCTCTCCCCTCGGAGCCCCCTGTAGTCTGTAGTGAGGAGCTCTACCCTCGGAGCCCCCTGTAGTCTGTAGTGAGGAGCTCTACCCTCGGAGCCCCCTGTAGTCTGTAGTGAGGTGCTCTACCCTCGGAGCCCCCTGTAGTCTGTAGTGAGGAGCTCTACCCTCGGAGCCCCCTGTAGTCTGTAGTGAGGAGCTCTACCCTCGGAGCCCCCTGTAGTCTGTAGTGAGGAGCTCTCCCCTCGGAGCCCCCTGTAGTCTGTAGTGAGGAGCTCTACCCTCGGAGCCCCCTGTAGTCTGCAGTGAGGAGCTCTACCCTCGGAGCCCCCTGTAGTCTGTAGTGAGGAGCTCTACCCTCGGAGCCCCCTGTAGTCTGTAGTGAGGAGCTCTACCCTCGGAGCCCCCTGTAGTCTGCAGTGAGGTGCTCTACCCTCGGAGCCCCCTGTAGTCTGCAGTGAGGTGCTCTACCCTCGGAGCCCCCTGTAGTCTGTAGTGAGGAGCTCTACCCTCGGAGCCCCCTGTAGTCTGTAGTGAGGTGCTCTACCCTCGGAGCCCCCTGTAGTCTGCAGTGAGGAGCTCTACCCTCGGAGCCCCCTGTAGTCTGTAGTGAGGTGCTCTACCCTCGGAGCCCCCTGTAGTCTGCAGTGAGGAGCTCTACCCTCGGAGCCCCCTGTAGTCTGCAGTGAGGAGCTCTACCCTCGGAGCCCCCTGTAGTCTGTAGTGAGGTGCTCTACCCTCGGAGCCCCCTGTAGTCTGCAGTGAGGTGCTCTACCCTCTGAGCCCCCTGTAGTCTGTAGTGAGGTGCTCTACCCTCTGAGCCCCCTGTAGTCTGTAGTGAGGTGCTCTACCCTCAGAGCCCCCTGTAGTCTGTAGTGAGGTGCTCTACCCTCTGAGCCCCCTGTAGTCTGTAGTGAGGTGCTCTACCCTCAGAGCCCCCTGTAGTCTGTAGTGAGGTGCTCTACCCTCGGAGCCCCCTGTAGTCTGCAGTGAGGTGCTCTACCCTCGGAGCCCCCTGTAGTCTGTAGTGAGGTGCTCTACCCTCAGAGCCCCCTGTAGACTGTAGTGAGGTGCTCTACCCTCGGAGCCCCCTGTAGACTGTAGTGAGGTGCTCTACCCTCAGAGCCCCCTGTAGACTGTAGTGAGGTGCTCTACCCTCGGAGCCCCCTGTAGTCTGTAGTGAGGTGCTCTACCCTCGGAGCCCCCTGTAGTCTGTAGTGAGGAGCTCTACCCTCGGAGCCCCCTGTAGTCTGTAGTGAGGAGCTCTACCCTCGGAGCCCCCTGTAGTCTGTAGTGAGGTGCTCGTGCATTAGGCCCAGTTGTAGTTGTAGTTGTAGTTGTAGTTGTGAGGTGCTGCTCATGGGCTGGAATTTCAGCAGATCAAACACGTCACACACATGAGGTATTTACTGGCTCAATGTCAAGAGCAGAGCGGCCACACACATACTGGATTTCCTTTGGTACCATATCGATACCAAGGTTTGGGCAATATTTGAAAAGAAAGAAGAAAATCGATATACTGTACAATTGTCACACTACAAATACCATCAGAATATCAATATTAATGAGGTACTTGGCCAAAAATCTAGTGATATTTGTACCCAGCCCTATAGTGTGCGTACTTGCGTGCATGTTTGTGTGCGCATGTGCATGCGTGTGTTTGTTAAATGTATGTAAGACTGTGTGTGTGTGTGTGTGTTGTAAGGTATGGTTCAAAGTCAGGTCAGCATTTTTTAGCTGAGAGGTGCAGAATAAGAACTTCCTGTGTCCAGATAAAAGTACTCTATCGTTGCTGTCAGGCAGAAAACTTGTATCCTTGTGTCTAATATTCCTAGAGTATGTTTTATGTTTGTTCATCCATTTGTCAGTGACTTCATCATACAAGTGTGTCACACAAAAGCAGTGGAAATAGCTGAGCTACAAGCTCGCAATGTGACGCGCTGTAGATCCTATAGATCTGCTATTTCCGTATTTATTTATTTGAGACATTTTGAAAGTGAAAGTGGTTAACACCATCGAGGCCCATGACCTAAATCACTGTCAAGTTCAAGTGCACGGTCATGTGCCCGAGACAGAGATAATCTCCGTCAAATTAGTGCTATGAAAACTGATAGTCAGCAAGCCTAGAGGCGCTTGCTGACGATGGGCACATTTTATTAATGCATTAAATAGGCCCGGGCCCTCAAGGTGTTAAGTGTGTCTATGAGTATTATACATATTAAATCAATGAAAGGTATTAAGAAGAGCTTGTGACTATATCGTCTCTGTCAGGTGAAAACCTCATATGTCAACAACATATGTTGACTTTTCAGGATTCAAATAAAAAAAGAAGTAGCAATATCTGCAAGCTGAAAACAGGTCGATTTGCGCCGAGTTTCCAGCTTGTGGATCTGCTACTTTTGAGTGACATTGTAGAATGTAGTATGATCAAGTAAGATTTATGGAAAAACACAAAAAGTTAGAATATGGAGATAAGAGCTTTATGCATGACAGCAACAATATAATAACTATTGGATCCATTGGAACACAGGTTCACTTTTTTCCTATTTCCTGAAAAATAACAGTTTTGGACATACAAGGTTTCCACCTGACAGCGACGACGATTGTGTCCCTGGTCTGGTACAGCTCCAGTGCATGTCTGCCTGCTTCCTCCATTATGACTTGTTTTGTCTGCCGTCTTTTGAGACCCAATCTGCAGAGACCTCTGTGACTTACAGTTCCTCTCTCTCTATGTGTGCATGTGCCATGTGCCATGTGCGTGCGTGTGTGTTCTATGCCACTTTGAAAGCATACAAAGTGCTGCACCACACTACAGTCCACGGGCAAATAAAATGTATAAACCCTGTTACCCTGTATGAAAGTAACATGGATTAATATGTACTACAGGACTAATGTGTAAGACATAAGCTTACTAGAAAACCCCCTGCTGAGCTGTTTGCACTGGATCCCTTCCAAAAGGAAGAGGACACGAAACTGCTGTGTTATTATCTTTAGTGGTCAGAGCAGGGTTCACAGTTAGAGAGACAGGACAGGTCCACGGACGGGCAGCACTTAATGTGTAGCTAACCCCTTTTTTATGTAACTATAGTCCAGTTCTGACTGGACAATAGACCCAAACTATGGACCCAAACGTTTCAGGTAAAGACCCACAACAGGGAGATTAGGAGCTTTGCCTGGGACCCAAACTAGTGAAAATAGCAGTGGTGAAATCTACAAGCGCTACAAGGTTTTCACTACTTCTTAATTATTTTATTTTTACAGAATTTGTTTGTTTTAGGGACGCACGATTAATCGGTAGCATAATCGGAATTGGCCATATCGGCCATATCGGTATTGGAACGGTGTCAAAATAATACAGATTATTTAATCGGTTTTCACCAGCAAAAAATAAATAAAAATGAAAATAATGTCTACATTTAATTTGTGTACTGATCTCATTCAGTAGTCATTCAGTTGTGAAAACAGACACTTGGAAAAGAGTACATTATGCTATTTATTGATTGATTGAATACTTTATTAACAGGCTTCGGTCCAAGCCCCTATAGGGCCCTATAGGCTTGTTTCCATTGTGGTCCTATATCGGAATCGGTCAGAATCGGTATCGGCAGATATGACCCTACAAATAATACGGATATCGGTCATAATTTCATAATCGTGTTTGTTTGTTTTTTGTCTTATTTTATTTTGTATTTAAAACTTTGGAAATATATTGAGTTTTTTTAATGCAGGGAAAGAAAATGGGATTTTGGCTGCAGGAGTCGTGCCCCATAAAAAGTCATTTAATAGCCTGGTGGTGGTGTTGTAAGAGGAGCTGCTTGACTGGCTGAGAGCAACAACATATGGAATACTACTCCGCTGCACGTGGTGTGCACACATACTGTAGATCACACTGCACGTGCACACATGGATCACACTGCGCACCTGCACATGCAAACAAGGCTTTATGTTTAAGCTGTGGTGTAAAGTAACCAGTGATGGAAGAAGCACTCACATGTTATACTCAAGTAAAAGTATCAATACCGCAATGTAGTAATATTCTGTTACAAGTAGAAGTCCCATATTCAAAATGTAATTGAGTGAAAATGCCAAAGTATCTGCATCAAAATGTACATTGTACAGTACCAATAGTAAACACATCTGTGCAAAATGTCACATTTCGCAAAATGTATTGAAAAATATTTTGAAAATAGCCGATCTACAAAGCTCACAAGAAAGTAAAAATAGTACCTCAAAATTGTACTTGAGTACATGTTTGTGTATTGTTATATAACATGATTGTGTCTTTGACTTTGTGTGACATTTTATTCATATTCCAGTTTACATTATTCTATTAAATTGGCTAATCCTGAGAGTAGAGCCAGTTGCTGTGGATGGAAGAAAGAAAGATGTTCAATTTGCAGAGATTGATGTTCATTGATTGGACTGTGCCAACAGAGATTAATGCTGTAATTAAGAGATGAGTTGTTTTAATAATATCATGCTATGGATACAATATTGATACTAGGGATGTCCCGATCACGTTGTTTGGCTCCCGATCCGATCATTTTAAAATGATGTGATCGTCCCCGATTTCCGATCACCCGACCCGAACAACCCTAATTATATTATGGTTATTACAAATATTTTGGATATGGTATGGTAAACTAAAACAACAGTGTGTGTTTGTACTGTTATGTCCCCCTTGTTTTAAAAAAAAACACCTTTTGTTTGAAGAGGCATGTTTTATGAGAAATTAAAGTATAGTGGGTGGGGCATGGATCTCCAACTTCCATCATTACCGACTGAGTGCTTTCCGAGTTCCCGTCACACAAAGATTTGGCTGCCACTGGCAGTGACTGAGGACCCCCCCTAGGGGCCCTGTTGAAGAGCCCTGCATTAGTCCATAATACCCCCATTTGATACTATCACAGTATTAAAGTTACAGACGAGTCCCATGGCGAGGGGGAGGTATTATTTTGGCTTCAGGCTACTCTGCTACAACTGTATTAAAAATGAATGAACCATTTATGCAAGCTTTTTTTGCACGTAATAATGTTTTTAATAAAAAGCTGCAATTCGAAACTGGCCCCCATAAAATCTGATTCCCCCACCCACCCCTTTTTCCACTCACTGTATACGTTTTGGTTTTTTCTTCACTTTTTACCTCCTCTATGATGATTTCCTGTTTTTGGCTATAAGTGTATATAAATGTACGTCTCTGAATGTTATGATGAATTGAACATGGTGGACCCTATTGTAAACAAGTGTAATGTAATGCTTTATGGTGTCGTCAATAGTTTTGTATTGAGTTGTGCTTGAAATGTACTGTAATTCTCCAATCTGTCTGTCAATCAATCAATCAATCAATATACAGTACATTGGCAATGTACATTAATACCAGAGCCTAAACCAGCCAATCACAGCTGGGGAGCGTCCCTCCGGCCTATGGGATCTCCACTGTCTCCAGTTTAGTTGTGGATCCAGGAAATGGACGGTAGAGCAGCACTCTCAATGCGGAACGGGACGCCTCTCTCTGCGGTCACATTTTCTGTTCCCCCCGCCCCGTCATAGCAGTCTTGTTTTTTCATTCCTTTCCTTAAGTTTCCTCCCTTTTTACGGGTTCATTTGAGAACCTTAGTTAGCACACTCATAACCCCCCTCGGCTCGGTAAAAACTCGCCCCGAAACGGATAATAAAAATGTACCGGTATTTCGGTGAGCTGCTCACCCGGGGTGCGGGCTCCCTCCTGGCGGGGGACTCGGCCGCTCTCCTCCCGGCGGTGTCGTCCTCGCTGCCGAAGCTCCGGAGCTACAGCCAGGCGGTGGACGGCGCGGACGACGA
This sequence comes from Protomyctophum parallelum, assembly GCF_964188405.1. Taxonomy (NCBI): domain Eukaryota; kingdom Metazoa; phylum Chordata; class Actinopteri; order Myctophiformes; family Myctophidae; genus Protomyctophum; species Protomyctophum parallelum. The sequence continues at coordinate 5,760,082 of NC_139704.1, read as the reverse complement.
CCCCAACTTCTTCACCATGGTGGAGGGCTTCTTCGACCGCGGCGCGGCCATCGTGGAGGACAAGCTGGTGGAGGACCTGCACACCAAGGACACGCCGGAGCAGAAGAGGCACCGGGTGCGGGGCATCCTGAAGATCATCAAGCCGTGCAACCACGTCCTCAGCGTCTGCTTCCCGATCAAGAGGGACAACGGCGAGTGGGAGGTGGTGGAGGGCTATCGGGCCCAGCACAGCCAGCACCGCACGCCCTGCAAGGGAGGTAACTATTTTGCTGTTTATTTATATTGTTTAAAGTGGTCCAAAGTTACTTTGGACTCGTCAAACAGCGAGCGTTGCTCGGAGGAGGACAGTAAGTGTTGGCATGGCATTGGCACCAACGTTACACCACAATTGGTGACCCGGGGAATTGAGTGAGGCCTTTCACGGGATGTTTAAAATAAATCATGCCTATTTATTTAAAGACATACTACTACTACTATATATATTATATATATATATATATATATATATATATATATATATATATATATATATATATATATATATATATGTATGCAGCAAGTTCAAGTTCTTTTTTGTGGAGGGTGTCACAATTTCTCACAAGTTTTAAACTTGTGAGAAATTGGTCTGCCTGTAGTCTGCCTGCAGCCTATGGCATTGATTTAAATTTGTATTTCACAGTATGCAGAATGGAATGGGTACATTTCAATATAGCCCTGGTCCAGTGCTTACAGTGAGAGACTCGCTGTAAGCACTGGACCAGGGCTAATTTCAGTACAAAATATGTTACTTTGTGGACGAACCATGATTAAGCTCTCTAACACTTGTTTACAACAGGGTCCACCATTTTCAATTCATCAGAGAAACTGGCAGTTTGCCATAATAGTTCTTCAGATGCACTTTTAGCCCCTCCAGAAAAAAAATCCTTTATTATGTGTGCAAAAATCCTTGATTTTGCAGGCAAAAGGTTCTTGGTTATGCAATGGAATATGTGGGATTTTATGTGAATTTATGCGATGGAATTGCATTAATTTGCAACAAATGCAGGAACTTGCAAAAGTTGCAAAAAATATGCGGGAACTATAAAATATGCGTTTTGATTATGGGGGTCAAACTACAAACCTGCCATATTCTTGCTCAGCAATTTATTGAAATAGCCAGAGCCATTGAAATACGACAGAGTTACGACAACTCCGTTCACTTCATGGGACCAGTCCAATGGCGGCTCTTCTACATAGACATCTATTGGCGAAGTGCTAGGCGAAGAGTGTCAAGCCATGGACCAGAAGTTGGCGGGGGGGGGGGGGGGGGGGGGGCTTCGCTCCGGTCCTCACTCTATCCTTTATAACTCTATAGACTCAGGCAACAGCCCAGCTTTAATGATCTTACATTCCTTTATTTTATTTCATTTTTAACCCATTCTGACCTGAGATCAGATTCATACGAGGTTTCCGCCGGACACACACTGGTCTGATGAACCCATTCTGACCTGAGATCAGATTCTAAAAATGTCAGTCGCTCTTCGATTTTTCAAAAATAGCAGACCTACAAGCTCGTATCACGCCACTCGGTGGCGCGATATGAGCTTGTAGATCTGCTATTTTTAAATAGCTAAAGCATAACATGATGCTGACACCAAAATGGGTGCCCGGTCACCTTAGAGCCGAATAAAAGTCGGTTCGGCTCTGTAGAGCCTACAATGTGACGTCATTTGAGGTTCGGGGGGGTACCGTGCTAAAGTCGGCTCTTCGGTGCTACTGAACATTTCTGACGAGCCGAAATCATTTCGGCACTACAGCGCCGAAACAGCGGTACAATAGGAGTATGAATCGACCCTTAGTAATAGCAAAGTAACATAAACATTACAGAGACTTTAGTTACTGTGCAATACCTTAAAACAGTTGTCATGTTGCACACATGCCTAAAATTGCTGATATCTGCGCCATTGAAAACAATGTTTTTCAAACTCCAGGTTGTCACACTCCAGGGTCTGCATGAACAGCGCTTGAGCGCTGTTTTCTGATCCCTCAATGGCGCAACTCTCTCAGCTATATGGCTCTGGAAATAGCAAAACAGTGACCTCTGGAGTCACCATATCTGATGGGTTGTCCATTTTGGTATAACACCTGTTTGTGCCATACTGTACAATGTTACTTTAGTTTATTATGGCTACCTTCAGCTTCGCCTTCCAGGCTAATAATTTGCATGGACAGAGACCGAGGCAGAGCAGTCTACCGTATGCTATTCATTCACCCCATGCATGAAGTTAAACATTTTCTCTAAATATTGACATACCGGTACTTAAAGTCAATGTCTCTGTAGAAAGTTGCTTCAAAATCCCACTTTGCTGCTGGTGCTTAATGGTAACTGTACAATCCTACAGTAAATAAGACGTGACGCATGCCTTTACTAATACGTTCTGCATGTTTATTCAGGCAGTTGATTAAATGTTGTCTGTGGGTGTAAATGCTGTTGTCTTAATATGAATTCCTAATTAGCGCTATAATAGTTCTGTGAGTCAAGGGACTTGGTGATTATGAAATATGTCTTCTCACAGTATCTGCTGTCAAGCGGATCTCATGCTATATATATATTTCTCTTACATCATTTCACTGAGCTGTATTTAGCACCACAGGGAGTAGAGTGACGGTGACCTGATGTCACTGGGAGGACAAACTCAAGACAAAGTAAAGTGTAAAGCAGTGATTCTCAAACCTTTTCATTTCAAGGACAAACTTGTACACTCTCTGAGACAGAGTTACGGACCTGTAAATTAGGTCCATTTGGTTCCCCCTAACTATTGATTCACTTATTCTGCTGGGGGACCCCCTGGAACCCCTTCCTCTGGCGGTCCCCCACTTTGAGAACCACTGGTCTATTCATAGTTTGAATTAACCCATTCTGACCTGAGATCAGATTCATACGAGGTTTCCACTGGACACACACTGGTCTGATTAACCCATTCTGACCTGAGATCAGATTCTAGAAATGTCAGTCGTTCTTCGATTTTTCAAAAATAGCAGACCTACAAGCTCGTATCGCGCCACTCGGTGGCGCGATATGAGCTTGTAGATCTGCTATTTTTCAATAGCTAAAGCATGACATGATGCTAACACCAAAATGGGTGCCCGTTCAGAATGGGTTAAACACAAATTTTAGGTGAAATGGCCTAGGATTTTATATGGTTTCAATTCACAAAATTGCAGTGATAGTGACACATTGTCAGATGCATCATTTCTAGGTGTTGCATTAATTCATTCATTCATTCCTCTTGGTCAGTCTCTAGGCTCAAGTACACTGTGGTTCTTCTGACCTCGTACATATTACTGCTGGTTGCTCATTAAATGCGTGACAGACACTAGACAGATTATATATTGATGTCAGTGTAAACTTGTTTTGTGCTGTAGCAGGACAGTACACAGTATCCAAGAGCATGAGACATAGAAATGGAACACTGCTATGATATGTACTGTATACGTGTGTGTATGTACCGGTAAGTATACAATTCCAGCACTTGTAGAGAATGTAATAATAGGAATTACAGTTGTGCAAAAGAAAACAAACAACTGTTTATCTATCTAAGAATGAAATTATAATATTTAATTAATTTTGGGTAAATGTAAATATGACACTTTGCATGCCTAGCGGTAGAAGAAATATAATAAAACGGTATAACAACACTTTGTAGATAATTGGAGGGTATCCACGGATGAAATTAAAATGTCATCTATAAGGGATCGCAGCTTTTTCCACTACTGCAGAACATTTCAGCTACTGTTGTATACTCAGCTGTTCTGTTAAGTTGCTATGGATAAGAGCATATCAGAGAAGACGGCTTGAAATGCAAAAGCTGATCGCTGGCTAGTTGAACCTTTTAGATGTAGCCTAATAGTGTGTTTTTTTTTTCTCTTCGTTTTTTTACCCATCGATCCATCTTACTTTAGTGGTGAGGGTTCCACCCCGGACAGGAATGCTGACAGTCCTGTTATACTACAGTACACACCTGTGGATTTGTTTAGCAGGGCTGAGTTGTGTACTAAAACCTCACCATCCATCATTTGTCATTTGTGTGTGTGTGTGTGTGTGTGTGTGTGTGTTGTCACCAGTTCAGCAGCGGAGCAGCCCGACGTGGCAGGTTGCAATGAATGCACCAACGATGATTTGGCAAGCCCAAAAATCCTCAGTATTAATTTAACTCTTGAGAGTGTACAAATTGAACCTAATGGATGTAATGGTCCATTTGGTTCAATTTGTCCGGTCCGCCCAGGTGGTTTCCGCCCGGCGCCCGGACCTGACTTTGACAACCAATTATCTGCCAGTATACAATTCAATGAAGTGCTTTGACTGTAGGGAAAGGATCCGCTTGTGGTTGTGGGGCGGTCCTCTGTGTCTACTCTACACCCCCATTCAAAATACCACACACACACATGCGCACACACACACACATACAGTACGTAACATCACACACACGTGTGCACAGACACATGTACACTCTCACTCCAGCGTACCTTAAATGCCCTTGGCCCTGTCAACAGTCAAATACTAAATGTACTATAAATACCATTCATTTGATTTGTCTAAATGTAATGACTGGGCTTTAAAATAAGTTATAACAACAATTCAGAGCTTTTTAATAATAACAATAACAGCAATGCAGTTGCAGTACTAGCAATGCAATGACTTAAGGGCAGTCCATTGGGGAAACCAGCTCAGTAGCCATGTGGATAGAGTGTCTGCCCTGAAGGATTCAGTCCCTGGGCCAAGTCATGCCAAGGACTATAAAAACGGTACCCTGCTTGGCACTCTGCGTGAAGGAATGCATTGGGGGTAAGTCCCTGTGACATAGACATACTAGCGTGTCCAGGGGCTGTACTTGTACAGTACATCGAGCTGCCTCACGCTACAGAAATATGAGATGGCCTTCTGACCTATGGGCCTCATGGCTGGGGAGCTGTTGGTTCCCAATGGCCATTACTTACTTATTTACTTCATATTGGAACGGGGATATGATCTGTTTTCAAAGCAGTGGCCGTTAGGTTTGTAAGCGACCATTTTTAGATTTCCTCAGACGTTTCAGGTGGCGGAGAGTGATCTCCCATCGTCTGGCTAGTGGCTGTGTGAGACTAATACCAACATAACCGTACGTCAAGGCCTTTGGGTGTCGTTCTCTGTCCTGATGCTGACCCATACAGACCTGTAGACTTGAGTAAGGCTTCCCAACCTTTTCAGGCTGTGATAGTGAATCCTATATGAACTGGGGGACTCCCCACCCTGGAAAACACTTGGAATTGTAGGAGTTGAGGCGTTACATTTTGATTGACTCGCTTCCACAGATTAATATTGTTTAAAATAGCCAAACTAACTAAGCTCACAAGCAGGTTGTGAACTTGACCGCTTGTAGATCGGCTATTTTGTCATTTAGAATGGCAATTGTTTCATAGTATAGTTTGTCGTTTACATTTGACTTAGTAATGGTCTTATTATTAGTTTATATTTTTCATTTTAGAGGTATTAAAAAGATACCATGTATATACGTATACTGTATGTTGGTTTGTTTACTGTTGAGTGAGAAAACGATCAATCATCTGGGGACCTCCTTGGTTCTGGCTGCTCAATTCAACGTGTGGTACCATTTATAATGCCACTATTTTAGCATTACCTCCCTCTCTTTCTAGCAATACATGCAGTGTTAGATGAAGAAGTGAAGTTATAGTAGGCCTTTTATATGGGAGCAGCGGCGAGCAATTATGAGATTATAGTAGAAGGCTTTCGTGTGTGTGTGTGTGTGTGTGTGTGTGTGTGTGTGTGTCCACACCCAGTTTCCATCCCACTGGTTTTCTCTGAGAGGGTTTGGTGGGCTCTCCGTCTGTGAGTGAGTCATTTACAGAGGAGGAGGTGTGGTTTGATCACCTTCATCCATATACACACACAAGCCTCTTAATAAAGTGTAATTTGTGGTACTATGGCAGTCTCGCTTGCCAAAACCGAACTGATCTACAAGCTATTACACGAGTAACAACGTCTCGCATAGCTTATTTCCTTTGGCAAGCGACACGCCTTTCAGTATTATTTTCCCCTGTTCTTTACTGTTTTTAGTTTTCACCTTTTTGTCTCCCATCTGCCTTTCTCCCTCTGTTTCCCCCTGTTTCCTTTCATTATCTCTTCACTTCCATTGTTCCTACTGTATTTCACCAACCACACTCCTACTGTATTTCACCAACCACAGCTGCCTCCATTGTGTGCCGCTTTTTTGTTTGATTAAAAAAAAGCTCCAGCGTGTTGTTTGTCTTGACGCAAGATGGAGTTGTGAATGTGTGGTCTTCTCGGGATGCTGACAAATTTAGGTCATCACTTTGGAATCCCTCCCCTCCCTCCTGGGTCAAAACCAGGGGGGCAGTCAGCCAGATATTTCGTGAAGCCTCATTTGAAATCGGTAGTTCATATAATGGCCTGTTGTGGCGCTGGACCGGACCCAAAAAGCCCCATAGCTCCATAGAGGCCCATGTATTTTGGCCCAACTTCACCTAGACTGTATTACCTTAATAAACATGGTCATGAATACTTTCTTCTTCCAGTCACTAGTTTAAAGTCTCATTTCTAATGTCATAATATTCTTTTTGGAAAATTATGGTCCCATTAATTAAAAAAATGACCATAAAGAAAAAAAACCATCGCGTATGTTCTGAGGGGCGTGGCTACCATTACAGTCTATGATCGGGATTCCCCTCCCACTCGAGTCAAAATAAAAACCAACGGAGAAGAAGGGGGGAAGTCCCGCCTCGTTGTCTGGGCAGCCAATGACCAGCTGGTATACAAAACGGAGCCAGCCAATGGCCAGCTGGTACCAAAGATGGCGACTTACATCAGGAATTAGCATATTATTACAGGCTTCATTTTACGTTCATGTTAGACCCGGGGAACGCTTTGTCCATATTTTTTACAGTCTATGGTCAAAACAGCACTGGAACAATCCAGTCAGCGTGATTGACTTATTGACAGTAGGAAAGCTGAGATATATAGTAGAGACTGTACAAGGTACAGATACTTTGTACTGTACTGTACTGTACTGTACTGTACTGTACTGTACTATGCGTACTGTACACACAAAAATAAGTTTGACTCTTATGTGCCTGTACACAAGATGAACTTTGAACAGACTCTCTAGGAGGAAGGGAGAGAGAGTAGAGAAGACTTGATCCATCCCACATACAGCACATACATCCTCTTATTATATCAATGAGTCATGGAATCTTAGATTTAAGTTTGATTCCAAAATGAATCCACTCCTTAGATCAATGAAATGGCAGTGAATGAGGTTATCGGGTATGAGAGTAGGAAGATGTAATGCTGTAATGCTCCACCATGGCCCGTAGCACTTGCCCTAGCCTAGCCCCTTAGATAGCACTTTATGTAGACTTAGATAGTATTTTAGACAGACTTATATCTTGTTACGTAGACAGCACTAGAATTGCATTTTATGTAGTCGTCGCACTTTATAGTACACATGTATATTGTATAATATATAATATAGTATAGTATGTATAGTTGACATAGATACTCCACTGTTGCGTTCTTAGTTTATACAAGATTCATGATAACTACTTTTTATATATGTGATGTATGCCATGCTTTTGTTTTTGCTTAATGTAAGTCGCTCTGGATCAAGAGCGTCTGCTAAATGCCTACATTGTAAATTGTAATGCAGGAGTGTGGAAGGTAGGGGACATTGACGGAGCTAAGAATTCTCGGTTACATTTGGCTTATTTAACCCATTCTGACCGGGCACCCATTTTGGTGTTGGCAGCATGTCATGCTTTATTGCTATTGAAAAATAACAGATCTACAAGCTCATATCGCGCCACCGAGTGGCGCGATACGAGCTTGTAGGTCTGCTATTTTTGAAAAAAATCGAAGAACGACTGACATTTTTAGAATCTGATCTCAGGTCAGAATGGGTTAACCACATGAACCCTAGCAGCCCTCTTCTAATGGCATAATTGGACATTCAGAACACGAATAGGGCAGAGAGATGGAGTAAAAAAAGCAGGGACCCAAGTACAGATCCCTCCCTGAGGGACCCATAGTTTTAATATATCTAGAGGGCGGACAACCCCGCCCCCCCCCAGCTATTCATTTCAATGGAACAGTGGCGTTTGACCATTGTTGTACCATTGTTGGGTATGGTTGTCTCGTGCTGGGGCTCAACTTTGAGGTCAACTTTTGCGTCATGACGTCCCTGGACGTCTGTCCGTCCACCTCCGTCCACGTTCTGCCGTTCCAGCTTTGTCCAGTAGGGTAGCGTGGCTTCAGCGTTAGCCAGCCACTCGTTGATGTTGGGAAGAAACCTCTTATTTTAATTTTTTTTTCTTTTTGTGTATTTTTGTATGCCATACTTGGCATACATCATCCTACAGTGAGCTTGTAGATCTGCTATTTTGCTATTTTTGAATTTGAATCCTGAAAAGTAACAGTTTTGAACATGATGTTTCCACCCAACAGAGACGATCAACAATATAGAGTTTAAGAAAGGTATAGTTACGCATTACTTGAGGTTGCTTGTGATATTTTTCCCCTGAACATTTTAAGTATTTTTCATTCAGTTATATGGGTGTGTCTTCTAGGTGTGTGTCTACTACAGCTGTCTGTGGGTACTACAGTTGTACACAAACTCATCCATCATGGCAGCAAACATTCCTCTGGTGAACTGCAAGGCTTTGATGTTATATAATCAAAGCAGCCTGCCACATGTACTGTGGCAGTGTTAACTGTGGCTTCATATGTGACACATCTCAAAGTGTGCCTCGTACAGTCTTTATATACATACCCACGTCGTTTCCATAGCCTAAAGGTTTTAAATACTGTATAATGTAGCTTGTATAACATTTGAGCTGTGTCAACTTCTCCCCCACGTGTTATGTTTGTAGCATAACTAGTGCGTGCGTGCGTGCGTTATAACTGCAAGAAGCAGCATAGGAGGAGGACAATAGGCTACAGGCAGGCTGTTGGAAAACAACACCGATGGTTTAAAGATTCAATGTATCCTCAAACGCTCAATTAAAAAAAGGCTTCAAAATCCCAACATTTTTCTGAAAAACCCATGTTTCTGTGAGTGGTGCTCAACCTTTCTCATGTCAAGGACCCCCAGAACTATCTCTATTGGGCCACGGACGGATATATATTCAAAGATTTGTGACACATTTTCACGACTTTTCAAAAATAGCAGACCTACAAGCTCATAGCGCGCCACCGAGTGGCGCGCTATGAGTTTGTAGATCTGCTATTTTTCAATAGCTAAATTATAATGTTTAAAACACCAAAAGGGGTTCCCGACCAAAATGGGTTAAGATTCAGTTTGGCCAATGGCCTGCCCACTAAGCTATGCCTGCCCCATAAAGATACTGAATGCTTTATTGTGATTCATATTTGTTTTGGTGTGTGTGGTGTTGTTGTGTTCCAGGTATCAGATACAGCCCTGATGTGTCCGTTGATGAGGTCAAGGCTCTGGCCTCTCTGATGACATACAAATGTGCTGTGGTTGGTGAGTCACTCACACACACACACACACACACACACACACACACACACACACACACACACACACACAGCAATTGCAAATGCATCTCAAATATGCAATGGTAGTTACAACAGGTGCAGTTGTCTACTGTGCTTTCACTGCTTTGCAGTTTGCACGCTGGTGTCGTGCACTGAAATCTGCTATTTTCGGTGTCGGACAGTGGCACGCAAACTAAAGTATGAATCTAGCATAATGCTCAACCCCAACTCCTAAACCTCTAAATGCCTCATCCTAACCTCAATCTTTTTTCCCAATGTAATCCTAACTCTACTCAACCTCACAAGTATATTAGTAATACTAGCACGCACTCATGGGCACTGGAATGCATTTACAAAATGATTTACACACACACACACACACACACACACACACACACTCACACTCACACTCACACTCACACACACACACACACACACACACACACACACAGAAAGACACATCCATCATTGTGTCCTGTATGTAGTAGTGTTGTTAACTGTTGTTAATGTCTTTCAGATGTGCCGTTCGGTGGAGCCAAAGCTGGAGTTAAAATCAACCCAAGACTTTACTCTGTAAGTTGATGTCCTTGTCCTGTCTGTCCACGAAACCTTGTTTATGTTTTGAGACGGACAGTAGGACGTCTGAGAGACAGGGAGTGTAGGAGAGAAGGCCAGTAAGACGTCTGAGAGACAGGGAGAGTAGGAAAGCAGAGACTGACAGTAGGAAGAGACGATGTAGGAGAGTCAGAGGAAGACTCTGGTGGGATTGAACTATGCTAGGTTTTGCCAACCATTTATTCTACAAAAAAGACTTAAGTCAGTACTGTCAGTAGAGGTGTGTACTGGTGAGTCAGTACTATCAGTAGAGGTGTGTACTGGTGAGTCAGTACTGTCAGTAGAGGTGTGTAGTAGAGGTGAGTCAGTATTGTCAGTAGAGGTGTGTAGTAGAGGTGAGTCAGTACTGTCAGTAGAGGTGTGTAGTAGAGGTGAGTCAGTACTGTCAGTAGAGGTGTGTAGTAGAGGTGAGTCAGTACTGTCAGTAGAGGTGCAGCAAAGATACATGCCAGCACAGGTTAGTCTAGAGATCAATTTCAGGCGTGTGGTGTTTATTTTGACAGGATACAGTAAGGTGTCAATGCTTGGCAAAACCAAAAAAATTCCATTCCACCCTCAGAGCACTTCAATGTAATATTTCCGTTATACCTTATGATATTAATAGTTTTAATGCCTGGATTAAACGATCGTCTTTCAGAGTTCACTGGCATGTTTTAACAAAGCCTTGAAGAGCCACTGCGCCGACCTCCGAGTTGCTTGTCATGAAAATCCACTTTAATATCCACTTTAACCCATTCTGACCTGAGATCAGATTCATACGAGGTTTCCACTGGACACACGCTCGTCTGACGAACCCATTCCGACCTGAGATCAGATTCTAAAAATGTCAGTCGTTCTTCGATTTTTCAAAAATAGCAGACCTACAAGCTCGTATCGCGCCACTCGGTGGCGCGATATGAGCTTGTAGATCTGCTATTTTTAAATAGCTAAAGCATAACATGATGCTGACACCAAAATGGGTGCCCGGTCAGAATGGGTTAAAACCAAAGTGGTAGGCCCAGGCGGTGGCGTAACCGTCTGGGCACCCGACTGGTAATCCAGTCGCAGTGTGCCGCGGGTTCGACTCCCGAGCCCGACACGGCCTTTACTGCATGTCTTCCCCCCCCATCTCTCTCCCGTTTCCTGTCAGCCTAATGTCTGTCCCTTCAAAAAAAAAACAATAAAAGGCGTAAGCCGCAAAAAAATATCTTAAAACCAAAGTGGCGATCGGAACAACAGAGCGAAGGAGGAAGCGCACTGCACCGCTCCACCCCTGCCATTGTAATGAATTGGGTCTCAATTTCCCTTAAAATGTTCACCAGTAATTACAGACTAATACATGCCAGAAAAAGGGACACCAGGTTGAACATGATTAATATTGTCTGTCGGGTGGAAACCAAACCTAAAATTGTTACTTTTCAGGATTCAAATTCAAAAGTAGCAGATCAATATGCTTTGGCTGTAAACAAGTTCTTGAGCTTAGTCCAGTTACCCTGGGTAAACGTAGTACCTTTCCTTTCCTTTTTTGCTTCGCATTTCAAGCTTGCAGATCTGCTAACTTTTGACGCTGCTGTAGTGTGACCAAGTAGGGTGTAAATCTACGAAAAAACGTAAAGTTAGAACATTGAAATAAGAGGTTTCTGCCCGACAACACCGATATAATGCCTTAATACCAGTACTAACAGATTAGTCACTGTGCTGTGATGCATGTGAGGCGAGCACTGTGGCCGTTAAGAGCCACACTGTATTTTACCCAGAGAGAAATAACACAGTGTTTGACACTAAAGCGGAGGAGGAGATATTATTTCCAGGGCTTTAGTTTCCATTTGAAAGGATAAAGCGATGTGCCAACGTTTGGCAGCAAAGCCCTTCTATTAGTCTGTCACTTTCCCTCGGTTATCTTCCAGGCTCCGGTTACTGTGTCACTGAAACCACTAGTTAATAAAAGACAACACGGCTTTCTCACAAGATGCACAATGGACCCCAATTAGGTTCAGGTTCAGGGGCTGAATTTAACCGTAGCATTACTTCCTCCCTGCTGCCTGCCACACAATACTTACTGTAGGTACACAATACTTACTGTAGGGCTGAATTTAACCGTAGCTTTACTTACTCCCTGCTGCCTTCCACACAATACTTACTGTAGCAGGTACACAATACTTACTGTAGGTAGACAATACTTTAAGACTTTAAGCAACGACTGTTTTCAGGACGGCTCCGCTAGGCGGAAGTACGGAAGATGTGACGCAATCGCCGTAGCTGTCAAAATCGTTAAGCAAACAGCTGTCGGCGACATTGGTTCCCATGGTGACGCCTCGCCGTCTATGCAGCATGTGTCAAACCTTTTTATTAAAGTCACTACTTACTGTAGGTCCGCAACTGTCCCATTTATTTCCTTTAGCGGTTGACAACTAATTGTCACATTTACTGTAAGTTGACAATTAATTGTCACAAAAATAAACAAATTAATTGTGTTTTTTGCATTGAACATTGCAATTGGCACAGGGCAGATACAAAGAAATACTGACAAATTTAATAATTATTTCGAAATTGTCTTTCCAAATAAATGACAAAATACCAGAAATAGCTGATCTGCAAGCTTGCAACACGGGTTGTTTGAAAATGTATGGACATTTTTCTACATGGAAATGATTGACAATTATGCAAATATAATTGTGATTATCTCAAATAATTAGGCGATTATGTAATAATTGTGACAGACCTACAACTGTCCATTTATTTCCAGTAGCAGTCTGTTTTAATCTATTAAATCGATTAGTGTTATGACTTAACCCTATTTTATACTTCATCGTAAGATAGCCACGTTGTACTTGTAGGCAACGCTCAAAAACACTCAGATTCCTGGAAACGACGACAACATTCCTGGACTATCCAGGACAGGTTGGAGGGGTCCCTTACTCATATGACATGTCAGGATGGAGGGGTCAAACCCTAGCTGTCCCCTTACTCATATGACATGTCCAGCCGTCTTGCACTCAATCTTTTACAGTTCGCTGAACATGCAGGTGACAGAGGGACCCCCCCACCCCCCCCCCCCCCCACACACACACACACACACACACACACACACACACACACACACACTCACACACAAACAAACACACTTTTGAAATACTATACTCCGTTGATTCTATGGATGGTGATTCTATGAATGCCATTTTTACAATTGTTTGCCAATTTTAACCCTAACCGCGAGTACAGTAATACACACACACTAACACACACACACACACACACACACACACACACACACAGCGACAGGACCCATGTGGTCGTTAAAAGCACCAGCTGTGGGGTGCAGTGATAATAATAGATTTGAGCGGGCAGTTTGTTGCACATTGCTCACGTCCCCAACACTGATATGTGAGACCTGATCTACACGCGCACTCATGTGCACACACACACACACGTGTTGGAATAAACATATTTTATTCGACCTCATAGCGTGACTAGCCAGACTACTTGATTCTCATTATGTGCAGAACAAAAACAATGTGATGCCAACCGCAACCCAGAGTGCTGAGTTTGAAGGAAGGTCAATTCCAGGCGATATGGAGAGGAAGTTCCCACCCCTACACACACACACACACACACACACACACACACACACACACACACAATCGTGTGCTGTCCATTGGTGAAGGAACTGCTGAACCAACAGCATTTACATTTAATAGCGTTGCTGTTGGGTGAAAACCTTGTACCTCCATATTTTAGTGTTTTTACGACAGATTTCAGTCATCTGGATTCCATAGAAGCCAGCGTGTCTTCTATGGAAGCATGTTGCGTGTTGTCGCAGTGAAAATAGCCGTTCTGCAAGCTCTCACTGGGTCTGCAAAGCTTTGAGATCTTGTAGATATAGGCTATTTTCGGTTACTAACTTAGATTAGAGCATTTGAAGTGGTCAAACTAGGAAACCCAAAATGATCTTGAAATATCTCATAAAAGCAAAGGTTAAAAGGCTCAGTCTGTGATTTCTTTGCCTGGTTTGGAATGGGCGGTATGTAGAACAGCAGGAACAATATTACTAAAGCCTCACAGTTTTAAATAATTGTGTTAATAGTTTAGGAATCAGCGCTAGTGTGGACTGGAGGGGGACCATTCATATTTCACAAATCACACATTAGGACTTGGGCATACAAGCTTTTTTCTGTTGTGAGATTTTATATTGGCTTTAATCCATGGGATCCACTGAAACGCAAGTTTTCATTTCTTGAAAAGTTGGTTTTGGACATAGGAGGTTTCCACCTCAGAGATGATCTAGCCCATTCTGAACGGGCACCCATTTTGGTGTCGGCATCATGTTATGCTTTAGCTATTGAAAAATAGCAGATCTACAAGCTCATATCGCGCCACCGAGTGGCGCGATACGAGCTTGTAGGTCTGCTATTTTTGAAAAATTGAAGAACGACTGACATTTTTTAGAATCTGATCTCAGGTCAGAATGGGTTAATCAGACCAGTGTGTGTCCAGTGGAAACCTCGTGTGAATCTGATCTCAGGTCAGAATGGGCTAGACATCTCTCTGTTCCACTGCACCATGACCATGATGACTCAGTCACTGCACTTCTCTTTTCTCTACTCTCAGCTTGTTCTCATCCTGCCTTTCAATTTGAAGTATCTTATTTGTTTAGACTGCACTGCAGAGGCAAATCCAATTGTTTCCCAAATAGGAGGATGTTTAGGCTGGACAGCAATGCAGTGTTTCAATTCAATTTGCAAGTTAAGTTCTGATGTCACTGTGTGTATATTCATAGACATCATCGACCTACAGTATATCGGCAATTCTTCTGCATTGGTTGCTGTGGCAACGGCTGTTACAGTACATCCCCCACAATGTTAAAGCCATAGACGATCATGGGAGTAAGACAAAAAGTGTATATTTGTACGTCTCTAAATGCTATGATGAATTGAAGTTTGAAGTGGTCAAACTAGCAATATGTTTTAGAAGCATCTTCCAAGCAAAAAAAAGCAAAGGTTAAAGCCTAAATCTGTGATTTATTCACCCGGTTGGCAGCATGTAGAACAGCAGAGACAATTTAACTTGAGTTTCCAGAGTGACTGAGACACATCTTTGGAAATAAATCAAACCACCTACCGTAAACATGTGGTTCAAATCTGATTCACGAGAAGAGCAAAACATGTTTAATGCAGATAGGTTTCGTTTGCTCTGTGTGTGTGTGTGTATATGTACATTAACTCTAGTTGTACTTTTCCAGGACAACGAGTTGGAGAAGATCACCAGGCGATTCACTGTTGAACTTGCCAAGAAAGGATTCATCGGTGAGACACGCACGCACGCGCACGCACGCGCACACACACACACACACACACACACACACACACACACACAGACACACGCGTGCGTGGTGTACGCTTGGTGAGCTGAAGTGCTGCTCCTTGGTGTTTGTGGTGTCCAGGTCCCGGTATCGACGTCCCTGCTCCCGACATGAGCACCGGAGAGCGAGAAATGTCCTGGATCGCTGACACCTACGCAACCACCATGGGATACAATGTAAGTCTCTCCTCAGTTTAGGGACTAGATCAAAATGTCACATGTTTCTGATCAAATTACCTCCATATTCAAAAATAATGTACAGTACACACATGGTACTATGTTTTTAAATGACTGTATTTGTGTGTGTGTGTGTATTCTGTTCCTCCTTCCCTCCATCCATCCATCCACTGGGATGTGTAAATGTGTCCAAAATGAAAATCGATTTGTATAATTCAATATTAACGATTAATCGATTAATCGTTTTTTTGGGGGGGGGGCTTTTTATTTATTTATTATAATTTCCTTTTTTTTTTTATTATTATTATTTTTACGGGGAACCCCTGATGTAGTTGATTAACAATAATTGTAACTCTTGAGAGTTAATAAGGGTCCATTTGGTTACTAACTCGATCTTTTAAATGAGGACCACTGGTGGTCCCTGGACCACTGTTGATCCAATTGATCACCATAGCAACCCCAGCCTAGGCCTGATTAGGTAAATTCCCAACACCTGCTAAATCCTCCAAACCTGTATCTTGATTGGAATCAATTTCCACTCAGTCATGCAGCTACACAGACACATCCCAGGCACACTTTGGTAGGCCTATAGCCCTGTCCTGTTTGGATGACAATATTGCCTTTCCAACAGATTTTCATTAACAAAAAAAAAAAAAAAACGATTATCGATTATTAATTTTCTGTGTGTGGGTTGGTTGGTTGTGTGGGGGTGCGTACGTATATGGTTGTGGGGAGGTGAGGTGGGATGGTCCTTGGGGATTGTTTGAATTTTGTTAGACAAATAAACTCTGTCCTCTCTCCGTGTCCGCTGTGTTTTCAGGACATCAACGCTCACGCCTGTGTGACGGGCAAACCCATCAGCCAGGGAGGGATCCACGGGCGCATCTCGGCCACCGGCCGCGGCGTGTTCCACGGCATCGAGAACTTCATAAACGAGGCGTCCTTCATGAGCCAGGTGGGCATGTGTCCCGGCTTCCAGGACAAGACCTTCGTTATCCAGGTATGTCACCTCATCATCATCATCATCACTATGGTTATTCAATATTAATATTAAAGGTATATTCAGTGATTTCACTCAAAAAACCTTAGGTTTCGTTTTTGGCTGTGGGACCCAGCCTTTCGTCCAATCAGGATAGAGAGTCAAAAACGAAACCTAAGGTTTTTTGACCCCCAGGGGTTAACTGGGGACAGGGAGGAACTCCTTATATGGTCAGCACACTCTATAGTAGGGAGGATTATCACAACAAAACAAAAAAATAAGTGATATTTGAATTAAGTGAAATCACTGAATATACCTTTAATCATTGCTATAGACTAGAGATGCTGGAGCAGTCATTCCAAAACGGTGGGGTCGGGACTCCCAGGGAGGTCCCCAAATTATTTTGGGGAATAATTAATCCCAAATTGGCCAAACTGTCAAATTTTACCAAAGAAAGAGGCAAACATTGTGATAACAAACGATCTCCAAGCTCACAACGCCTCACATTGCGAGGCGTTGTGAGCTTGTAGTTTGTCGATTTTCACAATATTTATATGTGGAACTGAGTCAAACTAAATATAATGCCTACAATTCCAAGTGCTTGTCAGTGTGTGGGGTAGTAAAAAGCTGAAGAAACGAGGAGACCCCTGCTACTGAACACCCTGTAGCAATTTCTATGAGAATAAAGAGCTTTAACTTATTTTTTTGAGTGGTGCAACCACTCCTACAGCCAGCAATGTCCGTGTACCTGTGTACCTGTGTACCTGTATGAGCACGAGTATGTGACTTATTAATAGCAGTAGGGGGCGCCAGAATGTCTCTAATGAGAGAGAGAGAGAGAGGGGGGGGGGGGGGGGGGGGAATTGCAACACTCAGTTCACACGTGTGTGATTTTTAAGTGGTGCAACCACTTCTACATCCAGCATGCAATGTCCGTGTACCTGTTTGTGATGTACCTGTGTGAGCACGAGTGGTGTGCGCATGCGTGAAATTGGAACGAGAGAATTATGTGACATGGCTGCCACCTGCTGGACGCAAACGATACAGAGAAGAAATTGGAACGATACAGAGAAGAAATTGGAACGATACAAATTGGAACGATACAGAGAACCAATAGACGGGAGTTGCACCACTTGGTTCACACTGGTGTGATTTTTTTTCTTTACGTTGAAACAAACAAACAAAGAAAGACATAGCAGTTACACCCACTTTTGAGCCAGGAGCTGGACCAAAAAGAAGACAATCACGAAAGGTGCGAAGGAGGTCACTGGCACACTGTAGCTTTCTTAAGTGCATTTCATTGGCACACCCAGCAGTACTACAGTATAGTACAGTAGCTGCTGCTGTAGCTACTGCAGGATGTGCCAGTGAGATGCACTTAAGGGACTGGTTGTGCTACAACAATGGGCAGTCACTTCTTTGTACCTCTCTAGAAAGTCTTTAAGCCACATGTGTGACTCAGAGGAGGAGCAGTATGACTCAACTGAATGCTATTTCCCCACTGCTGCTGTCTTTTAGATGGTTAGATTGCAGCGGTGTAGATAACTCGAGGCTGTGATTTTTACACTACACATATCGTCGAAACCTCTTATCTATATCTAAATGAATGCCCTACTACTACTACAGCGCCACACAATAGCATCAGAAGTAGCAGATCCGTAATCTCAAAACGTAAAAGGTAAAGGTTTTCCACCAGACAATATATTTGAGAATACATTCAAAGTTCACACACTTCTCTTGTATCTTGTTGAGATTAAATGGATAGTTTACAAATCTGAGAGACAGACTGTTGGAATTGGAAAGCTGAGAAGGAGACAGACAGTAGGAAAGTGTATGCACTTGTATGTATTTAATTATCCTTATTCTGTTAAAAAGACTAATACTATATCATTCCTGTGTGTGTAGGGTTTCGGTAACGTGGGCCTACACTCCATGCGTTACCTGCATCGTTTTGGAGCAAAGTGCGTGGGTGTTGGAGAGATGGACGGAAACATCTGGAACCCCAACGGCATCGACCCCAAAGAGCTGGAGGACTACAAGCTGGTTAGTACTTTTTGATTGTGTGTTTAATATAAATATATATGACTACAGTACAAACTGGATGGTAGCATATTATACAAGTATCGCCTTACATCACTGGTTCTCAAAGAGGAATCCGGGGACCTCCAGGGGTCCTTGAGGTAGCCTGGAAACCAGACAAATCTGCCACAGGGAGAAAATAAATCCCTGATATTAGTCTGGCCATGCGGGGGTTGGTCTCCTGCTAAATGTGGAGAACACTTATGTTTTTAAGCCTGGTTTCCAGCCTGATTCGCTACACGTTCCGTGAATGTGTTTTGTCAGTCCGCTATCAGTCCGGCCAGTCTCTTGTTTGACGTAGTGACGTTGTTGCTAATTGGATGTTGTTCCAATTAATCGAGTAGGGTCAGGGTATTATTTATGTCATCAGCCAGAGCCACTCTGTCCATGATCTTCTCACTGTTGGCAAAGTAGAGCCAATTCGAGACCCGAACTACTGCTTCAGTAGTCCACTATGTTAGGGTTAGGGTTAGGCATAGTTTTTGTGAGGTTAGGGTTAGGTTAGGGCATATATAACCATGCCCATCATGTAGAATGCTCCGGAAAAGAGGTAGTCCCATTGTAGCTCACTGCAGATTGTGAGAACAATTCATTGTTTATTGCTGTTAGCTATGGTTCAGACAATAATTATGTCTAAAAAAAGACAATAGGATAATGATAGAATGGACAATGGCGCCACCTAGTGGATAAACAATGTCAAACAGTCCAAAGAACTGATGTTGGAATGACATGACTTTGCTAGCTGCAGATCTGTACCACCAATCATTATTGAGCCATCCACTGATAGGATGTGTGGCTTAAAGATCTGTTGCCACGACTGATTTCAGTCATTTGGATTCCATCCATAGAAGCATATTTTGTGCAGCGAAAATAGCCAACCTACAAGCTCTCAATGCGTCCGCTATGCATTGAGAGCTTGTAGATCTGTTGTTTACATATTTTGGCAGGCCTTGATGGCGCAATGCCTGATATTTTACACTTGGTTGCATGCGGGAAATGGCAAATCTACAAGCTCACAACGTGTCGCAGCGTGCCATGTTGTAGATCTGCTATTGTCAGAGAACAACCAAACGTGTGTGTTCAAGTAGGGAAAGCCTTTCGATATGTCTATGTATATTGTGTAATGTATTGTATACTTTTATGGATCTGTGCTCCAAACCATGTGATCATGGTCATGAGTTAAATAAATGATGATGATGATGAGATCTGCTGTTTTCAGAGAACAACCAAACATAACATTATTTGTCTTTTTATTCTCCACTAGTACATCCCTAACATTTTAGCTTAGTTTTTAATCTGTCGACGAATTTGAAAATATTAGTCTTAGTTTTAGTCACCGTAGCTTTGTTTTAATTTTATTTCCGTTTCTTCGGCATAGTTTTAATCGACAAAATCAACACTGCCTCTGTCCTGTCCCCCCCCCCCCCTCCCCCCTCCCCAGGAACACGGCACCATCGTGGGCTTCCCCGGCGCCACGCCGTACGAGGGCAGCATCCTGGAGGCCGACTGTGACATCCTCATCCCTGCTGCCAGCGAGAAGCAGCTCACCAAGAGCAACGCCCACAGGATCAAAGCCAAGGTCAGCATCATGCACCCCACTGCACCTGAACACCCAACACAAAGCCAAGGTCGCCACCACTCCACTGCACCTGAACACACAAAGCCACAGTCACCACCACCCCACTGCACCTGAACACACAAAGCCACGGTCACCACTACTCCACTGCACCTGAACACACAAAGCCACGGTCACCACCACTCCACTGCACCTGAACACACACAGCCACGGTCACCACCACTCCACTGCACCTGAACACACAAAGCCACAGTCACCACCACTCCACTGCACCTGAACACACAAAGCCACGGTCACCACCACTCCACTGCACCTGGACACACAAAGCCACGGTCACCACCACTCCACTGCACCTGAACACACACAGCCACGGTCACCACCACTCCACTGCACCTGAACACACACAGCCACGGTCACCACCACTCTACTGCACCTGAACACACAAAGCCACAGTCACCACCGCTCCACTGCACCTGAACACACAAAGCCACAGTCACCACCACTCCACTGCACCTGAACACACAAAGCCATGGTCACCACCACTCCACTGCACCTGAACACACAAAGCCACGGTCACCACCACTCCACTGCACCTGAACACACACAGCCACGGTCACCACCACTCCACTGCACCTGAACACACACAGCCACGGTCACCACCACTCCACTGCACCTGAACACACACAGCCACAGTCACCACCACTCCACTGCACCTGAACACACACAGTCACCACCACTCCACTGCACCTGAACACACACAGCCACAGTCACCACCACTCCACTGCACCTGAACACACACAGTCACCACCACTCCACTGCACCTGAACACACACAGCCACAGTCACCACCACTCCACTGCACCTGAACACACACAGTCACCACCACTCCACTGCACCTGAACACACAAAGCCACAGTCACCACCACCACAAACGAGAAAAAGTTTGCAAGAAGAATGGCTCGATAATTATACAACCACAGAAACACACAAATAGCTGGATAATTACAGTACATAGCTGAATAATTGCATAGACAATGTATGGCTTGTCTGTCTGTGTTTACTGAAATACCAACCACTTGTGCATGCCATCTCTGCATGTTTCTACAATTGTGTTTATATTGTGTGTGTGTGTGTGTGTGTGTGTGTGTGTGTGTGTGTGTGTGTGTGTGTGTGTGTGTGTGTGTGTGTGTGTGTGTGTGTGTGTGTGTGTGTGCAGATCATCGCTGAAGGTGCCAACGGTCCAACAACTCCTGAGGCCGACAAAATCTTCCTGGAGAGAAACATCATGGTGATCCCGGTGAGTCACGACAGCCAATCAACTGTCGGAGACCATTAACTGTGGCAATTAACCACCTGGTAAACTGTACTTGGTCCGCTCTTTTTGTCCAATATACACCAAATCTCGTCACCGAGAATAGGCAATCTACAAGCTCATACAAAATGCATACATGGTCGCAAATCACAATGTGTGCTTTGTGAGCTTGTAGATCGGTTATGTCCTCTACTTATGGTTACAACAGGTTTAACATTTTAGGTTTGGTTAGGATTAGAGATTCATGGGTTAGTTTCACGATGGGGTTTTGCACCGAAAAATTGCAGATCTACGTCGGCTTGAGTTCTAGATCGACTATTGTCCGGTTTATGCGCAGATGCCTATTACCCATTCTTTTTGGCTTAGGGAGTCTACAGGAGTTCTCCAAGCATCTCGGTCCACCATTTTTATTTTGGTATTTATATTTTACGTGTGAGTGGTGCAACTCCGTGTGGGGGTTCCCGGTGGGGGGGGGGGAGTTCCAGATCCTCAGGAACGCGCCCGGTTCGCGCCGGTTCCGGCGTGCCGCGCCATGTCCAAAACGGT
Organism: Protomyctophum parallelum; assembly: GCF_964188405.1. Classification (NCBI taxonomy): domain Eukaryota; kingdom Metazoa; phylum Chordata; class Actinopteri; order Myctophiformes; family Myctophidae; genus Protomyctophum; species Protomyctophum parallelum. The sequence continues at coordinate 5,737,912 of NC_139704.1, read as the reverse complement.
TGAGAAATGACAGAGTTACCGTGTACAGAGGTACCTCTACTGTACTGTCACTGTAATGTACTGGCACCCCCGAAAGCATCATATATATATATACAGTTAATACGTGCGTGTGTTTGTGTGTGCGTTAGGTTGCGCAGAGGTGGTGAAAAACAACCATGCTGTTTTCGTGCTCATACCCAGCCACCCACCCACACACATAGCTTCGTAAGGGAGTGGTTGCACCACTCAAAAACAAGTGAAAACATTGTGAAAATGTCATTCGTAAAATCGGTGTCCTAAAAATGCTGATGTCTAGTAATGTGTGTGGTGTCTCCTCTCTAGGACATGTACCTGAACGCAGGAGGTGTGACGGTGTCATACTTTGAGTGGCTGAAGAACCTGAACCACGTCAGCTACGGGCGGCTCACCTTCAAATATGAGAGAGACTCCAACTACCACCTGCTGAGTACGATAATAAGCTTCATCACGTTATGAAAATGGCAAATATGTTGACTCCCAACGCGCCATGATGTGAACTTAAACCAGATTGAAAGGTATCAAAAGTGCAATTGGCGGCCTCGGCCGTGGCTCAGCGGTCCAGGCACCTTGGCCGGTAGTCCAAGTCTGGCAGTGTGTCGCGGGTTCGACTCCCGATCCCGATGGACTTTACTGCATGTCACCCCCCCCATCTTTCTCCCCCATTTCCTGTCAATCTACTGTCTGTCCCTCTATAAAAAATAAAGGCGAACGCCGCACACGCACGCACACACACACACACACACATTGTCAGTCATGTGATGAGTCCCTCCCTCCCACAGTGTCGGTTCAGGAGAGCTTGGAGAGGAAGTTTGGTAAACATGGAGGAGCCATCCCTGTTATCCCCACCTCCGAGTTCCAGGCTAGGATCTCTGTGAGTACACTGCACACACACACACACACACACACACACGCTCTGTCTAAACACACGCACATATATCTCTCTCTCTCTCTCACCCATATCATATTTCAGTCCGCCCCCTATCCCCAGGGTTATGTTGGGAACTTGGGACACAGACACCAGAATTATTTTTGAACATGTTCTATAGTAAGTGTGTGTGTGTGTGTGTGTGTGTGTGTGTGTGTGTGTGTGTGTGTGTGTGTGTGTGTGTGTGTGTGTGTGTGTGTGTGTGTGTGTGTGTGTGTGTGTGTGTGTGTGTGTGTGTGTGTGTGTGTGTGTGTGTGTGTGTGTGTGTGTGTGTGTGTGTGTGTGTGTGTGTGTGTGTGTGTGTGTGTGTGTGTGTGTGTGTGTGTGTGTGTGTGTGTGTGTGTGTTTTACAGGGTGCCTCAGAGAAGGACATTGTTCACTCAGGATTGGCCTACACCATGGAGCGCTCTGCCAGGGTAAGACATGCCCGCGCGCACGTGCACACAAAAGAGACAATCACACACATGCAGTTACATGCACACACTCCTAGACACACAAAGAGATACAGAATGAACTCGCACACAAAGGCAGAGCGAGTAATTTCACCCATGAAAATGTGTCTGCGACCCACAAATGGAGAACCAGTGTACTACAGTATGTAAGCAACACAGCTGCACCTATTTAAATTAATAATGGGTGTGTTAGATTGTAGGTGTCAATTATCTCCCCGTCTCTGTCTCTCTCTGTATCTCTGTCTCTGTCTCTGTCTCTGTCTCTGTCTCTCTCTCTCTCTCTCTCTCTCTCTCTCTCTCTCTGTTAAATAAAATTCAAATTAATTCAAAGGAACTTTATAGCATGTTTAAATTGCTAAAGCAAAAGTGGAACAAAACAATGTATGTAGTACAATTAAAAGGGAGTATAAATGTGTAAACGGAGCTGTGTTACTTTGCAAAAACAAAGGAAAAGGGAAAGAAAGGTCAGCTTAGGGGGAAGTTTTGAAACAAAACAGCAGCATTTGTAATGTTTTGCATCCTCTTGGTATGAAAGCTTTGGGACAAATAGCAGCTAATTTATCTCTCTCTCTCTCTCCAGCAAATTATGCGTACGGCTAGCAAGTATAACCTGGGCTTGGACCTGCGGACAGCAGCGTACGTCAATGCCATCGAGAAGGTCTTCAAGGTTTATCACGAGGCTGGTCTCACCTTCACATAGACGGACGGATGTCTGTCTGTCTCTCAGTCCACCCGTCTGTCTGTCTGTCTGTCTGTCCGGTACCCGACGGACGCCCCTGTTTTCAACCAAACCTCTCCTCTCCTCTCTGTATCCATCTCTGGTCATGCTGTATTCGGTTTAAAAGTCAAAACCTGATCTTTTTTTATAATCATTCCATCTCTTCCACACAGCTTTTTTCCCCCATGAATGGTAAATTTTACAATTCACGCTGCAACTGTCACAACAAACGACACACCGATACATCATTTGACACTTGTCGGGCGAAGCATGAATTGGCCTTAAACGTCTTCTCACTTAAAACTGCACCAAAAATCCCTGTACGGTCGATAGCTTTTTTGTATGGAGCGAACACTCCAGCCAGTTACTGCTGCGCTTTATGAAAGATAGGTCAGCCATATGTTACTCATCGCTTGATAACTGCACATATCTATCCAGACATAGGAAATGTAGAAGATCAGTTATATATAAAAAATATATATATTAACACAAAGCCTTAAACGCCAGGGGGTGAAGATCTCTCCTGCGGTTACATAGAGTAAAGTTACCAATGTTTGCCTGCAACGCACAAATGTATAGTCATCCTTTTTTTTAGGTAAAAAAGAAATTGAAACTTTTTTTTTTTTTTTTTTTTTTTACGGAGCACAGATGTGCCTCATTTCTGTTCCAGGATTGCATAACTTCCATATGGACAGTACAGTCACTTCCATATGGGGGAAATGTTGTTACATATACTTTACAATATGCACTCGGAAAACGGGATTTCAGAATATAACTTTTGTATATTTTTGAAACACTGAGCATATCGTGAAATGCATGTAAATTGTATTTTGTATTTCTCTACATGGGACTATACACGGTAAAGCCCATGTGTTGCTCTGAGTGTGTACAAATGGAACCAAACAGACCCTCCATTTTGTACACGCTGATTTTAAATTAAAACTGAAGAAGTTACTGTGTAGTTGCCTTTTTATTTTTTCAAAGCTGGCTCATGAAAAAAGTGACCTTGTTCTGCCAAAAAAATGTTTGAGTTCGGTCCTTGTCCTTCAGACTATTGTCCTACAGAGACTAAACAACAGGGACGTGTTTTGTGTGACTCGGTCAAGGAAGGATCCATTTCTCTTACAGGGGAACCTTTTTTCTAAGACGCACGATACTGTAGGGCTGTAAATTAACGTCACACACAGACACTGTTTGGTTTCGTCGGCCAGTGTGGTCTAAGTGTTAACGATTAGCACCATGCTAGCTGATTGCTAAGTCCCATCAGTTATTGACTCCCCATCCTGTTATCCTAATGCGTTCATTAGCTTTAGATTAACTCATCTAAAACTACAATCCCCAAAGTTTTACGTCTTTTTTTTTGTCTCCCTCTGAGAGGGGTAATTGCAATGATGTCTGAACTAGAATAAAGATGTCGTGTTCCATGGGGTTCTGTCATCTGCGTCAAATAACTATTGACATCGTCAACCACCATGTGTCCTATCCTACCCGACAACAGGGTCTAAATGTCTCAATGGAAGAGCAGGGAGACTGCAGATGAACTAGATATTATTGTATTAAGTTAACATACCATGCTGTTTATGGCTCTACAAGAGGTTTTTCCTACAACCCAATGCCTTTTTTTTCCTTTTTTTTAAATCCCGGATTCAGGATTGTAGCTTTAACATACATATTAATGTATGTCCTTTGTGTCATTGTGCTGTCATAGTTTGCCGTAAGAATATATAGCATTTTGAGTTCTGACGTGGTGAAGGATAACTGGACACAACGGCAGGTGTTTAGTTAACCACTTAACTGCTTAACGTTTCAGAATGTCTGAGATCTACGAGCTCACATTGCGACGCCTCGTGGGCTTGTAGATCTGCTCATTTTTGGTGGTTAAGCAGCCTAGTTTGAAAAAAAACTGCTTACACTTCAGGGTTCTGTGCCTTGCTCAAAAGCACACTCAGATCAATTTCCATTGCCCAGAAAAGGGCAGTTCAGGATTTCCAACCAGCAACCCAATACTCGTATCCATTACATTTTTTTTTCTTCACAATTTTACAGTGACAAATCATATCAATTGTGCGACTGTTCTGTTGTATGACAAAGTAGGGCATTAATAAAAAATCACACCTGTGTGAAGTGATTATCATCATACATCATCATACTTCATCTCATTCCGGCCAATCACAATTTGCGTCCTCACCTTTGTCATTAATGTTTGTGTTTATAAACAAACACTCAATGTTCCATTCATTATCAATGGCATTTAATATTTGTGTTGGGTCAAAAATGGGTTACATACACCAAAAGCTGGATAGGAGATAGGAGGTTTCTGCCCGACAGTGACAATATGCTCACCTGAATGTAAATGAGCAGAGAGAGACCTGTGACAAATATAAAACTTACGAAAAATGATCTTCGACTACCTTTTTTCACTGACGAAAACCAAAAAAAAAAAGAAGAATAAAACTAAGCTATTTAAGACTAAATACTGCCAAATACGAGAGTAAAACTTTAGGGTGGGACTGGTGGATAAGAGATCCAGTAGGACTTAAACACAATTCATTTTATGGTTGGTTGCGCTTGTAAAATCGCAGGCATTATGACGCCATCAAGGCCCACCTAAATAGATTTTAGTTGACTAAATCAACTGTAGATTTAGCCTACTGTCTGAAACCTATAAACTAGACTAAAGGTAAAACTTTTCAGATGACTACATTTGACAGAATTTTATTCAAAATTCTGGCTGAAACTATATCAGAATTTGCCGTCAAAATCAACACTGGCATAAACAATAGATATCATCCCAGCCAGCACGCCAACGTGGGTCCCATGTGTTTTAGAGGTGGGCTACCTATGTGGGAGCCAGGTGGGATACCCATATGGGACCCATAAAGAAATGTCAGCGGGCACCAGATGGTTCTCACCTGGGTTGCCCATGTGGGTTTTAAGTGGGTGCTACCTGGGTCCTAGGTGGGCCCCACCTTGGCAATTTTATGTGGGACCCAGGTGGGTCCTAACTGGGCTAGCCCGTGTGGGCTTTAAGTGGGTTCTACCTGGGTCTTTGGTAGCGGTTCGGTAAAAGGGACAAACCTAAATGTAGGCTATAGCAAAAAAAAAGTGTCTTCGCAACAATGGTGCAGCTTGCAAAAAAAAAAGATCTACAAGCTCAGTTGAGATGCTCCAGTGCTTTATTCTCTCTGACCTGATCGATGAGTTATTTTTTGCGAGCGATGCTGACGTACGGTACTACAGATACAGTATACCGTAAATGAATGGCAACATGCTGAGGTGGAGCTCTGGAAAACAGAGTGTCTGTGAGGTGCAGTCGTTTTCTCACACACACACACTTGCCGCCATCATTGGTAGGCCTATCTAAACAGCCACTGGCCCCGCCATCCGCCATCTCTCTTTACCGTATTTTACCTGAAATCCTGAAAAGTGACAGTTTTGGACATAATATGCTTCCCCCCTGACAGAGACAACTGGGAGTCCTTTATAAACAAACAAACAAAACACAAACCGTTGAGAATAACGTGGTTTAGGTTTTTTTATTAAACTCCCCTTGGGTATGTTTGCCTTATCTTTTGTTACAATTCAGAATGGCAGCCCAAAGCTGGTTTTCAAACCAATGCGTTGCATTGGTTTGTGGACTGAAACAAGGCTAAGACTGAAACAAGGCTAAGTAAATCTTTTTGAAGTGGTTCCCAGACATGATTAGCAGGTTGGCGAAAGGGCCTTTCTGTGTGGAGTTTGCATGTTCTCCCCGTGTCCCCTAGGGTATAGGTACACTCACAAAAACATGTAGTAATCCTGGTCTCTAAACTGCCTCCCCCTGGCCAGCCGGGGCGCCTGATGGAGGGTAAAGGAACTGGTTGGAATAACCACTCCCCCCTGTCAGGTAAACTCCCCCCTGTCAGGTGTAAAGGAGCAACTCCCCCCTGTCAGGTGTAAAGGAGCAACTTGGACACTCAGGCATGAAGGAAGCATGAGTTCAAGTCCGTTGCTCTCCCCATGAACCCCATATATGGGGACTAGGTTGGTGGAGGGTGTGTAGAGCCCAGGATCAGATTAGATAATTGACAGGGGTGAAAAATGGGTTACAAAATCGTGGGATAAAAACAAAATTTAAAAACAAACATGATTAGCTTAGTGTGCAACACTACTGTTTCCTCACTCAACAGTACACAGACAAGAATGTGCAGGGTATCTGCACATTTCTAAAGTGACAATTTAATGGACATTTAATTAAGACTTTTTATAGGTCCTACAACATGAAATTCAACTTTTCCCACTTTGTGTTGTGTCTTCTATCCCCAGAAATACCCAATTTTGATCAGGCTTTCTCATCATATTTGTTTTTGTATGTATACAGGCCAACTGAGCTGATGCTACTTATGTCATAGGTATCTCCCTAGAAGCCAGACAGAAATGACATGGACTGGTTATATCAGGGTGGTGATTTAGGCTCAATCCATTAGAAATACATTTAAGGGAAATAAACATATTAAATATTAAAAACAGTTTTAAAATGCATGTTGTAGTTCCTTTAATACCAAATTTGCCAAATTGTCAAACATAGCGTACGAAAAGTGGCAAACTAGTGGCAAACTCTTATGCTATTTTCACAATCTATTTGTGGAAGCGAGTCAAAGTAAACGTAATGCTTACAATTCCAGACAGCTCTTTGAGGTGACACACAAAGAAGGGAGAATGGGGAGGGAGTGAATACATTTTAAAAAAAATATATCATTTCCATACATTTATGTGGGGGAAAAATAGATGGAAATGTTTATTTTGGTTATCTCTGTTAAGAGAAACTCGCATTTGCCCTTTTTTTTCCGGAAATTAAAACATGAAAATATTACGTTTGGGTTGTGTGGTTTTATTATTTGGTCAATTGGTTTACATTCATATCAAATCCATCCTTTGAATATGTTGTTATCGTTGGATAATATTTTTACATCGCACAACGTATCGCACATGGCCAGTCTATGTTGTAGTTCTCTCATCAGGCACAACGTATCGCACATGGCCAGTCTATGTTGTAGTTCTCTCATCAGGCACAACGTATCGCACATGGCCAGTCTATGTTGTAGTTCTCTCATCAGGCACAACGTATCGCACATGGCCAGTCTATGTTGTAGTTCTCTCATCAGGCACAACGTATCGCACATGGCCAGTCTATGTTGTAGTTCTCTCATCAGGCACAACGTATCGCACATGGCCAGTCTATGTTGTAGTTCTCTCATCAGGCACAACGTATCGCACATGGCCAGTCTATGTTGTAGTTCTCTCATCAGGCACAACGTATCGCATGGCCAGTCTATGTTGTAGTTCTCAGGTAGGTGCACAGGCACAACGTATCGCATGGCCAGTCTATGTTGTAGTTCTCTCATCAGGCACAACGTATCGCATGGCCAGTCTATGTTGTAGTTCTCTCATCAGATTCTCTCAGATTGTTGCATGTGACATAATGTCTTCATTTTCTTGACAATGTCCATATGTGGGCAGTTCTGCCCATCACTGTGACATCAGACAAGCTCAGTGGCCTTGTGTTTAGAGTGTCCGCTCCCACCTTGAGACTGGGAGGTCGGGGTTCCATCCCCGGCTGCGTGATGTCCTCTGTGGCTGCCACATTGATTTCACGGGGGGCATAAATATTAAAGAAAACATGAAATGTCCATAGACGTGACGTCACAGGGGTAAAGCCAGGCGTTGGAGGGGGTAGCGCCTCTCAAAAATGGGACCCAGTGCGCCCTTGCTTGGCATTCGGCATCAATAGTTTTAGGATTAGTCTAATATAAGTCCCCTGTGACATACTAGCCAGGGGGTGCACTTGTATGTGAAGCTTCCGCTACAGAAACAGGCGATAGGCTCCTGCCCTATATGGGCCTCATGGCTCGGCAAGGCTTACTTACTTACTACCATAATCTGGTCACATTTGGTCATAATCATGCTGCCATGTGGCATGTCCATATTTTGGAAACAATCAGTGCAATCGGCATACTGTAATGTCAGATGCGTAATCCATATTTGGGCATAATGTGGTCACACGTCGCGCTGAGAGCTTGTAGAACAGCTGTTTTCGGGACGTGAGGGGTGTGCATTTGCGTATATTTCACCACAGTGAATTCTGCATTTGCGACACCGTACATATGAGGTAAACGTTCTCCGGGGTTCTATATTTGGAAACGTCGACGATGCCTCTTGGCCAATCACAAGTTTGACCCAACTCTGAGTCTGATGTCAAAACGGACAATGACGTTAGAAGTATATGCTTATATAGAACAAAATGTTAGTATTGAGCTCATTTGGTTTTTTTCTCTTGCTTTACCAAACTGATAAAGTCAATAAAGTCATTAAACCATGACCTTTTACGATACCACTTATCAGTTGCAAGGGTCCGACCTGGACCTGAGCAAGCAGGACCAGCTGAGCAAGCAGGACGTCAAGGCCAGGACCAAGCTGATCGTCAACTACCTGCCCCAGAGCACGACGGAGGGGGAGCTGAGGAGCCTCTTCAGCGCCATCGGCGCCGTGGAGTCCGCCAACGTCATCCGGGACAAGATGAAGGGCCACAGTCTGCAGTACGGCTTCGTGAGCTTCGTGGACCCGTGCGACGCCGCCAAGGCCATCGACACGCTGAACAAGCACCAGCTGCAGGACAAGGTCATCAAGGTGTCCTACGCGCGGCCCAGCTCCGAGGCCATCCAGGACGCCAACATCTACGTGTGCAACCTGCCCAGGACCATGACCCTGGAGGCCGTGGAGCAGATGTTCGCCCCGCACGGCCGCATCATCAACTCCCGCATGCTGATGGACGCCGAGGGCAAGCCCCGCGGCGCGGCCTTCATCCGCTTCGACAAGCGCTCCGAGGCGCTGGAGGCCACCCGGCAGATGAACGGCACCAAGCCCCCCGGGGCCTCCGAGGAGATCAGGATCTCCAAGCCCATCCTGTGCAAGGGCCCGGACTCCAAGGGCAAGGGCGCCGACGCAAAGGGCAAGGGCGCCGACTCAAAGGGCAATAAGGGCCCTGGCGGCCAGCGGAAGGTCTTCCACCAGAACCCGAAGGCGTCCAAGGCCTCCGACCCCGGTCAAAGCCGGCGTCCCCAGGCCAGCGTTCTGTTCATCCACAATCTGGACCCCGACGCGGACGAGGACCTCCTCTCCAACATGTTCGCCAACTTTGGCACCGTCGCCGACGTCAGGGTGATCCGAGACTTCCGCACCAACAAGTGCCGCGGGCTGGCCTTCGTCACCATGGCAAACTACGAGGAGGCCATCAACGCCATCTCCGGGCTCAACGGCTTCCGCGTCGGAGAGAACACCCTGCAGGTCTCCTTCGGGAAGGTCGAGGAGACGCCGGATAAACGTTCCCGCGAGAGGTCCGCCGTATTTAGGCCCTACGATAAATAAAAGGTCTGCTTACTTGTTGTTGCTCACTATAAAGGCCTATTCATATAGGCTGGATTTTCGGTGGTGAGCTGACCACCATGACCACCGCAAAATAACGTTGAGCGGTGGTGAGTAAAAACAGAGAGAAGGGCTGGAGCGGTGGCGCTGGTTTGCTCTTCACCGCGGCTCGTGACGTCATGTTGTAGTTCGGTGGTCACCTCACCACCGAAAATCCAGACTATGTATGATGAGCCTTAAATGCTACCATCATGGATTGGTCAAAACAAATCAGCTGCTTGGAAACCAAGCTTAGCTGACCACTGCATGGGCATAGGAGAGACCAAGGAAAAACTTGGAGACCCTTTATACTCGGTAAAGCTGTATTTGGTGCACTCTTTTTTTTGTTGTTGATCTAAGACAGATCTCTAGTGAAGCTCACAATGTCTCCCAAGGAGACCCATTGTGAACTTAAGACCCCCCCCCCCAAACCCTATGCCATTCCATCAGCTAGGCTACTGCTTTGTTGACAATTTTAGGACCAAAAATCATATCATAATTGAACCACATCTTGTCAAAGTTTGATCGATCCCACCCACACAACATTGTGGCCTCAGTCTCGTCATACGTGGCAGGACTGAGGACTAAGATGTGCAGTATCGCGTATGCATGTTTATAATGCAAGATTCCAAATTTGAACTCCCATGTATATACACTATAAATTAACCATGTTAAATATTTCAACGAAATACAATAATAATGTGTATATATGTGGGGGGGGGGGGGGGGAAACGAAACAAAAAAATCGGTGGACATAATGACTGAGACGATAATTTATACAAAACTTTATTTAGCTAGGACTTGGGTTAGGGTTAGAATTAAGAAGAATCAGAATCAGAAGCCTTTAATTGCCATGACATCTAAAACATGTTAGGAATTTGGTTTGGTGAACAGCAGAGTACATAGAGGGCAGCACCACAGCTGCCATGGATGGCGCTATATTGGATGCTTTGCATCGCAAAGAGAAAAGAAGACGTGGGACCCGCATGACTGAATGGAAATACAAAATTCTAGCAAAAACAGGCTAAAACAGTGGTACACACACGAGGGAGGGAGAGGGAAGAACAAATGCGACCGCCTTCGGTGAGTGCACTGTGTGCACACAGCATCAAAGTCTGATAAAAGTGCAAAAAACAAAATAATTAAAAAGGGTTTGAGAAGCCAGGCCTCTAGTACTTGGCTTAGGGCTAGTGTCTGCACACTGCATCAAAGTCTGATAAAACAAGTAAAAGAAAATGGTGTCCAGTACACACTGTAAAAAAATAACATGCGCCCACTCGGTGACATTTATGCACGCTTTGACTAGTGTACATAAATATCACCGAGTGGGAGCAAGTCATGTTATACAGTGTGCCGGCCATTTACAAGGCGACTGAGTTGTAAATGGCGAGGGGGCACATCTCATTTTTATATACTAAAACATAAAACTTAACCCGACCTGAGGCCGATAAAAGAAAGGCTTCTAAATCCAGTTATCGGAAAATAAAAATGTTTCTATATCAGTGGTTCTCAAACTATTTCATGTCAAGGACCCCAAAAATGATATGTAAATCATTCGCTCTGAATCAATACATATTCAAGGATTTGCACAATAAAAAGATTTTCCATTTTAGATGTTTCTTCCCCTTCCCACACGGTTGACAGAAAAAAAAGGTTTTAGCAGGAATTAATTTATGTTTGCCTCTCAGAACTGTACGTCCTTGTCGTGAAAAGCGGAAACAGCTAATGCTGACTAACAGGACATGCACTGGTCAAAATCGTTAAAAAAAAATCACACTTGTGTGAAGTGAGGGCCGTCTGGTAATGCAAACATTAAACACAAACACAATGATTTGATTGGCTGAGCAAAGTAGCCTACACATTGAGGATAAAAGTGAGGGCAGAAAAGTGAAGACGCCAAAAGTGATTGGCCGGAGTGACATTTGTGATGTTTAGATTGGCTGAGCACGGTAACGAGCGTGATAAATCGTATGACTTTGACTTTGACAATGCAAGGAGAAATTAGGTCAAATGTCCACTAAATCTTGACCCCACACATCTCATATTTACCATTAACAATGAAAGGAGAAATTAGGTCAAATATGATGTAAATTTAACCAACCAATCACGTAAATTCAGTTGTTCATGAGATGATGTATGATGATGTATAATGATAAGAGCACCCCTCACTTCACATGGGTGTGATTTTTGAGTGGTGCAACCACTCCTATAGATAGCTATGTGTGTCTCTGGCTGGCTGGCTGGCTGTGTGAGTTTGTTTGTTTATAAACACATGAAAAGCAAACATTTAAGCACTGATCTATCAAGTTTGGTTAACAAAAACGATTATTCATAAACTGTAAATATACACTGGAGGCAGCATACTGTACATTTGGACAATGAACTTTATTATAAACATTCCACACACAGCATCCATGCAAACAGTAGTCTAATACATTGCGATTACAGACCCTGCTAGAGGTTGTGTTACAACAGCACAGCGCTCTGCTGGGCAAACATGCAAATCACACTTGTTCACTTCTATTGTGCCTTTTCACTAACCGCGCTTATTGGCCAAAATAAGCTAAGATATCTGCTACGCGGGCAAATGCTGGCGTTGTGGTTCTCAACGTGAAGTCCAAATGGATCCTTTATGGGTCTGTATTTTTGTACGCTCTTCAGAGTTAAATTGACATTGAGGATTTGACAGTATCGAATATGGGGTCCCAGAGATTAAACATGCCTGTGGCGTAATGCTAGCTTCACATGGATGTGGTTTTTACTTTCACTTTCACTACAATTCATAGTTTAATGTTGTACTTTACTCTAACTCGAGTACAAAATTTGACTTAGCAACTTTGAGTAAAACTTGACCGGATGAAGAACTCACATACTGGAGTCGAGTCCTTCGTCCACTGCTGTCTCTAACCATCCCACAAATGGTCAATGGTTTAGTTTATTTGCACAAAAGGTCAACCACAATATTTAAAAATGCTTGAAAGACACAGATATATATAAGAAACAAATGACTATTATAAGTGCAGGGAAAATAAATCTTAGGGGCTTTTAAAAAAAACATTTGTTTCCATAACAAGCAAAAGGAAAAAATGACGCAGTTGACGCCCAGGTGTTCACGAGTGACCAACCTGAGCTGCATGGACTAATGGAGTGGTTCTCACCTTCTTCAGGCCGATGGGGACCCCCCCACGATGGGGACCCCCCCACGATGGGGACCCCCCCAACCTGACAAGAACTCGGAATTGTAGGAGTCAAAGCGTTACATTTAGTTTGACTCGGTTGAGTCGGTTCCAAAGATAAATATACAGATTACACTGCATGAGATGATATTAATATTAGTCCAGGCCAGTGGTTCCCAAATGGTGTGTCCAAGGGTGTATAATTATGAGACACGACCGGGATTTTCTGACAACCACACAGGATTATTGCAATATATACAACTATACAAAAAGTTATGAATTGTGTTTTTAATCTACTACATCAGTACTTTGTGTGCTTTCATTTCCAAACACAGAGGCATATTTAATTTTACACATCATATGTATATCTTTTTATGTGGCATTAGTAAGAAGACTACTTTAACTAGTTACTAAGTTACTAGTTAAAGAGGCTATTTTGCATATTATTTTGACTCGCCCCCTGAATGGGAATCCGCTCGAATGGCGCATTAGTCCGACAACGTGGCTTTGAGTGCGGTTATGGCTTATAGGGTTAGGGACAGGGTTAGTAATGGGGCGAGAAACCTAGTTTAGGTGTAGGGTGAAATCGGGGGGCTTTGTCGCCTACATCTTTGTGAGCACTGAACTGAACCCCTCCCCGTATACAGTGCATGTGTGCATTGTCGAAACGTGACCATTATAACGATGATACTCCACTAAGGCCCAGTGGTGGTTGGGTTTGTGTGAGTGACACTGGGTTGTAGAGTTGATGCAGTGAGATGGATGGAGCAGACTCGTCGAGCAGGCTCGTCGGTGGTCGGTCGGTCGTTCGGTCGCTGTGGTCCCACTAGTCTTCCTTGGCCATGTCTCCAGCGATATCACTCAACGTGTCAGTCAAACTGAACCCTGCTGGGAAACGGACAGAAAGAGGGCATTCATGTCAATAGCCACCCCATTTGGGATGCTGACCGTGCACTGAACAGGACATCCCGTTTTCAGACTATCAGACTATTGATTGGCCTAAGTGCTTTGAAGTTGTTCTGTGGGTTGATGACGGGTACCCAAAATAAGTCCCCGCGATCGTACAAACAAAGTTACAACAAAGTTATACAGACGCCAAATAGTATCTGGAATGTACCGTACACTCACATTTATATTTAAAAAAAATCAGCTAAACTACGCTGCATCAATGATTTTATTGGATAGGCCCTAAAATTATGACCGCGGGAAGTATTTTGGGTACTTCTGATTCCGCCTTGTTGGTTTGCTGCCAGATGACTACAAATCATTACCTACAACATATATGTCAAACTCAAGGCCCGGGGGCCAAATCAGGCCCGTGAATGAATTATCTTTGGCCCGTGGGATGATATTTAATTAGTATTAGAACTGGCCCTCTGGTATATTGCACGGACCACCATAATACTACAAGTCCCACAATGCACTGCGAGTGCATTGTCACGTATCGAGGGCCCGCAAGCGCAAGCATGCGTCTTCTCTTCACTATTGATCAGCAGTGAAAGTATATCACTTGTGGTCAACATTCAGCTACCCTGCAGCCTACCCCTCTGCCCCAAAATGGCCCGTCTGTTGAAACACAGTCCGGCCCTCGACTTGTACCAATTTATTTATTTTGGCCCACTGTGTATTTGAGTTTGACATCCCTGACCTACAACATGACGAAGGTTATGATCCGCTCCCGACCGGATCATAAACCCAAAATGGAACGCTGCCCAGGCTACCGCCATGGAGGCAGGCCGTCTCAAGCCAACTTCAGCCACAAGAAGCACAGAGTATTTCTGTATCGCAGTATTGATACTTTTACTGAAGTAACGCACATGTACTTTGTGCACCACTGAAACAATGTCAGTCCATCTTACCTCCTCCTTTTCCGCTCTCTTCTCCTGCTCCTCCTGCTCCTCCTCCTCCTCCTCCTCCTCCTGAGCTTGGTGAACCCTCCTGTTCAGAGAGCAGACCGGCGAAGCCTCCCTTCTTCTCCTCCTTGTCATCTTTGCCACCTCCGAAATTGAGCAGACCCGCCAGCCCTCCCTCCTTGTCGTCGTCCTTCTTGTCGTCTTTGTCGCCGCCAAAGTTGAGGAATCCTGGCAAGCCTCCTCCTCCTCCTTCCTTCTCCTTCTCCTTCTCATCTTCCTTGTCGTCTCCTCCCGAGAAGAACTCCTTCGCCTTCTCCTTGGCCACATCCGCTGCAGAGCCACACAAAGGTCATTTTAATTTAATTATGGTCCTGTGTAATCGCAGACATCAGATGAGGTGTACTGTATACTGTGAGTGTGAGAGATTGAGTGCATACAGTACATGTTTGATGTTAAAGAGTAGAAGTAAAAGTACTGAAAATTGGAATTTACAAATTGGAAATTACAAGAAGTTTACACAATTTGAGAATGTAGGAGTAGCATTATTTTGGATCAATGTTTCACTGTCTCTCCATGGTACCACAATACAGAATAGAATTGTGTACAAAAGTTTATCCAACAACAACATATTCAAAGTCCTTGGTCTAAGACGCTATAAATAATGGGCCTTGATATGAAAACCACTGTACTACAGTAGTTGAACAACGTTTTTCCTTGTAGGGTGCAGCAGTAGACTGCTTCTCTGCCAGACTGCATTCCTGCCCTGGATTGCGAACATGTTTCTATGGCGATCTGGCAACAGGAAAACCCAGAAATAAAGAGTGACTTTCAAACGGAGCCAGAAGGAACAGACGAGACCTTCTCTCTTAAAGCCACAATACGGAATTTAATTGAATCAATAAAAGGTTATTTTAACCAATCTGCAATGTGAATACAATATAACTAGTACTATATGTAACAGTTAGAGCTGAGGTGGCTAGTTCTGCTGCTAATCATATACTGTAATACAAGGCCATGCTAGTTCTACTGTTGGAATCATGCGTAGCTCAGACCTCAGAGTTAAGGTCCTTTCTAACGGGCAGCGATTAACGTGCCTAGTATTTCATTTTCAGAGAAGTCGAGGGGCGACAACGCAAGCGTACGTATTACGTGGGCACGGTCTCGTGAAATTGTTGCAAGCGTGCTCGTTTTTATGCACACGGCGCTCACGACTGACTAGAACTGAATTCTGTTAAGCTCAAAACCATGGGGCTCTAAGTTCGCTTTAGACTCATAGATTTGAAAATGTCAGAATCGATAAATACATCTACGAGAGTCTAAATTCTAGGCTTTTGCATCTGCCAGTGTGAACGCAGCATATGACATGGCCTTCAGCTAAAAATTACAGGAATGCCACGTAAAATGAGAAGGGTAAGCTTTGCATGATGTAAATCACCCCTCCCAGTTCAAGCTTCCCTATTCAACAGCCAAAATACCATCAGGAATCCTCTTTGAAAACTTCAGCACACATAAAAAGGAATTCTATATTTGGACACATTTGGCCTGCATTTTGTCCCAACGAACGCCCTGATAACGCAAAAGAAAATGTATCAAAACTATAAAGCGTCACAAATTGTAGGCTAGTTGTGTGTGCAGTCATAATAGTGGTTTTGTGTTAGTGTTTTGGTCTGGGCCAGAGGCCAGGCTCACATAGAGAGAGTCTCTATGTAACGCTGGCATCTAAACAGTGCTTTGACACAGGCGTAATAAGCACTGCGTGGCGTTTGATTGCGAGTCTGGTGGCAAAGTGAGAGAATAAAGGCTGTTGTTGTTCACAATCTACGGACTTATAGGATTTGTTGAATGTGCGAGTCGGACGTTAACCTCATCATGAACAAATCATACTTGGCACACTACTTTTCATTGGCTAATCTAGTTTAGGAGTAACCGTATTAAAAAGAACATTATGTTGTGTCAGAGTGTGTTCTTGTACATATCAGACTACAGCCTGATTTATGCCATGAATAGCAGATCTACAAGCTCTATTGTGAAAGTAAAGAGTGTTTGTCCGGTAAGGGGTCTCGGCGTCTCTAGCTCTTTAGTAAACAGACATTTTACAAATGTCATTCAATCAGGAGAAAGTGCCCAATTTTTTTGGGGCACTTTTTTTTTTATCGTTTCGTTATGATGATCATGAGTTCTCTCTCCTGATTGGATGAAATTGGTGTCACAGCCTGAACATGTATTTTCCGTTCACTAAAGAGCAGGTGAGATGAACAAACACCCACACAACTGTCTATAGCAAATAATTACTATGGGAATATTGAGCTATTTAACCGCTGTTGCCACTTGTAGCCCCTGTAAAAGTAAACATGATGTGTGTGTGTACTGTACAGTACGTAACAGTAGTTAAATGAAACCTTGGTGACAGATGAGAGGAGAGAGGGTTCAGTATGCTTATAAGGCAGCCATGAATCAGCCCATTAAACCAAAGCATCATGTGTCATTTCAGAGTTTTTTGTGTTGCAGATCTACAAGCTCACAGTGCGTCACTTTGTGCCGTGCTGCGATGTGCTATTTTTATTTTACATTTTTGAAAAGTCTTGAAAGTATGAGGAGACCTTTGCAGAATCAGCCTCGCAGGTCTGGGTTAAACATTAAGTCTCTCTCAGGACGAGTGTATTATATAAAAATATAAAAATAGAAATGTGCCGTCTCCCTGGGACCCAAACGTACAAATATACAGTAGGCCTACATTATGAATTGATCACGTAGGCTATGCACTATTTAATAGCAAAAGTCAATAGCCAATCTACAATTTAGTTTTGTTTTGACCTGTTTTGACAGGTTAAAAAGAGATATTTACAACACATACAACTTTTGTACAAAAATGGTGTCCTGATCCATTGTTTGGGAAACACTAATGTAATACGATGCCGATACTATAGTGTATACTATATAGCATCTATAGTAGTAATAAAGTAAAAAAAAACATCAGGAATGTGGTCCGACTGGTTGAGAACAAACTGGGAGATCCCGCGGGCCTCGTGTTCTGGAAGAAGGGAGTGGTGGCGTGGTGAACACAAAGATACAGTATAATGTCGTAAACAAAGAAAGTGTCTCTGTTTGACACATTTACCTTCAGAGCTTTTGTTAAAGATCCAGTGATTCAATCAGCCTGACCCTACTGTACCGCTGAAGGTACAGTATATAGTCTTATAATTGTAATCATAATACATCGATGTGTTTCAGCCACTATTCGAGAATAGGCTACTGTAACCTACTGTTCTGTAACTGTGAAAATATACTCTCATCTGGTATTTTGTTCACGAGAGCAGGAAGGTTATTCATTTGGTTTAGATTGTATGAACCTCGTGAACCCTAGCATCCCTGTTCTGGGGGAAAACACTGTGCAGACACTGTTCACAGACACTGATTTGAAAGGGTTTTTGTTTGTAGTTCTAATGGTTGTCATGACGTTTGTGTGGGCAGTGTGTGTCACCGGGTTAGTCTGTGCCACAGTCCTCATTAGCCTGTCCTCTCCCACACTCCAAACTGGGCAAACTGGTCACTGTGTATGTGCTGGTTAGACAGGCGTGTGTGTGTGTGCGTGTGTGCGTGTGTGCGTGTGTGTGTGTGTGTGTGTGTGTGTGTGTGTGTGTGTGTGTGTGTGTGTGTATGTGTGTGTGCTTGGCAACTGAACAACAACAACAAACTTCAATGCTTTCCCAGTTCCCACATTCCGGATCGGACCACTCCCTTATATACTTTTTATAGAGCCTATACAAATCCACAATGCATAACTCGTGATGAGTTTGTAGATCTACTATTTTCCAACAGCCAAAAGTATAAAACTGGGACCCACTGGAAGCCCACTGAAGGACCCCTGCAGGGGACCCCCAGACCCCACTTTGAGAATCACCAACCACCAAAAGTAGGAAGGTACAACTCAGAAAATATAATGCTGTGATGCCGGAATCGTAACTCAAGTAGAGAGAGAAGAGATTCATCTATAGAATCACAATCAGAATCAATGTGTCGTTACATCACAGATTTACAGGTGCAAAACAGTGGGCGAATTGTTTCCTTTCCTTCTGTACTCACCCACTTTGTCCACAGCCTTGTCCACAAAGCTGTCCCCGCCGACCTTCCCCAGGAATGAGGAGAAGAAAGACATGGTTCCACTGTCTCTGTGTGTCTACGTGTGTGTGTGTGTGTGTGTGACAGAGTTATGGTCCCACTGTAGCTCTGTGTCTACTCTCTGTGTGTATAGTGTGTGACATAGTTTTTGTGGCACTAGGCGTTTATAAAGCCTGGCACCCTCATCCCCCAGGCCTTGTCTGATTGGCCGGGAAGCTCAGGGTGTGGCCAGGAGGGGGTGATGTAGGGAGGGAACGAGGCAGGAGGGGTCGGGACGGGAAGACGAAGAGGAAGAGGGAAAGCATTTGACTGAACAGTATCTGGTAGCATAAGGTGGAAAGTGAGATGAGGACACAGGGATGGGAGGAGGAGGGGGATGAGGATGAACCTGTTTCACAGGTTTGAAATCTTGATTGTCAGCAGCTGTATAGAGAGATTAGTAATCTCATTTCTTCTCTCTCTCTTCCATTCTTCCTCTCTTTGTTTCTCTCTGGCATTGCTGCTGAGCATCTTAAATATAAGTATTGGAAAGGATTCTGTTGGACAAGATGAATGAGTACATTGACTCCGCAGACAATCAGTTAAGATTCAAACCCAAGCATGGCACTGATCTGTGTATGCTTTGAAGGAAATTGTAAACAAATATAGAGGGCAAAACTCAACAGTCCTTATGTCTTTTATTGATGCGTCGAGAGCCTTTGATCGTATCAATCATAGAAAGCTTTTTTATCAAACTAAGCCTAAGAGGGGTGACTGGGGGCATAGTTAGGATCTTGGCCTATTGGTATGCCAACCAAACCAATGCCAACCAAACCAAACCATGAGAGTCAAGTGGGGCAATAGTGAATCAGGCCCATTTGGGGTACCAATGGGGTCAGACAGGGAGGAATTTTGTCGCCTATTCTGTTTAATTTATATATGGATGATCTGTCGAAACAGTTGAATGCTTGTAACACTGGTTGTATGCCGGCCGGGTAATGATCTTGTCAATCATTTGATGTATGCAGATGATTTAGTCATACTGAGCCCAAGTAGCGCTGGACTACAGCAGCTGCTCGACATATATACTAGTATGGCATTGAAAATGATATAATATAGAAATATAATGCCAGTAAGAGTGTTGTTCTTATTTGTAGAACAAATACATTTTAAACTATCTTTCAAGTTTCAACACTTCACACTCTGTGTCTGTAGTAAAGTCAAATATCTTGGACATTTTATTACATAAATAACAGTTGACAGATGATGATGATATACACAGACAGTGTTGTAGGATGTATGCACAGGCAGGCGAACACCCTCGCACGCAAGTTCAGTATGTGTTCAGAACTTAGAGTATATAGCAGTTAAGATTAATCTATTTAGAGCTTACTGTACACCACTCTACACTGCCCACTTGTGGTCAAGCTACAAAAAAAGCAAGAATTCAGAAACTTCAAGTAGTGTATGTATAATGATGCCATGATAATTTTACTCAAAAAGCCTAGATGGTGCAGTGCAAGTGAAATGTTTGTGGCTGCAAGAGTCAATACTTTTCTCGAATAGCATCATCGTCAGTATAAATAACCCTGTCAAAAGTTGCACTAGATAGATACTCCTCTAGCCTTAGAAAACATTGGCTTAAAAGCCTTTATTTATAACTGTCACAGATGCCTGTCTAACATGTACATTTGGACTGTTTTTTTGTATTGGATGTATATTGTATTTTGTTGTTTTGTATGTTTCTCTATGGACCCTGAGTCTGCAATAAAGGCATTCATTCATTAATTCTCTCTCTTCCGCCCTTTCTCTGCGGATGGATGGATGAAATGGGTATTGTCTGTCTCTCCTACACTATCTCCCTCTCAGCTTTCCACAGTATGTCTTAGCAAAGAGAAAATATGACATGCATGCTGTCAGCAGCAAGGCCCAGCTAGAGTCTGCTGACTGACTGCATCACATTCATTTACCACACATGAATACATGAACTCCATATCGTGCGTGCGTGCGTGCGTGCGTGCATGTATGTGTGTGCGTGCGTGTGTGTGAGGGTGTGTGTGTGTGTGTGTGAGAGTGAGAGTGAGAGAGAGAGATCAGTGAGAGATCATCTCTCTCTGTGGTCTTTAATGAATGTTTTGTGTCTACCGTTAAAACAGATAATTATAATGCTTGTCTCTGTCTGTCTGTCTGTCTGTCTGTCTGTCTGTCTGTCTGTCTGTCTGTCTGTCTGTCTGTCTGTCTGTCTGTCTGTCTGTCTGTCTGCCTGCCTGCCTGCCTGCCTGCCTGCCTGCCTGCCTGCCTGCCTGCCTGCCTGCCTGCCTGCCCGCCTGCCCGCCTGCCTGCCCTCTAAGGCCTTATCTGTCACCCCAGGTTCGGCGCCTGGTCTTGGGGACCCCCAGGAGGCCGGCGTCTGGACCTGAGGGAACGGGACGGGACATGTGGCTCGAGGAGTATACGGTAAATGAGCACCATACAGCGTACTGTATGGTGCATAAGGTTAGACACAAAGAACTGAACTGTCCACAGCCCTCGTCTGAGACACAGACCAAGAAATACTGACCATGATACTGGATACTGAATAGTGGATAGGGGGCACTGGCCCAAAAAATACTGAGAAACACTGTCTAACCAGACGTACAGGAAATACAGGAAGTATGGCTACAGGAAGTCCCAGTAGGCTGGACAACATAACGATTAGAGTGTAACGTTTTAACAGCAGGAGACACATGAATTTCATTGGCTATCGCCTAATCGCCCACTATCGCCAGACGATGTCGCCCCAAAAGATTAATTATTTTCATATTTTCGGGCGACGTTCCTCTGCCCACTTTTCGACTATCGCCTGTTCGTCTGCTATGGCCGCTGTTCGCCGGTATAGTTGCCGGTTCCGCACTGTAATGGTTAGACACGTTTGGCAGTTAGTTAATTTCCCAAGTGTTATCTCTTTGTGAGATGGAGATAACACAACCCCGAAAATAACCGGGCACCCATTTTGGTGTTGGAATCATGTCGTGCTTTAGCTATTGAAAAATAGCAGATCTACAAGCTCATATCGCGCCACCGAGTGGCGCGATACGAGCTTGTAGGTCTGCTATTTTTGAAAAATCAAAGACACTTTTAGAATCTGATCTCAGGTCAGAATGGGTTAATAATTAAACTGTCAGGATGTAATAGACATTTTTAGAATCTGATCTCAGGTCAGAATGGGTTAATGAGAATGATTGCTTTTATGTTGTGCTAAATACTAATATTATACATTTTATCTTCCTACTAAATTGATAGGCTATATGAATTGTTCAAAATCTAATCACGTTGGATCTGGGGAATCACACTGGAACTGAGCTTGTGGCTCCATTATGGATCTTGGACTTGATGTCAGTCATCATGGTTCTCAGTGGTCCGAGATGCAGTGATCCTTAAATGATGTAGAGTTGGTAAACAAATTGACCCTTATAGAATATAGATCTTTCTTGAGAGTGTAAAATGAAACCAAATGGAGCCACTCACCAGAGTAAAATTAATGTAAAAAAAAAATCTGCATTTGCATTACTTCATTTCATTATATTGTGAAAAAGGTTATAAATCACTGGTGTATTATGTTCACTGCCTCGCCACCAGCCCAGGAGATATGTTCTGGGTGGGATATGAGCGGTGGTCCCCAGCTGATGACCCTGCAGCAAAACTTAATTTTTATTTTTTTGGAATGCGGTCAGGTGTGTGTGTGTGTGTGTGTGTGTGTGTGTGTGTGTGTGTGTGTGTGTGTGTGTGTGTGTGTGTGTGTGTGTGTGTGTGTGTGTGTGTGTGTGTGTGTGTGTGTGTGTGTGTGTGTGTGTGTGTGTGTGTGTGTGTGTGTGTGTGTGTGTGTGCGTGCCTCTGTCCCTCCCTATCTGCTGTAGGAGTCTGTTTGATTGCCCTGAGTGGCGTCACCTGTAGGACCAGCTGAGCCTGGTTGGGTGACGAGATCTTGAGACTATATAATCACTGTGTTTCAGACTGTTCGGTGCTGCGCTGGGTCAACATAAGTTGTGTGTCAGGTTCCTTTGTTGCCATGGAGGCTTAAGGCGCATTATAGGGATTCTATAGGAATTCTGACACGAATAATAAACTGTTCCTGTCACACCTGTTTGACAGTTGACACTCAAAAGTAGTAAAATGGTACTGTAGCTGGAGGCAGTTAAGAGTTTAGAGACATGTTAAAAGTGCTTGAAATTCAAATATTTTAAAGAAAAAACAATGGATGTTTGAACAGTTAAATGTGTCCCCCGCCTCCACAGAGAGAGAAGATCCACCCTGGTAAACTCACCAAACAAAAGCATTCAAATTATGCAAACATATGCAATGACACCACCGAACAGCCTGTTTAGTGTTTACTTCCCTTTTAAATGGATTTGTAACGAACACGCAATTGTTAGTTAGGAATTGGAGTTACAAATGAAGCACTGCTTAAAAGGAAATTAAACACGCATTCAAAATCCAATAGTACTATAGCATATATTGCCAAGACCTATATAGCCTAGAAAATAATTGGTGGTGGATAATAATTATTTACTAGGCCTTTGCTTCCCTCTGGTGGTGACCACCAGAGGGAAGCAAAGGCCTTCCTCAGAACACTTGGAGTGAGTAGCATGGTAGTGAAATGCTCTCACCATGCAGGACTTCATAATTGTTGCTGCCTGTAGGCCAAATACCTTGTATCTCCATACAATTCTAAATGAATGCCCTACTTCGTTCAGTGTTGGGCAGCGGAAATTGCAGATGTACAAGCTCTTGTAGATGTGCTATTTTTGCTATTATAACATGTTTGAACATGGAAGCGGTTTGTGGCTTTTATTCTTGTTGAACCGCAATGACTGAATATTAGCTTGTTACTAAAATAACAACTACACTGGAACACAGATTATTATTATTTCCCTCCATTTCCTGAAAAGTAACAGTTTTGGACATGCAAGGTTTTGGCCCGACAGTGGCCGATATGTACTACTTATACTGTGTATACTGTGTATGTGTGCAGAGACAGCTGGCTGCTGTCGTTGGCTCTGTCTGCTGTTCTAGAGCAGGTTTAAATAAATGATAGACTACTGCAGCTCCAGAGGTGAGTAAGTGCCCCAATTTCTGCCAGCTCACTTCCTGCAGTCTGAGGGAAGCGTTCCTTTCCTCCTTGTCTCCTCCTCTCTAGTCTCTCTTCTAGATCACACTGCTATCTCTGTTGTCCTTTCCTATGGTCACTACATCAGCTACTATGTCTATGTCTAGTGTTCTGTCCTCCTAACCACTCAACCCATTAAGACCTGAGGCCGATTCTACAGAAAATAACACATAGTTTGTTCCAGGGACCCAGTTAGAAGCAAACATTTGAGTGACAAAATGAATATGATTTGAATGGATGGAGTCTATAAATGACGTGTGTGGGTGCTGTCGCAGGTGAAATCAGAACAAAATACACTGGCACACCGTTTTGAAACAAAATGTTATAATTTCATTTCACGTTCTATTGTTTTATAAAAGAAGCTTTGACATCAACACAAATTAATAATCGTATGTGTGTGTGTGTGTGTGTGTGTGTGTGTGTGTGTGTGTGTGTGTGTGTGTGTGTGTGTGTGTGTTGTGTGTGTGTGTGTGTGTGTGTGTGTGTGTGTGTGTGTGTGTGTGTGTGTGTGTGTGTGATACTGTTCTGTGTCAGTAAGGCAACATGCAGTCTCACAAATCACTTAAACAACAAAACTGTAAATTGATTAAAACCTTTTTTTTTTCACATCATCAACTAACAGGGATGGGGGGGGGGGGGGGGACCATGGTTGTGATTGACAGCGTTGAGAGGTGTGGCCTGTATGATGCCAACTTCATATAAAGAAGGCCCCTCATTGGCCATTATGAGCTCAGTGTAAAATGAAGGAGCGATGATTGAAAGCTGATGTCATAAGCAGCTCGCTTATCGATGTCTGAGGTAAGAAACCGTGCCAGGGATTCTGACACGAATAATAAACCTTCACTTCAATTATTCAGGCAATTAGCTTGAAAGCCACTAAAGCAGACTTCATGTGTGTGCATGTGCATGTGCGTGTGCGTGTGCGTGTGCGTGCGTGCATGCGAGTGTGTGCGTGCGTGCGCGTGTGTGACGGTGTACATGGGTGAGTTTGCGTCAGCAAATGATATCATTAAAGAAAAAGCTTTTTTGTGCAGTGTTTTTTTAAATGTACGTACATGAAAATATAAAGCAGTGTCTCCCAGTCAATGGGTCAGGTCCCATCATATATAGAGATCCCCTTTTTCATTGATTCATCTTCAAAAACTAAAACGGCATTAAAAATGTAAAGAAATGGTTGAAATGTTAGCAGATCCACAACCTTGCAATGTGTTGCATTACGTCACATGACTATGTAGGTTGTAGAGTTTCAGAAATTTCACTATTTAAATGTGGCCTACGTTATTTAATCGCATGACTGCAGTCAGCAGCATCAATTATGCATAACCGTGTGTGTGTGTGTGTGTGTGTGTGTGTGTGTGTGTGTGTGTGTGTGTGCGTGTGTGCGTGCGTGCGTGTGTGCGTGCGTGCGTGCGTGCGTGTACAGTATGGTCTGGTATTAATGTTTGGCAGCTTATTAACAGCATCACTGAGGAAAACGTTAGGGATGGCAGGTATAACGTTAGCGGACAGATTGACACCATGGACGGCTAGTAATAAGGGGGGGGGGGTGTGGTCTCTCTCTCGCTCCTCCTGTCTGTCTGTCTGTCTGTCATTGCCGCTGTCTCACTCCTTCTGTCTCACTCCTTCTGTCTCACTCCTTCCGTCCTCTTCTCACTAGACAGGAACACCAGGGGGACGAGGGAGGGGTCACTGCACGACACTAAGGAGGAGATTCTGAGGGGGAGAGAGAGAGAGAGAGATTGTTTGTCCTATGATCTGCATCTAGGGTGCCCAGATCCAAAATCAAATTGTTCATTTGAGGGACAGAAGTATCCCCTGTGTGGGACAGTGGGATGGGTTAGCAACTTATTACTTACGTTGTTATTAAATGCCTTGATGCCTTAAATGCAGGGCTTAAAGCCCAAGACAGAAAATGATTTTTTTTGCAAATCTGCAGTGATCTCATTAAATGACCCCTATGAAATCCTCAGGACTGAAATCAGTCCCCAGGACTGAGAACTTTAAGCCCTGCTTAAATGCCTAATATTGCATCATATTCACAACATCATGTTGTTATTATACTCCTTTGGCGTCTCACATTTGATTTTAAAATACACATTTTTAATACAATCAAACTCTTCTGTTTGGATGTATGGGCTGTCAATGGTTGGTGTTGCAACTCTAGATTCGATATACTCTTCCAATGAGACATTTTGACCCTGGTGTTGGGTAAGGACACCTACTATAGTTGTCAATATATATAAAGTTTTGTGAAGCCAATTGGACAACAACTTTATTATAAATTGAATAAATGTTGGCCCAAAGTTAAAATTAAATTGAGGAGACTGATGGCGGGTAAATGAGGCTGTCAGTTGAAATTGAGGTCACAGCCAGAGGTAATGGTCTATTTAACCTGGCATGTCCAGACTAATAATATCACTGCGTAGAAGATATTAGTCTGGAAGTTCGGCGTGGGAGATTAATTTCCAAGGGGTTGGCGTGCCACAATTCAAAATGTCCCACTTTGAATAGAGGGCTCTGATTGGTCACCTATACAACTCTGGGGTGAGCGGAGCCAAAATGTGTAATGTCAGACCAATCTGCCCGGGGCTTTATTTTAATTAACCCATTCTGACCTGAGATCAGATTCTAAAAATGTCTATTACATCCTGACAGTTTCATTATTAACCCATTCTGACCTGAGATCAGATTCTAAAAGTGTCTTCGATTAGAGTGGCGCGATACGAGCTTGTAGATCTGCTATTTTTCAATAGCTAAAGCACAACATGATGCCGACACCAAAATGGGTGCCCGTACAGAATGGGTTAATTAATTTTTTTTTTTTGCTGTGGCAGGTTCTCCATGCTAACGATCTATGACATGGTTGAATTTGCTGAGGGGATGGATGGGAAAATCCATGCCTCTGATTTTTACATCCCGCTAAGCGAATGCAAACCAGCATGATACTCCTGCATTATTGACGTGCATACATGTGTTTCTATTCACGTGAACGCTTGAATGCATCATACATTCATTCAGAAGAAACATTCTATTGAAGTCATTTGACATACTGTACGCATGCACACAACACACTATTACCGTTTGCACTTGCTCGCACATCCTGTCACCTTGCAAAGATTATGGCTTGTCTCTGTCTTGTTTTAGTTTTTCTGAAAACTGCAAAACTGAACCTAGGAACTATGATATTTCTTTCTCAGGCCAAATTATTTCTGGAGTAATGTGACTTACTCCCAGACGTATAGGCCAATTATTTATGCTTAAGTCCACATTGTCTTAGAGTGACTTAGGCAACATCAAATGGCGTATATTGTCACGTCACAGTCAGGTTGAGAATCACTGGCGTGAGGGTCTGTGTACGCATGTGTCGCATAATGCATTGCATTTTGAAGTTCTCAAATCGCTTTAGAATGATTCATTCATCCATCCATTCATTCACACATTGGGAGGAATGGTCTCACCTATTGAGCAGCCTCTGCAGCAGCCTCCTCTGTCTTCGCCAGGTCAGCCTGTGGGACGGACAGACAGACAGACAACCAGACAGACAAGACAAGACAAGACAAGACAAGACAAGACAAGACAAGACAAGACAAGACAAGACAAGACAAGACAAGACAAGACAGACTGTTATATGCAGCAGTGTAAATGAACACCGATGTGGAAGATGCAGCACAGTGCAAAGATTGCATTAGGGTTAAGCTGTGAAAAAAGAGCAACGTTTGCAACGCATTATAAATTATGTTTAAGCATCCTGTGTATACAGTAAAGTTCACTCTCCTGATTGGATAAAGTTGCATGGTATCTTGACCTGAAAGTGTATTTTATTTCTGTATACTAAAGAGCTGGGAGACAGGGGGACCCCAGCTGTTACTGAACAAACACTTCATTTAAAACAATGATTACTTTGGGAATACAGGGCTATCTACTGTAACACTTACTAACTAAATAAATATCACTTACACTATACTGTACCTTTAATCTCAACACCAGGTGAATGTGGTTAATGTTGTTAACGAGCACTAGTAGTTACTGCAAAACAGAAGCCTTCAGTTGAAGAACCATAACATTCTTGACTTATCTTGCAATAACAGCAGACATATTATTGTAATTATAAATAGTTTAGTGTGACTACAACCTATGTGTTACTCATTTACGTGAACGTACACAACTTATAGCATTCTGTATACTTAATTTTCACTATCATTGTATTTGTAAACTTCAGTCATTGTAACATCTTACAGATACTGTTATATTCAGTATTTTGAATTGATATGGTTCTTTGAACGGAGGCTTCAGTTTTTGAACAGGCATATCAATCATACGTAAGTCAATTTCAAACATTCCCACTGTCTACATTATGCACATTTTCCATTCATGCATCATTCGGTTTAAATGTCAGAATGCGGCTTGATAATTGTTCATGCTTTTGGAGAGACATTATTCGATTCGACATTATTTGATTCGATTGGCCTCGGGCTGTAATTATGTTATGGAAATTAAAGTTGTCATTATTTGGTTACATGAGGTTTTCATTATTACAATATTTGCATACATATTTGCTGATTGGATTATGTTTGTTTCTCAGATCGATGACGGTCAGAAAAGGAAATTACTGGCAGCACAACGCTGGTATATTATATAAGTGATTGGCTTTTCCCACTTAAATTCTGGGCGGGAAGCATTATGTTATACTTCAGCTATGTAAAAATAGCAGATCTACAAGCTCATAGCGCGGCACCCTGCCACGCTAGGAGCTTGTAGATCTGCTATTTTTGAAAAATCTTGAAAATGTGGTGCAAATCTTTGAATATATATTCTTTCAGAGCGTTTTTAACTGAAATCTTTGCTTCTGGGGGGGTCCCTGGAACAACATATTTTCAAATGGGGGTGGGCGAACAAATACACAGATCATTCTGGGGGTCCTTAGAAACAGGTTTTTCAGAAAACTGAAGACATTTATTTAGAATCGGCTTCAGGTCTTAAGCCCTTTAGACTTTGGCTATACTGCTGCAGAGGTTTTCATAACACCCCTTGGGGAGGAACAGTCTAGGCTACATGCAGGAACTGTGTAAAATGTCAGGTCGCTTGCTCAACGAAGCCAGGACACATTGACATTGGTCAATGAGTTGTGAAACTGAGGAAAAGTTAATCTCCTAACCAGTGCTGAAAATTATTAATACAAATTAATCAAGGCAATTTTAGAATTTAATAATGGTTCAGTGAATTATCTGTCTGATATAGCTTTACTAATTTCACCAATAAGTGAATGCTTGTCTGACTGTGTATTATCCAAGTTGACTTCTGGGTTTAACTTGTTAAGCAATTTATAAATATCTGACTTCTGATAAATTGTGATGAGCGCATTAGGCTAGTAGCACACAGTAGATAGATCATATTAATGGGGGCAAATATCAAAAGGTTACTTAATCGTTAGTTGAGCCTTACTCAACAGCAGCCATTTTGACTGGTAAACACACAGCTGCAGGTAAAGAAACCTTAGGCTTAAGTTGTAGGTATGTTTCATGTAATTGTTTTGTTTAATGAAACACATACCACGATATTCCCTTCAGCTATAGAAGTCAAAATGGTTGCAGTGAAAAGGTCTAGTAGCATATACATTCTCACAACCTCCACGAGGGCGGCGATCACACAATGGTCCAGATGCTGTACGGCACAAGTTCAGAACCGCGGGGTGCTTGTGGAGCGTACTGTATTTGCGTACTGTAGCTATACCCAGGTGATCAAATGAATCACAGCAGCAACAACAAAAATGATTCAGGCAGTCTTGCGTCTTATCAAACTTTGGTCAGCAGGAAGGACGGGACGACTCTCTGACCCTTGTGCTGAAAAGTTTACCGTACTATATTTTTTCCGCTCCATAGTAAATTTGACCAGGGTCTGTACTAGGTCCGCTCTTTTACCATGTATCTACCGTTCTCTTCTCTCTTTAAGTTGCTGAGAAAATATACGTCACCCCCTCCAGAATGGGAATGCTGCGGTTCGAGAGGTTGACTTTTATGCACATCTAAAAATGTGGCACGCCAGCTCAAGAGAGCTGCACCAGTAGCCTACCATAGGAATGTGATGGTTTCTAACGGTAACGTTGCATCATAGTGTGATCGCCCCCTGTAAAGGCTGACCAAAAAACATTTTGGCAGCACCATGCCATGCAGTGCCACGCCCACCACCACCCCAAACCAATCAGGCACCTCCTGAGCCACTGGTCCCGCCTCCTCCTGTTTCCGCCAATCAACAATAAACAAAGACAGAAGGTTAAGTATACATTATGGACTGTATGGAAGAATTCCACCCTTTGTTTTGATCAGGTTACACGCGCATGCACGCGCGCACATACATACGCGCACACACACACACACACACACACACACACACACACACACACACACACACACACACACACACACACACACACACACACACACACACACACACACACACACCTTAAAAATAAATAAGTTATGAATAAACCAATGGCAAAAAACTACTTTCTGGCCTTGACAGAAAACAGAAAAGTCCTATTATTAAACAACGTTAAATGACTATGAACTCACTTTGCCACTCACTGTATGCATGTACAATGTGCATACCCCAGGGGCGTATCCTCACCTGGTCCTACTTGGGCCTAGGCCCAGGTATTTCCGAACTCGGCCCAGCAAAAAATAAAATATAAAAAATCCCCCTAATAGGCCTATATGATGACAGTAGCGTCATTGCATAACATAATGTGAATGCAATCACTGCAGCTGCATTCAATTTAGCAAAGGGTGTATTATTATTATTATTATTATTATTATTATTATTAATTTTCCTATTTGGATCCGTAGCCACTGGCACTGCCTAGTTTGTCCATCTGTACCTTGCATGGATTGATTGATCATGCCTGCCTGATGCCTGACATCATGTGCTTGTTTCTAGAATGTGGCAGATTTGTTTGTCTTCACCCCAGAAACTTGCGTCTTTGTTTATGATGAAATATTAATGAGACGCCTCTCTGAGAGTATCCTAAATGTTAGCCTCACAATATCAAAGGTTTTTGTAAAGAAAGGAAGTGAGCAGTGCCTAGAGGAGCTAGCCTACTGTAGGCCTACAACAGTTGTATAGGCCTACTGAGGACTTCAGCTTTACTGGGAAACTCCACAACAGCATCCGCCCTTGATTATGGATTACTACATGTTTGAAGACATCAAAGGTCAGAATTGAATTGTAATTTTTGCTGAATTGATTTTCATCGATTGTGCCCATGTTGTCTGCTGCTATGCTATGGGGTGCTGGTGCTATCTTGCTAATTTGTAATTTGGAAGTGAGTTGAAAGAAACTAGCTGTTAATTGTTAAACTCTGCAGTCTTCAATACTACACTAATACTTCAATACCAGTAGGGTGCCTGGGAGAGAGTGTGCATGTTGTTGTTTTACGGTTGTTGAGGAGCTCTCTTCCTATATGTCCAGTTTTGAGGTTTGTGTAAACACAAACATTGTGTAAACACAAACATTGAATGCCATTGACAATGGATGGCCAGCTTTGAATGTTTGTGTAAACACAAACATTGTGTAAACACAAACATTGTGTAAACACAAACATTGAATGCCATTGACAATGGATGGCCAGCTTTGAATGTTTGTGTAAACACAAACATTGTGTAAACACAAACATTGAAGATGAAGGTGTGATTTTTTTGTTTACATTTGGGAATGTGATGGGATGAAGTGTCTTGTAGCAGCCTGACATTACACCTGTCAATCTCTAAGACACCTGACTTAATATTTTTAGGAAATTGAAGGCAAACACGAGTATTAATTAATTCAATTTTTTTTGCGCGCACAGTGTGCCCAGGCAGATTTTCCCAGGCCAATTAAGGTAATAATTAAATCCTGCATACGCCACTGGCATACCTCTCTATAATATCCAAGTTACATACAATATAAACAGTAGACACAGATACAATACACAGGATGTTACATCACAGGAAGTAGACTCACCGCGTTGACTAGTCCGCTCGACACAGCTGCGTTCTCCACGCCCTCCACGGCTGCCGTAGCGACGTCGTTAGCCCCGGCTACCGTGGTGTCGGCCACGATGTTGGCCTGGTCCGTTGTTTTCTGGGCCACTATACAGGGACGGACAGGAAACAGGAAGTATAGTCACTGTAACCTAAGTCACTCACATGCTTTAATATATTTTTATAGGCTAATAACTATCTATTTTATATTATATTATTAATAAATAAAACAATTGTCAACAGTTCAATATTAAACAAATTTAATTTAAAATTAAATCAATCGATTTAATCAATTATAAATAATAGTTGGATGGAGGAAAATATTTAAATTAAAAACAATCACAGTTTTTTTTTTTAAACTGCGAAAGTTGCTCATCCACAACCATCCACAACGTGTCGCAAAGCTTTGGTTTGTAGTTGGGCTACTGGTATGACGAGACGGGAGAATTAAGCTCCAGTGGTTCATCAGATTAATAACCCATTCTGACCTGAGATCAGATTCATACGAGGTTTCCGCCGGACACACACTGGTCTGATGAACCCATTCTGACCTGAGATCAGATTCTAAAAATGTTCAGTCGCTCTTCGATTTTTCAAAAATAGCTAAAAGCATAACATGATGCTGACACCAAAATGGGTGCCCGGTCAGAATGGGTTAAATCAAACTAAATACAGTATATATATTTTACAATTCTTTGACAAATACAGAAATAGATGATCAAATACAAGTCACTTCTCGATTGTTCGATGAATGGAAACAATATAGAATAATCACTAATAAAATAATGTCTAGTTGCAGCCCTATATGTAGAGGAAATGATTTTAATATAAATCTATATCATTGATTTACCTGTGTTTACACCAGAGACAACTCCCTCCTTGGTTTTGTTCCCTGAAACATAACAAAAATAAACTTGTAAAATCATTGTATAACATCCTATAAAACTTTAGAACCTTTGAGTTAAACATCTTTTTTGATCTCTGAAAATAATGCTTAGAACAGAATGAGTTGCCGTGTGGTTGATTTAGTTTCAAACGGTATGTTACATTATATCAATGCTGTCTCTTATCTCCATATTCTAACCGTATCTAACCTTTCTTTTTTCCATAAATTAACCCCCTATTTGATCATGCATCAAAAGTAGCAGATCTGCAAGCTTGAAACATGGCGCGAAGCGGCACATTTTAGGCTTGTAGATCTGCAACAGAATTTAACCCATTCTGACCTGAGATCAGATTCTAAAAATGTCAGTCGTTCTTCGATTTTTCAAAAATAGCAGACCTACAAGCTCGTATCGCGCCACTCGGTGGCGCGATACGAGCTTGTAGATCTGCTATTTTTCAATAGATAAAGCATAACATGATGCCGACACCAAAATGGGTGCCCGGTCAGAATGGGTTAATTTGATTTTGGACTAAGTTTCCACCCAACAGAGACGATTATGTGTACAGTAGTCAGGTTATTCCTGGTGCACGACACCAGCGCACATACAACTAACTATGAGTCTAGGAGCAAAGATAACATCACAACTGTACACGTCAATATACAGCAAACGTGCAAAGAAGAAACAGTGCAGACAGCTGTAGCTTGTTGTTCATCGAGCTCAATAGATCTGTGTGTGTGTGTGTGTGTGTGTGTGTGTGTGTGTGTGTGTGTGTGTGTGTGTGTGTGTGTGTGTGTGTGTGTGTGTGTGTGTGTGTGTGTGTGTGTGTGTGTGTGTGTGTGTGTGTGTGTGTGTGTGTGTGTGTGTGTGTGTGAGATTGGTCTCCCGAGACCAATCATGGTGGTGTTTGACTTTGATGCTTCAGAGCAACAGGCTGTGAGCACACACACACACACACACACACACACACACACACACACACACACACACACACACACACACACACGCACTCACACACACATACTGTACAGTCGTTCTTTGTTGGACCTCAGTCCGGCCTGTCAGACAAAGACTCCTTGAGGATTTACTCTGTGTGTGTGTGTGTGTGTGTGTGTGTGTGTGTGTGTGTGTGTGTGTGTGTGTGTGTGTGTGTGTGTGTGTGTGTGTGTGTGTTGGGACTTGGGAGACAAAGACAGATTGAGTGAAAGAGAGAGCCACAGAAACAAGGGAGTCATTTGAGTCGATAAAATTGTGTGTGTGTGTGTGTGTGTGTGTGTTTGTGTGAGGGTGTGTGTGTGTGTGTGTGTGTGTGTGTGTGTGTGTGTGTGTGTGTGTGTGTGTGTGTGTGTGTGTGTGTGTGTGTGTGTGTGTGTGTGCGCGCGCGTACGACAGACAGACGCGTGCAACAGACATACAGACAGACAGACAGGATGTCGTAATGCAGTGATTGATATGCTTCAGGCCAGGCGCAGACAGTGACAGTGACCACCATTTCATACATTTCATCTCTCCAGTCTAAACCCAATCAGTAAAATCTGTTGTTGGTTCTGTGTATAGTTACTGTACGCCCTCTCAGAGTCACAGAGCCATACTGTAACTCCTCAAGGACCCATGCACAGAGTCCAGGGACGGCTGCAGTAACCATGGCGACGATGATGATGACGAATGGTATCC
Source organism: Protomyctophum parallelum (assembly GCF_964188405.1). Taxonomy (NCBI): domain Eukaryota; kingdom Metazoa; phylum Chordata; class Actinopteri; order Myctophiformes; family Myctophidae; genus Protomyctophum; species Protomyctophum parallelum. The sequence continues at coordinate 5,703,513 of NC_139704.1, read as the reverse complement.
GTGGTGAAGGATTCAGGATAGTTGAAGAAGTATGTTGCATGGTTGAACTTGAGAGAGCTGTTAAGTCTGCACATGCGCCTTCTGTCTTCACCTCCTGTCAAGCTGTCTGTGTCCAGCCTATAGCGTCTGTGGGGCTGAACATTCAGTGCTATTTACCTCAGGAAATGGTAGATCCCTGCAGGTGTCGAGGGAGATACTATACATATACACAGTATAGGGTTTAAAGATAAATACTTTTTCTGTTTTGTATGTGTCTACCAACCGTGTGGTTGAAATATTCAAATATGTCTTCCCTGTGTATATTTGGTTTCTTCCTGAAAGCTGAAAGCCTTTGAGTCAAAAGGCCCAGTCGAAATACACTATACTTTAGTGACATCATAACCCTTCATACGAGGTTTCCGCCGGAAAAACACTGGGTCTGATTAACCCATTCTGACCTGAGATCAGATTCTAGAAATGTCAGTCGCTCTTCGATTTTTCAAAAAATAGCAGACCTACAAGCTCGTATCGCGCCACTCGGTGGCGCGATATGAGCTTGTAGATCTGCTATTTTTAAATAGCTAAAGCATAACATGATGCCGACAACAAAATGGGTGCCCGGTCAGAATGGGTTAAGTTCAGGTGCGGTGCTAAAGTGATAACCCGGTATACTTAATGAACTGGTGGGTGTGGCAACATAAAAATAAATAAATCTTCCTCATATATTAGCCTTCCTGATGGTCATGTTTTAGGGAGCACGGCACTCCATCTTTAAGACGGGGTTTAAGGAAGCCCCGATGGCGAAAGAAGTCGGTTATTTCGCACGCACGCACGCGCGCACGCACACAAACTCACAAACACACAGAGGACATGCATGTCATTGTTGTTGCCCCCATTAGACAATAGATACTGGAACATGGAACATTACTGGTCCATGTTCCAACACACGGGTCACTGTGTTGAACACTGCACACACACAAACACACACACACACACGAACACACGTACACTTGCTGCTCCACAGAGCACTGTGTGTATTCATGTACTGTATTGATTAGATCACAGTGTGCCGGGTGTTACGTGAGATCAGATTATGGAACGAGCATGGAAACTGCATGTTGCACAGTCACACGCACGCACGCACACCATCGAATCCTCAACGTTTGCATTTCATTTACTCCTTCGTCCTGAGACCAATTCAATAAAATAATACTGTTTTACTTAATGTTTATGTTTAATCTTTCTAACTATAGTCCATCTACAGTATACGGACACAAATCATGTACAGACATGTCTATAGATGCCTTGTAAGTCCCACTCCCCGCATAATATGCCAGTGTCGTCAACGCCCATGCATGTGAAATTCCAGATGGATTGACCAACCCTCTGAAATGCAGGAGAACGGCCATCATGTAACCATGAAGTCCCTATCCACCCATTTGTCCGTTATATGTCACTGGAGCACTCCGTCTCCGAGTGTTACTTTCTTGCTGACACAACTGATGAAAGCATTTCGTAATTGAAGCTTTTGCCCTTTATTGACGTCACATAATACAGGTATACAGCCGGCTATGTGAACAACAACAACAACAACACCAACGCAATATTTCATCGGTGCACCATGTCTAAATAGCCCAGCCCTGCTTGGTCTATACTGCTTGCTTTGCATTTAAATCCAGGCCCTTTATAACTTTCCAGCTCATCTGCTGGTGTTGTGTGTGGGTGTGCAATAAATCTCATTCTGACCGGGCACCCATTTTGGTGTTGGCATCATGTTATGCTTTAGCTATTGAAAAATAGCAGATCTACAAGCTCATAGCGCGCCACCGAGTGGCGCGCTACGAGCTTGTAGGTCTGCTATTTTTGAAAAATCGAAGAACGACTGACATTTTTTAGAATCTGATCTCAGGTCAGAATGGGTCAATCAGACCAATGTGTGTCCAGTGGAATCCTCGTGAATCTGATCTCAGGCCAGATCCAGCATGCTGCTTCATATCACACAGACACAGCCTTGGTACGGTTTGCATGTCAAACCCAATGAACGGCACAAATGAACATTAACAGTTTCCGTGCCTTGAATGGATTACTCCAGGTTAATGTCGCTGCCGTATCGGACATACCCGCCTTTTGTTTTATGTGTTTAATCCGCCGTAATGTAATGAATCAAAAGAAAATCCGTCTTCGTAGCGGAGTATGAGACTGGATGCCTTCGCTGAGATGACAAAACCGGAAATCGTCACATGCTGTGGGCTGCTAGGGCTTCTGGGAAATTGAGGCCAATGGAAATGCATTGGGTGCAACGCCTCATTGAAACCAATCTTGTGTGCGTCTTCCGCGTGCACCAAGATGGTGGATGCTACACACAGATCATAACAAACCACGGGAGCTTTTTTTGATGGATTTTCGCGGATTAAAAGCCCAAATAATTCAGCGTATGCTCTAAAGGTAATACAACAATCTCGGCAGTGAAGGGGGGTTGATTAAAATGCGGGTTAATCGTAAAAAACAGTCAAACTGTTAATGGTCTTATGGCTGCGTATCAGTTTTCCGACTTCTTTTAAATTAAAAGATAATGGGCTTTTTACTCGAGTTGTGTCCCATAAAAAAAGTCGTTCTGTGACCCACTGTTTGGAAAACTTTATAGGCTATTATGTCACCATAAAAACAGCTGTGCTACACGCACGCACGCACGCCCGCACGCACACACACACACACACACACACACACACACACACACACACACACACACACGTGCGCACTACACAAGCACACAGAGAGAGAAATTGGGCCACAGAGACAGAGATGGAGAGAGAACCTCCAAGGTTAAATATGTTCCTCCATAAATAAGATATAATAAGACAACTTTGCATAGTTAATCACCCACAGATATCCCAGGAGGGATTTATACATGTACAGCGCCATTCCTTCTTTATGCTCTTATAGTTTTAAATGTGTGTTTTTGGTTTATTAGGCCTATACGCAGTATATGATCATTAATACACATTACAGCGGTAGTAACGTCAACTCCTCATCTGGGAGAGGATTGGTCATATGCAACAGTCGACATTTAAACGTATAATAAAAAAGTGAGAGGAGATCAAATATAATGTTGTGGTAAGGACAAAACCTTGTACAGTATATCCATATTTCAACTCCAAAACTCAGGAAATGAAAAATATACAATTTTCAGGAAATTAATATAACCGGTATATTTTGAAAACAAAGCAATACTGCCTCATCAAAATAGTTTGAAAGTCCAAAGGAGTGAAGAGGTTTTGTCCGAAGCATTTCTTCTACTTTATATTGGTCCAATATTTTCGAAACAACACACAGACGTAAAGGGTGTTCAATAGCACCGATTTATTAAAAATAATAATAATCTAAAACGTTTAATGTTTGTAAATGAATGCCCATCAAACAAGTGGAAATGGTAAATGTTGCATTCATATAGCACCTTTATCTAAGGCACTTTACATATAATATGTGCATTACATTCACCATTCACATACACATTCATACACCGATGGCGGAGGAAACCATGCAAGGCACCAACCTGCTCATCGGGAGCAATTAGGAGTCTTGCTCAAGGACAGTTCGACACTAACTCTGAGGAGCCCGGGATCGAATTGAGAACCTTCTCGTTCCCAAGCGGTTGAAGCGGCCACTCTATACCTCTGATCCACTCCACAAAAGTAATGAAAATAGCAGATTTACAAGCTCACAGCAGGGTGTCGCCATGAGCTTGCAGGTCAGCTATAGATGAATTCAGAAACGGGTCTCATGGTCGCAGCTTGCGTATTTCCTGTGTAGGCGGACTCGACGTAGCTGCGGGGTTTAAACCCTCACCAGTGTCGTGGAAATTAAGATGTAAACATTTAATAATACTCCTTTATGACTCCATTATCATTATTATGAATCGTCCTTTTCGAGCATGTGTCCCACAGACCGCCTTTACACCAGGCGCATATCTTCTACTACAGTGAACGGTAGAGTGACTGATGTTAGTCTGCCTCAAACGTTACTCTTTTACCTGCTTTTTTACTAACACTAACATTACAAAGACGCCCAGAACATCAAGATGAACCTGTGTAGTTTATGGCTGCTCCAACAGTAGTGGCAACATTCCAAAAAGAATAAAAACGGAATGTCAAAATATCCACCACGGTATAGCTGAGACCAGAGCCATTGAGTAATGGTTGAGACGAAACAGTGAAAGGTCCTGAAACATGCATAACGTCAGTCTTACCCAATACCCAATCTTTCTGTTTTATGAACACGTGGCTGCCGTACTTTCTACCTCATACTTTAAATGCTTAGTATGAGGTATAAAGCACAGCAGCCTTGTGTTCATAAAACAGAAAGATTGGTATTGTGTAAGACGTTATGTATCGTCGAGTCTGCCACTCCGCCTACAGGAAATACGTAAACTGCGACCATGAGACCCGTTTTTGAATTAGTCTATAGGATTATCACTATTTTACTATAAAAAAATATATAATAATAAAAAAGGAACATTTCATATAGGTTTCCACCTGACAGTGCCGATATGCAACGTTGACATTTAAAGGTATATTCAGTGATTTCACTCAAAAAACCTTAGGTTTCGTTTTTGGCTGTGGGACCCAGCCTTTCGTCCAATCAGGATAGAGAGTCAAAAACGAAACCTAAGGTTTTTTGACCCCCAGGTGTTAAAGGTATATTCAGTGATTTCACTTAATTAAAATATCACTTATTTTTTTGTTTTGTTGTGATAATCCTCCCTACTATAGAGTGTGCTGGCCATATAAGGAGTTCCTCCCTGTCCCCAGTTAACCCCTGGGGGTCAAAAAACCTTAGGTTTCGTTTTTGACTCTCTATCCTGATTGGACGAAAGGCTGGGTCCCACAGCCAAAAACGAAACCTAAGGTTTTTTGAGTGAAATCACTGAATATACCTTTAACTGGGGACAGGGAGGAACTCCTTATATGGCCAGCACACTCTATAGTAGGGAGGATTATCACAACAAAACAAAAAAATAAGTTATATTTGAATTAAGTGAAATCACTGAATATAGGCTACCTTTAAAAAAAGCAATTTAATAAAATTATGTAATAATAAAAAGTAATGCAATGTAGTAATAATGTAATGAAAAAAGGTGAGGGAGGAGATTAAATATTGTATGTGATATTAGTAATGAGAGCGTTGTATGAATCTATGACCCCCCCCCCCCCTCATCGAGACTGAGTGGCAAAACATTGAGCAGCATGGAGTATTGGAGTTTGGAAGCGCTTGTTGGAAATCACTTGACGATACTGCATGCCACCTGTTTCTAATTTGCACATAATGCAGGAGGCAGTCAGGCAGCAGGACGTTGCATTATTAAAAACGAGCGCTTCCAAACTGAAACAAACCTGCACGGAATTTCTTGACAGAAAGTAGCTGAGTCATAACATGTCATGGTGGGTTCTTATGAAAACAATCCTTGTAGTTGGTGATTTGTTTAATACAAGCAGATAGGACTTTTCTGTTTGGATGTACAGTATGGGCTGTCAAGGCCAGAAAGTAGTTATCTTTTTGCCACTCAGTACTAGGCATTCACGCATACCTTCTGTACGACAAGTAAGACGCGCAAACGCGGGAACAATTAGAATAAATTACATACTTTTTTAAGGTTTTATTTTGAAGTTAAGTTTTTGAAGTTAAGTGTTTTTAAAGTTTTTTTTAAGTTAAGTTTTTTTTGTGTTTTTTTAAGTTTTTAAGATTTTATTTTTAAGTTAAGTTTTTTGAAGTTAAGTGTTTTTAAAGGTTTTTTTTAAGTTAAGTTTTTTCTTTTTCATTTTAAGTTAAGTTTTTTCTTTTTCATTTTAAGTTAAGTTTTTTTTATGTTAAGTTTTTTTTAAGTTAAGTTGTGTGTGTGTGTGTGTGTGTGTGTGTGTGTGTGTGTGAGCAGCGTGTGTGTGTGTGTGTGTGTGTGTGTGTGTGAGCAGCAAGATTTGTGAGTTGCTGTGATAGGAGAAGGATATCAAATGGAACACAACCACCCTAAAGACTAAGCATTGTGTATATTCCTGCACTATACCTGCATCGAGTGACCTGGGTACATAGAATTTGATCTATTGAAGATTCTGACCTTCAAATGTACATAATTTTTGTATTGATTGTATTGCTGTATTGTTGTATTGTTCTTTCTGCTTTGGCAATGTAAACGTATGTTTTCTCATGCCAATAAAGCCCTTTGAATTGAATTGAATTGAGTGCGTGCGTGTGTGTGTTTTGTGTGATACAGCTGCGCCCTCTGGTGGCGGGCGGGTGGTGTAACAGCGGGACAGACACACACACAGACAGACATGATCTGCAGGGTCTCATAGTTAGTGCTCAATGCATTCGCAATGATGTCAAACGCATAGCCTCAGAGAGGAATGGAGCTGTTTGAAGTGTGATCAGTTCCACTTGCCTACTTGATGAAGAAAGAGAATCCAGGAAATGCAAACGATACATAATGATTCACTGACACTG
>NC_139704.1:5689539-5694539 GCF_964188405.1 Protomyctophum parallelum | reverse complement strand
CTCTCCCTCTCTCTTCCTCTCTCTTTCTCTCTCTCTCTCTCTCTCTCTCCTCTCTCTCTCTCTCTCTCTCTCTCTCTCTTCCTCTCTGTCTCTCTCGCTCTCTCTCTCTCTCTCTCTCCCTCTCTCTCTCTCTCTCTGTCTCTCTCGCTCTCTCTCCCCTTGTTAATTATGTATGAGCGTTAACCTGTCTGTCCTACTAACACTCGTCTTCTATTCCGCCTTTCTCACCCCACCCCCCCCCCCCCTCTCTCCCCTCTCTCTCCATATCTGTGTCACATGCATATGAAAGTCCAGATGAATCCACTGAAATAACAGTATATATACACGCAATAATAATTCCTCATTACTTGGTCGTTCAGTCAGTCCTCCTTCACCGCATATCCTCTGTCCCTCTCTGTCCCTCAATCCATCACTTCCACCCTCCATTCATAACCCTATATCGATCATTCCTCAAGCATCATAATTCATTTTTATCCATCTGCAACTCTGACAGTGTGCATTAAGGAGCCAAATGGACCACTATGGGCCTGGCCACACTCCCAGAGCTATACATTAACGCTCTGTGCAGACTCGACAATTATTACATAATCATCTAATCACAATTCATTTTTTGCATAATCATCATCCATGTTGAAAAATGTCCGTACATTTTTCAATATATGTTATTATTATTATTAAATGTGTCAGGGATTTTGTTGCATATTTAAGTTATATGGAGATCCTTGAAATTAGTTCCGTTTTAACCAATAGGTCTTTATATATACCTTTCAATCTGGGACGGCATCGCGAGTCATTCTAGATATGTCGCCAACATTATCATTTTTCTCTGAAAACTTTGTTGGATTTAGAAGGCGTTAAACATAAATAAAAAAGTTAAATAAAAACTCAAGACCATGAGGATGATTCTACATCCAGTTTTTATAACTGGATTTAGAATCGACCTCAGGTCTTAAATGTGTCAAAAATGTTTGAGAACAATGTGTACTTACCTACATAATATACATCACTCCCTTCTTGGTCTTAACATACATTCATTCAGATGTACCATTAAGAACTTCACATGTCATGCCATTGGCAAGAGAGTGGATTGTCAGTGAGAAAGGGGGGTGCGTGCAAAGGCGTTATGTAAATGCTATTCAGATTTTTTTTTTAAATATATACAATGAAAATCAGTGTCAAAAAGTGACACTTGTTTTCAGTAATAAAAGGGAAGAATTTACACATAGTGTGCATCATATAGTCTTCCCTTGGTCTTACCTACTGTACATACATCACTCCCTCCTTGGTCTTACCTACATACATCACTCCCTCCTTTGGTCTTACCTACATACATCACTCCCTCCTTGGTCTTAGCGGCAGCTTCCTCCACTCCTGCTTTTGTCTTCTCTGCTGCCGACACCACTCCTTCCTTCGCCATGGAGAATCCCTTCTTGAACGCGTCCATGCTTTCTTCTCTGTTGTTCTCTTCTCTGTTCTTCTCTGCTCTTCTCTGTTCTTCTCTTTCTCTTCTCTGTTCTGCTGCTCAGAGCTTTTCTCTCCTTCTCTCCTCTCCCTCTCTGTTCTTCTCTGGAGAGTTGGGTGTGTCTGGGAGGCGTGTGTGTTTGAGCGTGTGTGTGTGTGAGCAAGTGTGATGCTGGTTGATGCTATACTGCTGCTCCTGCCTTGTGCTCCCTTATGCTTTCTCCTTATGCGCGTGCATGCGTGTGTGTGTGTGTGTGTGTGTGTGTGTGTGTGTGAGAGAGAGAGAGGGAGAGAGGACAGAGAGAGAGAGAGAGAGAGAGAGTTGGGCAATAGAATTCAGGCAGCTTGACCAGCCCTTGACCAGACAAGCAGTGGAGCGAGCTGAGAGAGAGAGAGAGAGAGAGAGAGAGAAGAGATGCGAAAGAAAAGAAGAGGAGAAATAATGTGAAAATGTATCACACGCAGGCAGGCACGCACACACACACGCGCACCGCAACGCACACACACACCACACACACACACACACACACACACACACACACACACACACACACACACTGACTGTAGAAAGTAACAGTACAGTAAAGAACTTTAATTATTGATTCTGAATTGAAATTTAATTCACACATTAATCATGTTACCGAGATTGCCTTTTTTCACCCTAGAAATATTGCACGAATGAGAGCCTATTTGTCGTCACAGAGTTTTATCTAAAAATAAGATGAGAGAACATATTACTCCAGTTTTAGCTTCACTGCACTGGCTTCCGATTGATTTGAACATTCTTTTACTTGTCTATAAAGCTCTCAATGGTCTTGCACCTTCCGTACATGACTGCCTGCCTAAATATGTCCCAAACCGCCCCCTAAGGTCTTCCACTGCTGGCCTGCTTGCTTTGCAGTACCGGTATGCGCCCCTAACTTCACACGAGTGTGATTTCTTTTTCAGAATTGTAAACATACACACCAGTGTTGATTTTGCCGAATAACACTATGTAAAATGTTCAACGACTACCTTTTTTCACTGAAGTAAACTATACATTAAAACTAAATAAAAGCTAAGCTATGATGACTAAATAGCAATACTGTATATTGAAAATGTTGCCAACAAATAAAAACTAGACGATACAATGTTAGGGAGGTACTAGTGGAGAAGAGATCCAGGAGAACTAAGACATTTATAATTTATGTTGTGGTTGTGCGGGTGTCATGCTCCCAAAATCCCCAACCTAAAGCTGTCACGTGTGTAACATAAGGCAGGATGTCTAGTTATAGGACCCAAGTGCAGACAGACAGGCCAAGGCAGAAACAAATGCAACTAGTTCTAATGAACAAAATCTCAAAGAGCAGAACACGCCGGTAACATACGATGACAATCGGACAAGGAACTGAAATAACATGGGAGTATATATAAAGGCATGCAGGCATAACAGGACACAGGTGAATCAACACTGGGATAGGCTATATGGGGAACTAAGAGGACACAGGTTGAAACTAACACGTAGCACACAAGGGTAAAGTAAAACTCAAACTGGAACTAGGAAACCAGGAACACACAATACTTACAAAAAAGTTAAACGATAACGAAAAACCAAGAACAAGACACATAACACATAACATGTCACGGACCGTGACACAAGCTATTTTACAACAGCTATTTTCGTCACGCAGTATACACTGACACGAAAACGCGTCATCAGAGCGGAGGGAGGGGCGTCAGCTGCGAGTCCGCGGCTCCGCCCACCCCCCAGGGTAAGTTGTGATTTGCTCTCGTTCACTGCAATGCAATTTGCGACATTTCCAAAACAATATTGCGCAGAGTAGCGATTATCAAACGTATTTGCAATGCCATACGTTGAAAGATCTGTTGCCCGTGGACAAGGCACGTTACCTCCGCAAGTTAGATATTATCGGCATAGATGTTTGTCCGTATGTGATTAAGGATTGGAAAATGTTGCATTGAAAATTCTGCCCAGGTTAAAAAACCGGATGTGATGTTTTTGGGCGTTCCTGTCTTGTTAAAAGACCGGATGTGACGTTTTTGGGCGTTCCTGTCTTGTTTCGTGTCAGTGTATACAAGTACACCAGGGATGATGGATTGTGATTTGTGACTAAATCAAGCTGTAGCTTCAGTCGACTAAAGTCTTATGATATTGTCATAGCTAAAACTGTACTAAAACTAAAACATTTCACGTGACTAAAATATGACTAAAACTGAAGAAGACTATGACTAAAACGTTAAACGTACGTCAAAATCTGCTGTCAAAATCAACGCTGTTGAACGCACGCACGCACGCACGAACGCACACGCGCACACAGCCTTTGTCTTTGAAAGACCAGCAGTGTTCTTTCTGCCCACAAAGCACTTTAATGGACATGTCAGATCAGATACCTAACGCTACTAATCTACAGACGCCAGGTCAGCTTGTTCTGTAAAGCCTCGTCCTCAACCTGTGGGCCGAGAAGCACGCCTGGCCACTGGCCTACTTGGAACGATGCAAGTTGGAAATGCATGCCCCCCATGCACCCAGTGTCTGAGTTCTTTATCAGGCATGCCCAAATATGGAGTCTATGCAGACAAAATAATAATTTGTGATACACAATAATCGGTAGCATATCGATATCGTCCGATATTTAATTAACATGCAATCTGGGTAATCGAAATGATGTTAAAATTATTCCGATATTTTTTCCACCGATATTGACCGATATGTTTTCACCGATTATTGACCGATATTGACTTAATAATAATGCGACCGTAAATGGCTTTGAAAATGAATATAGAAGAAGAAAAGTTCAACATCGTGCATCTCTCTAATGCTAATTAACCCATTCTGAACGGGCACCCATTTTGGTGTCAGCATCATGTTATGCTTTAGCTATTGAAAAATAGCAGATCTACAAGCTCATATCGCGCCACCGAGTGGCGCGATACGAGCTTGTAGGTCTGCTATTTTTGAAAAATCGAAGAGCGACTGACATTTCTAGAATCTGATCTCAGGTCAGAATGGGTTAATCAGACCAGTGTGTGTCCAGTGGAAACCTCGTATGAATCTGATAAGAATGGGTTAATTCAAGGACCACTATAGTCCACAAATCGTGTCGACGGATTTGCAATTCAATTGAAAAGTATTTTTTGGTGCAGAGATGCATGTTGTAGAGCCACAGGAGAACAAACGTATAGCAACGGCAACGATAACATATGCAGCACGTAGACGACTCCCTGGCTGCATGGTGGCACATGTCAACATGTATTTACAGTACTGTGACATCCCACAGGGTTCCTCCCCCTGAGAGGGAGAGGGGGAGAGGGAGAGAGAGAGAGGGAGGGAGGGAGGGAGGGAGGGAGAGACGTATAGATTGTGAAGGAGACACGAAAAGAGAGTGAGACTGATGGAGGGTGTTGCAGCTTGAGCTATATTTAGCCTGTTTGAAGTTAGCTCCCCTCTCTCATTCATCCGTCCATCCATCCATCCATTCATTCATTCATTCATTCATTCATTCATTCATTCATTCATTCATTCATTCATTCATTCATTC
>NC_139704.1:5659539-5687039 GCF_964188405.1 Protomyctophum parallelum | reverse complement strand
AACATACACGACTTTATGGTAATTCTTTTAATTAATGGGACCATAATTTTCCAAAAAGAATATTATGACATTAGAAATGAGACTTTAAACTAGTGACTGGAAGCAGAAAGTATTCATGACCATGTTTATTAAGGTAATACAATCTAGGTGAAGTTGGGCACAAATACATGGACTTCTATGGGGCTATGGGTTTTTCTGGGTCCAATGACAGCGCCACAACAGGCCATTATATGAACTACGATTTCCTTAGTGGCTTCACAAAATATCTGTCTGACTGCCCCCCTGGTCAAAACTAACAAAACAATACATTATATTCATAAATGTTCTGTTGTTTTTGACACACACGCCGTCCATATACCTTTTGTATGATTATCTTTACTTCTCCCGCGGCACGGTCGAGGCATGATGGCCGCCCACTCTGGGTCTGCCTTGAGTTTTTTTGTTGCCACTGTCGTAAAATTGCTCGCTCAGGGTGTGACAATATCAGGCCTCTGCTATATACAGTATAAAGTTTCTTCAGACGACTTCTTCAGACGATTGAATTGAATTCAAAAACATTTTAAAATAGTGAAAAGAGCCGATCTACAAGCGCACAGCACAAGCTTGTAGATATGCTATTTTCACGACTTCTGTGCGACACTCTTGTATCTGTATGATGAAGTATAGGCCATCAAATCACATTACAGGGTAATGTTGAAATGATGTAGATACAAGGTTTCTGCCCGACAGCAACGACATGTAAGACGGTGACCCGTTGCCAGGCTGAACAGAGTATGGTGTAACGTTTCAGTCCACACAGGGACCATCATGCAACGTATCACGTTCCATTATGATAACCTAACCCTCAGAGCATAATTCCCTAAGTCGTTTTTTGGCCACATTGACATTTCTGCCTAACACTATACTCTCATAACTGCTACTGCTGCTTCAATTTACAATTTAGGCATTTATAGCAGACGCTCATTAATCCAGAGCGATTTACAGTAAGCTTCATTGTGCCTTATTGCCTATATGTCCTCAGCCTATCGGAATGCTTGTTACGTTCCAAAATGACTTTGATTTTTTCTTTTTAATGTACCAAGCATTCCGATTATCTGATAGAGAACATTGGCAATATAAGGCAGGCCAAATCAGCAGTGTTAGGAGAGTTGAGTTAGCTGAAAAGGACCTTAGGCAAATTGAGGTTTTTGCCATTGATTGCCTAAGTCACCTATTATAGATGACTTAGGCAGATTTTCATTTTGAATGTATGACTTAAGCAATTGTGCTATGAGGATAACGATGATAACGGTATCCAGCAGACCAGCACATTCTGTGCCCAAAACTGACAGTGTGCCTTTGAGCAAACAACGAGCCCAACTTCTGCATAAGGAAATGTATAATGAAATTCAATTAATCAAATATAATGTAGTAGGTGTGTAACTATAGTAATTATGCATAGAATAGTCTATTTGTGTTATGAATATTGAGTCATAAACAAGAAATGATCACACTTGCAGCGTCGGCCAGAAAACTGGAAACTCTTTTGCCGACGCTGCAAATTGCCGCGTGGGTGGAGCTTAATTTCCATCCACCATCTGTCTATGTAGTGTGCTACACCGTGACGTGAACGAGGCAAAAGTTTGAAATAATCAATCATGATATTGATTTATCGCCCAGCCCTAATAAAGTGTTCTTCACGACGCCCCTTGTGTGCAAAAGACTTTAAAAGTGCAAGTGATTTTGGAAAAAGTATGCAAAGTAATTAAACAAATGCATCACCTACGGTCTCTTCCACAGGAGTATAATTAAACTAAGATACAGTATGTGATTGTGGAAATTGTGGCTATATACAATCTCGACTGAACTAAAACGATTAACGAGGTGCTAAATGAAATGCATTGCTTTGTCCTGCTGTGTCCACATGGGCATGGTCTTAGATTGGTATGCTCTGAAGTCTAAACCACCTCCATGTGTAATTTAGCACACCCCTTCTAATGGACCGTTCCGCTCTTTTAATGAAAAGGCCCAGTCAGGTGCCTCCTATGACTGGTTTGATCAACGTCCAGTTGAGGGACCACCAGGGATCCAAACAGGCCCCTACGGGTACATTTGGCTCCATTTGTACACTCCTAAGTGAGTTAAATTCACATGATTCTTTTCAGTTTAGATTGGGGTCCCAGAAGGACTCAGGCTTTCATGATCAGCTGTCCACCTGTCCCTCATCAAAGAGTGCCCCCCACATAATTGTTGCTGTCTGGCAGAAACCTCCCATAACTCCATATTTTAACTTTTTGTGTTTTTTTTGTAAATTAACGCCCTATACTTGATCACACTACAACGTCACGCAAAAGCATCAGAAGTAGCAGATCCATAAGCCTGAAATGCGTCACGTTTTGAGCTTGTGGACCACCCGACAGAGACGATATGAATGTAAATAAAGTAGTACCAGCATTCAAATCCGAGGGGGGTAAAAAATGTCTGGCCTTCGTTGGCCCTTGGTCGTGAAACGACCTACAGCACAGACTAAAATTGGCTTTGAAAGTTCCCTTGAGAAGTTTCAAAAGGATCATCTTAGATGTACAGTCCAACATCTGCACATGTTTGGATATGTACTAGCCTATGTTCATGCCTATATATTTATTGTTTCGGTTTAGATTTTGTATATTGTGTACCGTATTTTGCCTTGCTACTAAAAGATTAGGACTTTGGTGATTTGTTGTATTTATTTCATAGGTAGACCTACTTTGAGGTGTAATATGGATGTTTTATTTGCTGTTCCAAAATGTGACATTTACGATGTAGTATTGAAGTGTAATTTTATTTCTGCCTCTTGGCCAGCTTCCCACTTGTAAAAGAGACGCAGTCTCAATGTGTTTTTACTGGTTAAGTAAAAGTTTAAAAAATATATATATAACTTCATGCTCTCGGACAAATCAATAAGGAGAAGATCCACAAATCTGTCAGAGATGAAAGGCAGTTCTCGTCTTTCACCAAACAGATGTTTGCGGCGGTGTTGTTTTGTATCTAGGAGACATCAACATGAAGTCAGGGTTTACTGTGTCGACACCACAGTGACACAGCATACCAGCACAGTAAGGCGAAAGGCCCAGACCCTTCATTATTGCTCGTATATTTAGTTGGTTTGTTGGTTGTTGCTATATCCTCGTTAACGTCAGTGGTGGAAAAGTACACCAGTGTGTTCAAGTAGGCTAAACGTAGCAGTACCACAATGTCGAAATACTCTGTTAAAACAAAACTTAATTAACCACCCTATGTCAAAATATAAAAAAATGCTGCTTATGCGTGTCTGCATGTCTTTAGTTCACGTATTCCGTGAACCATGCGAGCATCCGTCTTGCCTGTGCATCACTGACGACCCGAGGGAGTGCCGTTTCCCTCCTTGAGTTGGTCCGATAGGCAGGTGTCCAGAACCGCTGATTAGACCGATACACTGGACGGGCACACCCTTGGACAGACGGACGGACGGACGGACGGGCGGCTGATGGACAACATTGAAAAGGCCATGTGTAAATTAACTAAAGTCTACCAGCACCAGCAGTATCTACTGTATACGTATAGACGACTAAAGTACTAGGGTTGAGTACTTTCGTATATACCACACTGATGATAGTCTTCTAAAGAAGGACAAATGCATGAAGGGGGACTTGAACAAAGGCTGCAACTGCTTGGATATAGTATAGGTGTATTGGTCCCACAAGGGACATTTTGGATGGAATTACAGTCATCATAAAAACACAAATCTCTGTGACACATCTAGGGACCGCAGTCTGCATTCAAAGATTTTCCTAGAAGCTTTGTCATTGGTCTACTTCCTGATTGGTTAGTCATTTCGACAGGGTTTTTTTTTTTCTCCGACCGATGACAAAGCTTCTAGGAACGTCTTTGAATGCAGATTGTGGCCCCTAAATGTGTCACAGAGACTACATTGGTTTTGGGAGCATCTTACTCATTGCTGGCTGTCTGAAGAAAGAAAAAAAAGGGGAAAAAAAGGCAATTAAACAACAAAAGACAAGTCAGCCAGGCAAGGAAAAGATAAAAGATAAAAAGGCCAGGAAAGGACAATAAAAAAAGCATTTTTAAAAGGTCTATATGGACCAGGGGGTGACCGTTGGTAAACCATTACACAGCTTCATTGGACATTTAACACGGAGGAATAGTGCAGTGTTAACCCATCCACAGCTACTGTGGATGGGTTGACATTGACAGAACCTTCCACCCTCTGTGCATTTCATCTGATACTACAAAGCCCACACTAAGCCATTGGGAAACATCATCTCCCAGCATGCATCTCTATTGATTCAGTCTACAGGGAATGGAATTAAGATGTACTGGTTCATCCAAGGCTTTTCTTACTGCACAGCTTTAACCCATTCCCCTTTTGGTGTTTTCAAGCATTACTGTATGTTATACTTCTATTCGTAAATCGTAAAATGCGGCACAAATCTTTGAATATATATTATTTCAGAAGAGGTCAAAATGGGTTCAAGCACAATATATTATCACTGGGTCATCACTCATCAGATGTTCTGTCGGGGTCATGCAACAAAAATATTGGCTTAAATTGTTGGGTTATGACTTATAACGGTCAATGCATAGTTTAATGACCATTTCATTAGCATATTGGTGCAGAACACAAATCCTGACTCTCGAACTAATTAAACAGCTATCAATCTGATAACCCTCAATGACATATTGACCGTTTCAAGTCCAATCAGCAAAACCACCTGGAGCAGGATCATCATGCAGGTTATTCATGAATACTAGAATGGTGCTGTCCTATGTTGTTTATTATTTTATTTTATTTTTTTAGAAAACTTCAAGGTATATTCAGTGATTTCACTTAATTCAAATATCACTTATTTTTTTGTTTTGTTGTGATAATCCTCTCTACTATAGAGTGTGCTGACCATATAAGGAGTTCCTCCCTGTCCCCAGTTAACCCCTGGGGGTCAAAAAACCTTAGGTTTCGTTTTTGGCTCTCTATCCTGATTGGATGAAAGGCTTAGGTCCCAGCCAAAAACGAAACCTAAGGTTTTTTGAGTGAAATCACTGAATATACCTTTCAGGATTCAGGATTTAGAAGGCGTTTGTAGAACCGGCCTCAATCCAAATTGGGTCAAATGTCACATCACAAAACAGAGACATTCGTGCACAGAGACATGCATGAACTGGTCCAGCTGGCTCTCATTGACTGAAATGCATTCCGCTCGACCTTCCGGTTCCCGTTTGTCCACCATGTGTGTCATACCTGACTCTACCTTGGTTTATTTATATACCTTGCCATTTCTAGTGGTGCAGCGTGTTGATGTCTCATAATATTGTTCTCAAATGCATTGCCTTAGCTGTTGCGTTTGTGTAAAACACTACAGAACATGAGGCATAATCCCCCCCCCATAATCCTGTATTCCCCATCTTTCCGTCCCTTTCCTATACGTGAAAGTACCCCATAGCGAACACCCTATGGGACCCCTCATAATGTGATACCAGGCTAGAAGCTGGTATCATGGGTCCTTACCTGGTCAAACACTGGGGCATCAAACAACTGGCTACCATCACTGCTGTTTTAGTACTGAGAGATAACCAAAGCATGGCAAACAGCAGGGGGACCCAAAGCTCCCCAGGGAAAGAAGAGAAAGAAAGACTATGAATTGACCAAATGCCTATGAATTGACCATGAATTGAAGGGGTTCAATTCATGGTTGAATTGAACCCCTTCAATCCCCCACCCCCACCAGTGCAACCGCTTCAGGAACCAACAGTTGATCATGTACGCGTACAGTACTCCTGATTTGCATCCTTCTCGACATGCGTGGCCCTGAGTAGGCAGATGCCGGTCTAGTTAAATATAATTAATTAAACAGATAAATATAATTAATTAAACAGACAGACAGACAGACAGACAGACAGACAGGCTGGCTGGCTGGCTGGCTGGCTGGCTGGCTGGCAGGCAGGCAGGCAGGCAGGCAGTCAGTCAGTTCAAATGTCTGGGATCAGATGGACTCGACTGTTTTTAATTCTGCTGTTTGGAGGCCACAGCGCACAGTGCTAATTAACACTCTACAGAAGATCTGGAAATGCTGTCAATCTGCCACCATGTAGTCAGCTCTCAAGACAGACTGTTGCCTGTTTTCCCGAATATTTGACGATTGGAT
The DNA here is from genome assembly GCF_964188405.1 of Protomyctophum parallelum. NCBI lineage: Eukaryota > Metazoa > Chordata > Actinopteri > Myctophiformes > Myctophidae > Protomyctophum > Protomyctophum parallelum. The sequence goes on along the minus strand of NC_139704.1, from coordinate 5,680,884 downwards.
TCTCAGATCATGACTGTAAATCAATTGTTTTGAGTTTTGTCCAAAAAGATTCAAATTATGCTGTTATTGTGGCTGAGTTTGGTAAGTAAGTTTGGAGTTTAACTGTACTCTCACTGTTGAAGACATCCGAACTGAAGATGCTGACAATTTGAAGGTTACATCAAACTCAGAGAAGAATGGACTAATCTGTCTGTACTGACCAGAGGAGACAGTGAGACAGGACAGACTTTAACGTGCACTCTGTTTCAATAGCGTAGATGCGATGCTAAGCTGTAAATGCGGACAATAACCTGATAAAGGACAACCTTGCATGTTCTACCACTCTGACCATCAACAAACACGACTCGACCAAGACCTTTAGATGTGAGGTGACTGTCGATGGAAAACTGGAGACATTCATTGACTCGACCAAGACCTTCAGATGTGAGGCGACTGTCGATGGAAAACTGGAGGCATTCATTGACTTTCCAGGAGACATTAATGCACAAGGTAGGAGAGGAGAGTTAACTGACCACATATTACAATGTGTCATTATATTAATGTAATGTAAATAGTTATGGGTCAGTTGTAATGATGATACCATAAAAATCACACCTGTGTGAAGTGAGGTGCACTCGTATCATCGTACATTATCATGATGTAACATGTTGATTTGCTCGTCCACATATGACGCAAATTCTCCATTCATTGTCAATGGGAATTTATTCAATGTAATGCTTGTGTAAGACGAAAATGTACAATAATAGCTATATAGGAGGTGCTAACGCCCCTCAAAAGTTGGGTTAATGCTGACGTTAGAAAACACACTCCATATTTGGGTGCATTGGGAACTCTTATGGTACTGTATATGGTCGAATTGTGAGCGACGTCAGCCAGCTGGTCCTCCCTTAAGCCCATTTATTTAATATAAACGATACAAATATCTGCACATGTATTGTGTCAAAGTGTAACAACTGACCTCTGTCCACACCACCAAACCAGGCAGACCAGACTGCTGTCATCATCCGGGTGGTTGTTGTGGTGGTTGTAGTCATAGCAACGGTTGAGGAAATGGACATGAGTGCATATTTGTATTTTATCATTGGTACCTCACAGTGCATTGTGAAAGAGAAGTACTTTGCATACTGTAGGTTTTAACAGCATGTGTTAATTGTCAATTGTGTTTAATTATGATTGTTTGGCACCTGGCTCTTCTGCAGTACTGGTGATCCTCCTGATTGAGTGGGGGGAAGGTACCAAGTGCTAGAACAAGAGGTGTAGTGTCTGTTTAATGTGCCAATTTATCTGGATGTTGTGGCACCTGAAATGGATCAGAAATGTATTTTTGAATTGGTTTAGTAAAACAGGTTATTGTGTAAGTTAACTCAGGCCGTGTTTAGCCATATGTTGAGTTAAGGGGTTACCAATTACAGAGCTGTTCCTTGGTATAGTCTTGCCTATAAGATGCAGGCTGCAGGGGCAGTGAGTCAGTTCAGTTGAGCTCGGACTCGGAGCAACCAGAAGGTAACGCCCAGGGAGAGCTGCCTGCTAGGGGGCCCTTGATGGAAGGGTTCATGGCCTAATACATTTTCTCAAGTTAATTTGCTATGTTGTCTTTTTGTACGTTTAGTGTTTTGTTTGTTCAAGGCCTTTTCCACTGTACATAAATATGCTGCAACAGGGAAAAATAAAACACCCTATAAGGTATTTTTGGAGGAGCTCTGCCTGTCATTATTATATGTCAGTGTAATATTTCATTTTTTATGTGTGGGATCCTTTTCTTCCCTCCTACTACAGAGACCACGCACACCGCACATAGCTCACATTTTGTAAGATTTATGTTAAAGGTATATTCAGTGATTTCACTTAATTCAAATATCATATTTTGTTTTGTTGTGATAATACTCTCTACTATAGAGTGTGCTGACCATATAAGGAGTTCCTCCCTGTCCCCAGTTAACCCCTGGGGGTCAAAAAACCTTAGGTTTCGTTTTTGGCTCTATCCTGATTGGATGAAAGGCTTAGGTCCCAGCCAAAAACGAAACCTAAGGTTTTTTGAGTGAAATCACCGAATATACCTTTAAGTATAGCAGGAAGATCTAGAAATGTAGGCCTATCTGCATAAGTAACTAATGCAATTTCATTGTTATTCAAATGCATTTAAAATGTAATATTTTTGCAAATCTATTTAAGAATAATTGCAACTGTAGGTTGCAGATTACTATGATTACTATGTCAGTTGTTCCGTCACGCCACCATATATGGCTGTCAGTCCCATGCCTCGTGACATATCACGTCACCATATATCCTACTAGCTCCAACATGTGACATCGTGTGTTTGGGGGTTTATTTCTTATTATTCCTCGCCCTGTTAAGTCATGTGGGTCAATACATCGTCATCAGACATCATCACCATTATGTCATCATCAAGGCTACTGAATCAAACAAATTAAAAACTGTCTGGGGTGTTCACAAAAGCCTACGTGACCCAGAAAAAGTTTTTTAAAGTGAAATATCCCCTTAAGTTCCACCATGTGGGTCTTCTGAGGTGAGGTGGCCTGTTGGAGAAAATCAATGGCCCAATAAGTAGCATCTGAGTTATTGCTTTCAGGTAGCACAAAGGGTAACAAAATGTCTGCGTGGCCACCCACAAAGTAACAAGAAAAACATCATGTTCGCTTTGCTCTCATCTCTCACTGCGCTGTTTGCATGTAGAATACTTTCATGTTCATATAGAATAGACGTTTATTAATCTTCACATGTAGATCAAACTTTAAAGTCTCTGCATTGTGTGTACAGAGAGTATGCACATCACATGCATGCTTTTCCCATCAGGACACGCCCCCCTCATCTAGACTGAGTGGCAAAACATTGAGCAGCATGGAGTGTTGGAGTTTGGAAGCGCTCGTTGGAAATCACTCAACCGTCCTGCGTACCACCCCCTGCGTACCACCTGTTTCTATAATATAGAAACAGGTGGTTATGTGACCTATTATGTCACATAATGCAGGAGGCAGCAAAATGTTGTGTTATTGAAAACAAGCACTTCCAAACTCTGACACTTCAAATGCAGGACATTTCTTGACAGAAAGTAGCTCATAACATTTCTATGGTGGATTTTTATGAAACACAAACTTTGCAGATAGAGGATAATTCAAGCTTTTCGTACAGCTGCAATGTTGGTGAGTTTAACATTGTTTAATGCAATCAGGCAGGACTTTTCTGTTTGGATGAATGGGCTGTCAAGGCCAGAAAGTAGTTTTTTGCCACTCAGTGGGCGTTCCCGCATAACTTCCAGGTACAATGATACCACGCGCAAACCCTCTATAGGCTAAACATACGCTCAACATCTTTATAATTATGCTATATAAGGCTGGATTATTGTGTCCACCAGGCCGGACAGCCAGACGTCTGAAGGCCAGATGCTGTGTGTGTGAAACTTTGCACGAACACTAGGGCAACAATAGGGGCATGAAGGGGCCGGCCTTGCACAAAATGCCACAAATCATGAACCTTTGCACACGCACTCCCAGTAAGTCAAGGAAGAACCTTTTCAAAATGGCCTCATGGTGGTGCTAAACAGGCTCTTGAGAGTCTTGAACTATATATAGCTGGCACCCATTCTTGGTTCTGGTGACTGATTGTCCTGTACGTCGCAGGTCTGTGTATTTTCAATTATTAATTTCATTTATTTGAAAATAAATAAATTAAATGTATATAAAAAAAATGATTAGGACAATATCAGTCACCAGAACCATGAAGGATGTGTGTTTTTGATGCTTCTAACATCATTAGAATGTATAGTTTGAAGTTACAATGGGTTTGTATAGGAAGAGGGTGGGGCAGCTAAAATGAATATCAAATATCTAAATACTGAATCAAGCAAATAAAAAACTGTCCGGGGTGTTCACAAAAGCATGAGTAGACATTTTTTTTAAGTGAAATATTTTGGTGTTAGCATTATGTTATGCTTTAGCTATTGAAAAATAGCAGATCTACAAGCTCATAGCGCGCCACTGAGTGTCGCGCTACGAGCTTGTAGGTCTGCTATTTTTGAAAAATCGAAGAACGACTGACATAGAAACATAGCCTTTTCAGAAAACTGTCAGGATGTAGAAGACACTTTCAGAATCTGATCTCAGGTCAAAATGGGTCATGTGGGTCTTCTGCAGTGAGGTGGCCTGTTGGAGAAAGGAAGCCATTTGGAGAAAATCAATGGCCCAATAAGTAGCATCTGAGTTATTGCTTTCAGGTAGCACAAAGGGTAACAAAATGTCCGCGTGGCCACCCACAAAGCAACAAGAAAAACAGATCACGTTCGCTTTGCTCCCATCTCTCACTGCGCTGTTGCTCTTAAGGAAACTCACATTTCACTGTCTCCACCACACACCCCGAAGGTGTGAGAGTCACATATACTTTGAAGTTGAGTTTGGGTCAACCTCAGTGGTCCGTATACCCCCCCCCCCCCCCCCGTGACCTCTCTCCTTCTTTGACCCCCAGTTCTCCCCTTGACCCCCTGACCTCTCGGATCGTTTATCATGGCGGCGGGACAGGCGTGCGTTCCCTTGATGACATATCTTTAAGAGAGAAACAAAAAATATAATAAGAATTCTAATTATTATTTATTTTACTCAAGTAATGTATAGGCTTCTTAAGTACACTTTTGAGTTGCATTTAATTTGCTTTAAGTATTTCCATTTTTTGATAGTTGATCTAGTAGATCTCAGAGGCAAATAGGCTATTAATGTACTTTTTATTCCAATACAATTATTTGACAGAAAACATACATTAACTTACTTTATAGTATGGCTTTTTGAAAATAACCAAAAATTAACACACAGCTATATTTTCGAAATCAACACCTTTTTTTTAAACTATTGGTAGGCCTACTATTGGCAGCACTTTTGTATTGTGTCACGTGTATTGTATTGTATTGTAGTCTTGAATACAGGCCTACACAAGAGCATTTTTGCTACTTTTAGTGTGAACTGGGATATATGTAGGCTACTGGAAGCTCTGGTTTGCTGTCCTTGCATTTGTGTATCGGTTTGATTTATTGGATCTTTTCTATTTTTTGTCCTCCCACAGTAAAGGCAAATTAAGGCACATTCCCATGCAGGTTCTCCTATATTCACGGGGGAACATGCCAACAAGCCAATATGTCAGACACATTGAAAGGGAACGCTGCCTGTTTGATTCATGCGGTCACGTTTACATTTCAGACATTTGATGCCAAAAAGATATGCTGTCAAACAACAGGCAACTCTATATTCATCAGTTTTACACTGAATGATATAGATAGATAGATAGATAGATAGATAGATAGATAGATAGATAGATAGATACCGGTAGATAGATAGATAGATTTGTTAGTAAAACATAGTTTCTTCATCCATTTATAAGGTTACATTTTATTGTCCCAATTTGATCTGCTCTTTTTCCCCCATTATGTTTCATTTCACTTGTTTATCCTCCTATATGAGATCTCTCTCCTGATTGGATGTTATCCCAACCTGAAAAGGTATTTTCTGTTTAGACGAGAAGACCTCTGGTACTGATTGCAAAGTTGGGGGGCCCCAGCCTTTCCACTATCCAGGTCTCTATACCTGGATCTAAATTGCCAATCAAAAGATGGCAATTTGATGGATGCCAGTTCCCAGCTGATGTCATGTGGGAGTTTCGTCTGCTCCAGGGAGGCCACTGGCCACTGGCCCTGGGGGTGTCTATGTGTTCTACAAAGAAGATGATACGATATCCCACCATGCAACACATTTCCTATACACCCATGAACGTTTGCCCATGGGCTTAACCTTCTTCCAGGAGAAGAGAGGCGTAATTTCAGAAAGAAATAGGGGATGGCAAAAATAAGTTACCATATAGCCCCATTTCTAAAGTAGTGAAAATAGTGGATCCACAAACTCTATCTTGAGAGCTTGGGGAGCAACTATTTCCACTATTTGTTTGGGGAGAAAATGACATTCCTAAAATAGGGAGGCCATGTTGAAAGTGGTTAATAAATGAATGGTTGCATACAATAAAATGAAGGTATGTAGATGGTATGTATGTAGATGGTAAGTAGATTTGATTGCAATGGAGAAGGTGAAGTAGTCCGCACACAGTTTCGTAGCTCCCACAGGAAATGTATTTATTTAAAAGGATGACAACGTTTCGACCCCTTATGGATCTGATGCCCCGAATGGCGCCCAAGCAGGAGAAGGTCTCTCCTTGAAGGTCTAGTTCAGGTTGTGGCCACCATTGTAGGCTGTGTAGGCAAAGGCTGAATGAAAGCTGCGTTTTTCTTTTCTGGAAGATGCTGTGGAGAAGGCGTGCTCAGCAGTTGGTTTCTGTGCCAAAGACTCTGGCGTTGTAGCGTTGACCTGGCCCCCATAGCCCCCAAATACAAATAAAGATATTTGTCCCGTTGTTAGGTCACACTTCAGGTAGGAAACACAAACTATTTAGCTTAGTTACATCATTTTCAAACTATTTGGGCCATCATTTATTTATTTATTTTCAACTGTGGGTTAGATTAACCTTTCCTGTATCTCCCATGCTTGATTCCTGTGCTCCAACAGTCATCCAGACTGTACTTACTGTACCATCATTACTCATTAGGCCTCCCAACCATCTCCCCACCCTGACAATTTAGCTACAGTATAGTATGGCCTTACTCTGTAGTTGTCTCTGAATGTTTGAGGCTACTGCCATCTACGGGTCAAATTGGGAACACACCACTATTTGTCTCATTCAGTTCTACATGCAGATGGTTTTCATTCTAGCTGTGGCCTGTGAGACTAAATGAAACCTGAAATGTCATCAGGCTGGGGATGCCTTCTTCCTCATTGGTACTCTAGCACCTCAAAGGCATCAAAAAACAAAACCTCAGACCTCCAAAATAAACTGATCAAGTTACTACTACTAAACTTCACATCTCGGACTCACCTGACCCCGCCTGCTCCTTATGCTAGGGTGGGATGGCTCGGGGGAGAAGACAGTACAGCAACTCGGAATATGCCCGGTCTAAAAAGTGACTGATGCCCACAGGCACAACACTTCACTTCACTGTTCACATTCTTCTGTGAACAGAATACATACATTTGTACATTTGTTTTAAAAACACCATTGACAATTGAAAATGTCCGTCATCTTGTCCCTAACACAAACATTAAATCCCATTAACAATAAAGAGAATGTAATGTTTGTTTTGACACCGACACACCGTTTGTTTTACATCATCATTACATCACCTATTCATAGCATGATAAGAGCGCCCCTCACTTCACACAGGTGTGATTTTCTATATTGTAACCAGGTAGACCTGTTACTATGGCATGGCCAGGTTCTCCTTGTTTCTTAAGATATTTTTTGGCTTTTTCTGCCAGTATTGATGAAAGTAGTCTGATAGGAAATGGGGGGAGAGAGATGGGGGGGGGGAAGACACGCCCGCAAAGGTCGTCGGGATCGGGAGTCAAACCCGCGGCACGCCGTCAGGCTGGCTCAGCAGCCTAGGTGCCGGTTTGGCGGTTGGGCTAACGCTAACCGTATGGGCCTCCTTGTTGATAAGGGTGGGGTTTCATGGCCCAGGGCCAGTGTATAAAAAGGCTGAGCTGCATTGCATTCAGGAGATCCCCTTGCTGTGAGGTCGGTGTACTTGAGTAGGACAGGAGCTCAAAAACATTGCTTTTCCGGAAAGTAAGGCTGCTTGTTAATTTAATATAAAAGTAGGCTATGGTTACAAAAGTGGTGTCATCGTGCTCCTTCTCCTCTGTTATGCCAGGCAATGTTTGGTATTATTTATAGTTTGTTTTAAATTATGTATGTTGGTTAATGTCTATTTTTAAGTAAAGAGCCTTTTTTCAATCCATTCCATGTAAAATGTGTATGCTGTGCAAAATGCCATTCATGTCCTAACATAATCAGACTGGACAATGACATTGTCAATGTGTCTGTGACTGGACGCCACGTTATCTTCTGTCCTGTGAGCTGCCTGCCTATACGCAGCTGGACATGTCCTTGGTCACCTCCATAGAGTTACAATATGTCGGTCACCTCTGAACTCCTGTGTTCCTTACGTACACAAAATGGGTGATGATGTAATGTCTTGTATTATCTGCAGCTGACCCAGGCTTCCGGCCTGAGAGACTGCATGAGACGCACACTTCCGTCAGTTTGACCAATGATGACTAGAATTTGACCAGTGTGTATGTAATGTGGGAAGTATACGTCCAGAGATAATGTATACAAGTATGCCTGTTGCTCCTGTGGTGCTTTAACCTAAATCTCGGTCAATGTGTGCTCCATATTTGGCTGTGCGGTTGTTACTGTATATATTGTTTAGAATGTGATCTTTACTTATAATATATTTTAATCTATAAGTTTCCTCGTGCATTAGGACAATATCACTCTCAGAAAGCAGGGACAACTCATTGCTTGGAAGCTGTCTGATCAAATGAATATGAAATATCTCAATATTGAATCAAGCAACTTGAAAACAGGTATGGGGTACACTAAAGACTGAGAAAATGACCCCACAAAAGTGATTTAAAGTGTGACGGTTCCCTATGTGGTGTATATTTGCTATATGGGAGTCACATGGTTTGACACAACATTTTTGTTGTATGAGGGGGAGGGGGGCAGTCGAAACACAGCCGAAAGCCATACAACAACAAAATTGTGTCAAACCATGTGACTTCCATTGGAAATGCATTGGGACAAGATGTAAACAAACCCTTTGCTTACATCTAGCATGCATCAATGTTGAATGCTAGATCGAAAGGTGTGAGCGAAGCCTAAGTGGGCACTGGGCACTATAAGAAGAAGAAGAAGAAAAAGAATAGATCACTTTTTAACAATACAAGGAAGGAGATAATTGAGTGGCGGAAGGGAGGAAGAAAGAGGAGGAATGGGAAGTGAAGGGAGGAAGAAAGAGGAGGGGGAGGTGAAGGAAATGCCTTCAAGAGCTCTGGATCAGCTGGTCTGGGATCAGCTCTCTCTCTCTCTCTCTCTCTCTCTCTCTCTCTCTCTCTCTCTCTCTCTCTCTCTCTCTCTCTTTAAAAATCACACCTGAAGTGAGGGGCGCTCTTATCATACATCATCTCATTCCAGCCAATCACAATTTGCATCCTCACTTTTGTCTTCAATGTTTGTGTTAACACAAACCCGGGAAGCTGTGGTCATACACACACACACACACACACACACACACACACACACACACACACACACACTTCAAATTGACTTATATTGTCTATTAGACAACAATGATTACATGATTATGTCGCCATGACTCAGCCATAACTATATAAGGAGTTCCAAATGGAGCTATATTCCCAAATATGGAGCGTGTTGTGTTGTCTAGCTTCCTTGAAAGTGTGAGATCTAGAAGGCATGTAATCGGCCTCAGTAAAACCGCCGTAACCACGTCACCTGCATGGACATGAAAGGTTTCTACTCTGTACTCACTTTTTCAGAAGGAGAACCGGAAGGAAGTCCGATCCATTCAGGCGTTTATTTTCAGCAGCACTCGCTCACTGGAACAGAACAGCAGCCCGTCGAGTCGGGGGTTCCAGTCTGTCTGGGTGTGTCGACTGCCCCTCCGCAACGATGATGTCACTGTGGAAAGGTTGTGGCTCGGGGTCATGACCTTCTGTCATAGGTCATCATACCCCTCCCTCTGTCTGTCTGGCTGTTGTCTCTCTCTCTCTCTCTCTCTCTCTCTCTCTCTCACTTTCCCTCTCTCCCTCTGTCTGTCTGTCTGTCTATAACTAACTATAAGACAATGGTGAACAATATTTATCATAGTGCTTGGTGGTTTGAGTGACCTCATTAACTTTCTGTTATGGTGCTTGACTGCTTGTTTCTTGTAAGGTGTGGTGCAAAAGGAACAGTCAGTAAAATAAATTAGTTATCTCTGAGAGAATACATATTAGTATTGTACTTTCAAAGTACAGTAAAAGTCCTGCAGTTTCTAACGATGACAGCTGAACAATGGTTACCATAATGTTCCCACGGTAAACATGTGAGCCACCAATCACAACAGGAACACAGGTTGCCACGGCAGCAGATGCATAAATAGACGTTACAGAACACTGATAGTTTGAAGTCATTCTTTCCTCTGTGATGTGTCATAATACAGTTTGTCATGCTAATTACAATTATATAATAGTAATTTCATAAAATGTATAATATTGTTATATGTATAAATGTATAGTAGAACGACGAGGGCACCAGGAAATAATTCCCTATTCATTTTTCCCATAGGTGTTTCAAAAAGTATTTATTTAAAAACATTTTGGACTCGGACAAAGCCAACAGCCGAGTTGACAAATCATGACAATAAACACATTGTTTTGGCTGTTGGCTTTGTCCGAGCTTTAAAGGTCTTTAAATAAATACTTTTTAAAACGTACCCTCTATTGTGCGACTTCCGTCACTTCCACAATAATATGTCAACTCATGCATCGCCAATATAAAACAAGCCAAATTCATCATCACCACCATGGTACCTGCACCATGACCTTTGACGGCCTTGCCAATTTGGCTCTCTTGTCTTCCTACATTATAGTTCCAAACTACTCTGGCCAATCACAGCGAGGACCCACCAGTAGTCAGGAAGTTATAGGAACTCTTTCTTTGCACGTATTTTTAAGACATTATTTAGAACTCTATGATTTAAGACCGCGGCGGTAAGGATAGATAATGACACTGAGGTACAACATCTCCCCTGCTACTACAAATCCATGGTTTGACGCGACAGACAGAGTTTATACTGTGGACGTTGGAACGTAGAGAGAGAGAGAGAGAGAGAGACACGATGGAGAGAAGGTATGTAAACAGGGTCAGCGTGCGCGCGCGAGTGTGCTTGCGTGTGTTTTTGTTTGATTCGCGTCGGTGATGCGTGAAGAAGCTTCTTGCGTTTGTTTTCACTTGGTGGCCGCGCGCGTGTGCGTCTGTGAGACAGCGTAGAGAGAGGGGGGGCTGGGTGTCATTATTATACACATGAGGGCAGCTGGGCAGTCAAAACTTTTAATACTCCCCGCTTGGCACTTTTCTGATGCGTGTGTGTGTGTGTGTGTGTGTGTGTGTGTGTGTGTGTGTGTGTGTGTGTGTTGGGGGTGGGGGGATTGGGAAGAGGTCTACATTACAAGAACTTCCACTGGATATGCACGGCTTGGGATACCCGTAGATATGCACGGCTTGGGATATCCGTGGATATGCACGGCTTGGGATACACTGCCATGTCTTCCTTCTCAGAATGCATTTCTTTCATGTGGATTCCAAGGGATTCAATTCGATTTCCCAAAAGTTGTGTAACTGATCTGACAGTGCCTGTTCCTCTCCGACGCTGATGTGCATCACTTCAATGTCCACAACTTCAGTTATGATATTTAGCGTGGTGATTTCTCCTTGCACCAGCCATCCAAATACACTTTCCAGTGCAACTAGTCCTTCATTCAGACTCTCCATTTTTCCTGTGACCATTTTCCAATATTGGTCTCCGCCAATTAGGACTCCTAATTCCACTGCATCCATCGATCCCCTATGATGGGTACATCTGCTTCCTTTTACTTCCAAGTCCCTCCTTATCTTTCCGTTTGTCGCTTTAATCACAGAAGAGCTCAACTTGGGTGTGGTCTAGTGGTACGCTGCCGGGACACACACACTCACACACATTACGACACATGCACGCACGCACGCACACACACTCCGAGTCTCCTCCGACACATGCACGCACGGAGGCACGCATGCACGCACACAGACACACATACACACATACACACACTCCTGGCAGAGACACCTATCCTAATAGGCCATAGTACAGTGAATCATATAATTGTCAATAACATGTCATCGCATAGTACAGTTGCAGTATGATGGTGTGGTATTCCAAAATGCTTTCTAAGTTGCTTCTCGCTCTCAGGCGTCTTACTGGTGGTAATTATTCGACTTCTTCCATTTTTTTGATCAAATACTGTTAGAATTGCTTTGAAATTATGAAAAGTTGTGGTGCTCTGGAAATATCCTCCTTAATGAAACTGCGGGTGCTACTGCTATCCCCATGTAATAGGCACCTGGCTACTTGACTTTGTGTTGGTGCGTCTATCCAAATGGTAGCTGTCTAAAGTACTGTACTATTGTCAGAGTTGCTTGCTACACTACTAACTGCATCTGCAACACTGGTGGAAGTACAGTAGGCTATAAATGTGCATTATTTTACACCTCAAGCAGACTGTGACAACCAAACCTAGAACCCTAAACATCCTTTGAAAACGGTGGGCCCTATTGTAAACAAGTGTAATGCTTTGTGATGTTGTCGTCCACTCACAGTTAACAGTTGTTGTATTGAGTTGTAGCCTACTTGAAATGTAGTAGCAAGTAACTCTACTTTAATATTTCAGTGACTTTTCACAAAAAAACACGAAAAATATGTATGTTGTGAGAATGGTCCAGTAAAAAAAATAGAAAAATAAAGCCCAGATTTTTCTCTATCACATTATGAAAATTACAAAAATATAATTGTCCACGGTGAAAATCACCCATGTGTTTAGTGTTCTAGGGTTAATTAATTAAGTGGCCATGATCCTGGACTTATTTCGTTTCAAGATTGCATGTTGTGTTTGTGTCACCCCAACGCAGTATCCCAGTATTGTTTCTAAAGTGTAGCTTTGGGCTTGGTGTCTAAATAGTGGTTCTCAAACTTGTTCATGATCAGAGATCCAGAGATCCCCAAATTCATGTGTATTTTTCTGTGGACCCCCATCTGAAAATAGTGGTGGGCTCGATTCCAGCTCAAGCGTGCTAAACGTTACAATATAAAAGGTTTCAAAGTAGATCTGTCAAGCGATGCGACCCATGGCGAGCTTGTAGATTGGGTATTTTTTAAATAGCTGCATGTGTGTGTGTGCGCTCATGTGGCCTATAGTTGCTTCTTTCGGGCTTGTTTTGGTAGACCGCTTGTCTCTATTGCAAAATCTGGCTGGTGTGTTGTGCTAAAGCAGCGGTTTCCAAACGTTTTTGGTCGTGCACCCCCTGTTTTCCCCTGATCTAGCTGATGCCTTTAGCAGCTAAATCTATCATTGTCAAATCTGTCAACGACAACTAATTGATATTAATATAATAATCATGGAGCAATCATGCCTTTAGCAGCTAAAGGCATGATTGCTCCATGATTATTATATTAATATCAATTAGTTGTCGTTGAAAGATTTGACAATGTTTTGATGATTGATGTCCTTGGCTTGTTGTCAGCGTGCAAAGAGAATATGACACAATATGATGGGCCTAGTGGTACGCTGCCGGGACACACACACTCACACACATTACGACACATGCACGCACACACACTCCGAGTCTCCTCCGACACATGCACGCACGGAGACACACATACACACACTCCTGGCAGAGACACCTATCCTAATAGGCCATAGTACAGTGAATCATATAATTGTCAATAACATGTCATCGCATAGTACAGTTGCAGCCTATCCTAATAGGCCATAGTACAGTGAATCATATAATTGTCAATAACATGTCATCGCATAGTACAGTTGCAGTATGATGGTGTGGTATTCCAAAATGCTTTCTAAGTTGCTTCTCGCTCTCAGGCGTCTTACTGGCGGTAATTATTCGACTTTTTCCATTTTATTGATCAAATACTGTTAGAATTGCTTTGAAATTATGAAAAGTTGTGGTATATTCAAATATATTGCGGTGGGGGCACGGTGGCACAGTCGGTAGTGCTGTCGCCTCACAGCTAGAAGGTCCTGGGTTCGATTCCCGCTGGGGACGCTGTGTAGCCTGGGTAAACCCCTCCCCCCTCGCCAGATTTGCATTCTGCCTGCAAATATGGCGAGGGGGGAGGGGTTTACCCAGGCTAGATGCTGTGGGCACTGGGGGCGTGTTCCCAACTTCCCTCCTCCGCGTCATCAGTGCCCATACCCGAGGCGGGGTTGGCGAAAGGGCCTTTCTGTGTGGAGTTTGCATGTTCTCCCCGTGTCCCCTAGGGTAGGTACCCTCACAAAAACATGCAGTAATCCTGGTCTTTAAAGTACCTCCCCCTGGCCAGCCGGGGAGCCTGATAGAGGGGAAAGGAACTTGTTGGAATAACGTGTTCCTTCCACACGCTACGTCCAACCGGGTAAACTCCCCCCTGTCAGGTGAAAAGAAGCAGCTTGGACTCCCCCAGGTTGGCAGAGGAAGTGTAGCACCCAGGATTACATTAGATAATTGACACTGGGTGAAAAAATGAGTTACAAAATCGTGGGATAAACATTATAAACATATTATATAAAATGTATTACGGAGCATTAACTGTAGCTATTTCACTCAAAATACAATGTTTTTCTCTTGCGGTCTTCTCTTTCAGTTTTAAGCAAAATACAATAAATGCGATACTTGAATAAATGGGACACATACTGTATGGTATGGATTCTGGATTAAGAGAAAGGGGATATAGTGAAACAAAAACACGTTTATAGTCTGAGCTGAAGTACTGTAACTCCATGAGAGTTAGACCAGCTTCAAGAAGATAAAAAGTTGCCATGCCTGCTACTTTTTGCAAAGTATACATTTCATATAAAAACAACCTTATCTTACACATGTGGAGATAAACGGACTTGTGGTCGGGCACAGGCACGTGTGTGGGAGTGCACGTGACACACACACACACACACACACACACACACACACACGCTTACTGTAGTGTACACAATAAAATCCTCAGTGTTACGTGTATCTATTTGTACCCTCTCACACATTCAATTATGTGAGAGTGTGTGACCTTTGGGGGTGTAACGTGTGTCCTCGGCTGCTCTGTGCAATACTTTTCAACAGCTCTTGAGTGTGTGTTTCTTTTTTAAATCACTTTATATAAATCAATTTGATTTGGGATTTGACTTTGCTCCATTACACCACTTAACGTATGGGTTCACTTCCTTCCCTTTTCCCCCCTCCTTCCAAACCTCTCTCTCTCTCCCTCCGTCTGTCTCTCTCTGTCTCTGTTGCTCTCTCTCCTTACATCTCTCCCTTTCGGTCTCTCCCCTTTCTGTCTGTCGCTCTCCCTTTTCTGTCTGTCGCTCTCCCTTTTCTGTCTGTCTGTCTTTCTAGGGCTCTCTCTCTCATTCTCTCTCTCTGTCGGTCTCTCTCTCTCTTTCTATGCCTCTATCTTTCTTTCTATATATCCAATCCATCTTCTCATTCTCTCTCTCATTTGCTCAATATCTCATTCTCTCTCTCTCTCTCTCTCTCTCTCTCTCTCTCTGCCTTTCTCTATCTATCTTTCCATCTATCCATCCTCTCTCTCATTCCATCCCACCCCCCTTCTCTCTCCTGACATCCCCTTCCTGCGTTCTGTGTGGTGAAGGAAGAGAAATGCAGAGCGGCCCGTGATAAGAACTGAGACATTCCTCTGACCTGCCAAGAGAAATGGCCCGCTTCCTCATGAGAGCTCTCTGTTTGTGCGCGCGCGTGTGTCTACACCTACGCTTGTGCTTGCAATGAGTGTGTGTGTGTGTGTGTGTGTGTGTGTGTGTGTGTGCGAGCACGTGCATGTTTCTTAATATGCAACTCTGACCCACCAGGATATTAGAGAGAGAGAGGGAGATGGGATAGATAGTGATACCCCAACCATTATCTACCAGCTAGGGTCTCAATGGAAGAGTGTGAGACCACCAGTTGATTCATGATTTTGACGTTGTGAACTTGTAGATTGCTCAGAATCAACACAGACTCCAACCCCTTCAGTTGTACTTGAAGAACTCCACGGTCGACTACAGAAAGGACGGGTGACCGTGCCTTTGCCGTGTTGGCACCGAAGATGTGGAACAAACTCCCATTGATGATCAAAGCTGCCCCCACCCTATAGGGACTGTTGAAACCACACTAAAGACCCACCGTTTCACTGTAGGGGACTCCTATAGGGGTTGTGTGTACGCCGGTCTGTTTAGATTCCACTCATGTTGTGACTGTCTGACAGTGCGACTGAGTTCTTGTTGTCCTAGTCTAGTGACTCTAGTCTTCTTTGTCTTGTGAAGTTGTCCTCATTTTTTCTCTTGTCTCTTTTTTCGGACTGCGCCCCGGGCCAGTGTAATGACTTGAACATACAAATCCCTAACCTACAGTATGAACCTAGCTGTGAACCTGTATATTGTAAAATACACATTGGTTAAAGCACGTAAAGTGCTCCTTCCAGTGTTTCTAGCTTTTACAGGAAGCTGCCCCAAAACATAGGCTATACACACATTTCCCACACACAAACATCTCCATGACAACAAACAATTTGGTTAATGTCCACAAAGATTGCTGATGAAACACTTCAGTGAGGACATCCCTCCCTCCCTCCCTCCCTCCAGGGACCCCCGAAGAGAAGATCTGTTTACATTTTAAAGATTTTTCAAAAAGTTAAAAAATAGCAGACTCACACTCACAGTGCATCCGTCTAAAACATGGGTTTTCCACTGGTGGTCCGTGAAGGTGTTGCATGTGGTCCCTGACCATGCATTTAGTAATGTAGGAAAGTGAAGATTCGTATTTGAATTTATTGTATTGACCACAAGTTGAGAAACAATGCAGTAAAAAAATGATCTGGTGACAAATGATGACGCATCAATGTTGTCAGTTACTGGGAAGTTGGATGTCAAGAACTTCCACAGAAAAGTGAGTTAGAATCACAAAGGGAAACCATACCAGATTGCCTGGTTGAGTCACCATTATAAGGAAATGTGCCCATAATGTGCCCATAAGCAAGTGTCTGCTCATAGAATAAGTTACAATGAACAGCAACATGAGTTTAATATGGAAGGTTAATTTCTTTCCCCCACACCACGACCATATACCCCCTCCCAACACAATAATGGTCCCCAGGTTAATTCTCAGTCAGGGTGGTGGACACTGGTGGTCCCCAGGTTGATTCTCAGTCAGGGTGGTGGTCCCCAGGTTGATTCTCAGTCAGGGTGGTGCATTTCAACTCATAATAAGTTGAAAACCACTGGTCTAAAATGACACAGCTTTCCCGGTTTCTAATGGATTAAATAAACGTAGGATCTTTACAGTGTATATAATTGTCGGTCTAGTAGCTCACCCAAGTCCAGAGAGAGAGAGAGAGAGAGAGAGAGAGGGGGAGAGAGAGAGAGGTGGTGGTGGTGGTCAGAGAATAGGTCCAGTCCAGGTCGAGTGTGTGAGAGGGGTGGTAGGAGGTTGGGGGGTGGTGGTGTGGGGGGTCTTTCCGAGGATTGTTGCAGCCAGGAGGTCTTTGAAAGCGTCAGGGGGAGCCATGGAGGAGGGGTCTTTCTCTCCCCAATCTGAAGGGGGCGGGCCCTTCTTCTTTTTTTTTTTTTTACTTTCCCCTAAAGGAAACTCTTTAAAAACAAACGTCTTTCCTGCTGGGGTCCTCACAGCCAGTCTGACAGCCACAGAGAGAGACACACACACACACACACACACACACTCAGAGAGAGAGAGAGGGAGGGAGGGAGACACCAGCGTGAACTGAAGAGGAGGCATCAGTGGACCTTATTAACAAGCAGACAGCAGGATCTAACTGTCCCGGTGTGTGTGTGTGTGTGTGTTTTTGTTTTTCCTTTTTTCAATGCACTTTGCGATTAATTGGATTATAAGGGCCTCATGTGAGTGACACAGGTTTCTGGTTGGAGTCCTACTTGTCACAGTGTGAACCTGTGAGGTGCAGCCTGTACCACACACACACGCTGACCGGACAGACCGCCCAGGAGCCGGAACCTTTGCTTTTCCCAGGGAATTTGAACCAGCTGAACCTCAGCAGCATCCCTATTCTATGGGGGGGGGTAACCTTATCCCAAAAGAATAGCAGATCTACAAGCTCACAACAAGTTGAGCTTATGAGATTAGGTGTATAGGATGTAAGAGCAGACCGAGTGCAGGTTCGTTTCACTATACGTTTTAGAGGGTTTAACCCATTCTGACCCGAGATCAGATTCACACGAGGTTTCCGCCGGACACACACTGGTCTGATGAACCCATTCTGACCTGAGATCAGATTCTAAAAAATGTCAGTCGCTCTTCGATTTTTCAAAAATAGCAGACCTACAAGCTCGTATCGCGCCACTCGGTGGCGCGATATGAGCTTGTAGATCTGCTATTTTTAAATAGCTAAAGCATAACATGATGCCGACACCAAAATGGGTGCCCGTTCAGAATGGGTTAAGTGGCTAAAGGTCATCGCACAGGTCACGGGTATAGATTTCGTAGGTCAGAACATTTGCATTAATGTTTTATTTATAAGATCCATTGTGGTAGAGAATGATGGGGAGTAGATTCGTTTTAAAAAATCTTTTCTTGTTTCACCACGAAAGCATGATGGAATAGATGGTATAGATTCCTGGACTGGAGTCTCCTGCTATGGTGCAGTAAGCAATTTTCTTATGGGTTTCCGCTGAGTTTTGAAATGCCACTAGATGACACCAAGTTCCGGCTATGTTTGGATATACTATCTGCTATTTTGGGCTATGGTGGTGGGCTATTTCCAACTATCTTCGGCTATCTGGAGCTATTTTGGGCTATTTTTTAACTATCGTTGATATTTTTGGCACTGTTGTGTGACTAATACATAAATGGCACTATGTGTAACAGTTTTTTTATGGCATGTAATTTTGTCCAAACTGTATGGTAGAGGATGTTAGTACAATATATCTTATTTGTGTCTCCTTGCGGTATTCTGAGACATTTAGATCATGTCAAAGGTATAATGGGGTGGGTTTAGGGGTAGAGTGACCGGATGGAAACCGAAAGGTTGCCAGTTCGAACCCGGGCTCCCCCAGAGTTAGTGTCGAAGTGTCCTTGAGCAAGACACTGAACCCCTAATTGCTCCCGATGTGCAGGTCGGTGCCTTGCACGGTTTCCCCCGGCATCGGTGTATGAATGTGTGTGTGAATGGGTGAATGTAATGCACAATCTCTGTAAAGCGCCTTGGATAAAGGCGCTATATAAATGCACCATTTACCATTTAATGTCTCATCTAGACACAGGACCCGACACAACATCTTTTTGACCTGAAGGTCCAGAATTAAAATGTATCCCCTGAGCAAGCAGGCGGGCTCTATTAGCTCAATGGCAGAACATTTCAGCAGGAAACCGGGTTCAAGTCCAGGGGAAGAAGAGGAAAGTTTACAAAAGGTTACAGCTTTGTATTAATGCTCTTTTGCCTTTGCAGGACAAGACAAGACAAGACGAACGGGCGGACCGACTGACGGCACAGACGCAGCCGTAACGTGGCCGGTTGAACTTGACGAGATGCTGCTGATGAGAGCGCACGTGGGGGAGCTGGTGCTGGTTCTGGGCCTACTGGTCAGCGCACGCTGCGAGGTCCGAGCCCGCGACCCCGAGGTGGAGGAGGAGGAAGGCGGGGAGGGGGAGGAGGAGGAGGAGGAGGTGCTGATGGCTGGAGGAGGAGGTAGGCCTGGGTACAATTGTTATTACACAATCCCATCGTCTAATAATCGCAATCATTTGAGAGAGTCGCAATTATTGTGTCATGAATGATTGTCATAATCGTTTCCATCTTGAAAATGTTTCATTACATGAAAATAAATCACACAATCACAAGTTGTGATGAAGTGTGAGCCCACTGTGACTGCCACATGACGCCACTGCTTAAAGCAAACATTAAAAGTCCATAGACTTTGTTTAGTTTTTATTTGTTTTTGTTTTTTTTGGGGGGGGGGGGCATAACTTCCTGAAAGCCAGACGTTGGAGGGGCTAGCACTTCTTATGTATAATAATGAATGTCACAAATTTCTTTGTATATTTCACTTATTGTAAGTGTATATATTGTCATGTATCTGCCGTGTGCTTTTTCAATGTTTGTTTTAAAAACACCATTGACAATGAAGGGAAATTAGATTTTTTTTAATTGCCGGGCAAACAGAAATGTATTCTCTATAATCATACCGTATGTTCACAATGTTCAACGCCACCAACACAATTAAATCGTTAATCACAATTATTTGTGTGACAATTAACCCATTGTGACCGGGCACCCATTTTGGTGTCGGCATCATGTCGTGCTTTAGCTATTGAAAAATAGCAGATCTACAAGCTCATATCGCGCCACCGAGTGGCGCGATACGAGCTTGTAGGTCTGCTATTTTTGAAAAAAATCGAAGAACGACTGACATTTTTAGAATCTGATCTCAGGTCAGAATGGGTTCATCAGACCAGTGTGTGTCCGGCGGAAATCTCGTGTGAATCTGATCTCAGGTCAGAATGGGTTAAATCGTTAATCACAATTATTTGTGTGACAATTCATTGTGGACTTAAATGTTGTCATGGTGACAGCCCTACGAGGAGGAAGAGGAGGAGGCGCCGCGCTCCCACGCGGCGCCAGGCCGGTGCATCAGCGGCCGCCGCTCAATGCACCGCCACTTCCTGAGGAGACGGCGCCTCCTGCTGGAGAGGAGGGGAGCTACCCCGCGCGTACCGGGTGAGTGGATGGAGGCTGTGTCGTGTGTGTGTGTGTGTGTGACCTCAGTCATCTGTGACATGTCTGTGATGTCGGCTACTGTAAGACTCTTACTTGGGGGCGAGGTCTCCGCCCCCCGATCCGAGCCCCTTCCGTTATAAAACTAAAGTCAATAATTATGTCAACAAGTTATGTGAAGTATTATGACTCAGGGGGGCTTCCGTGTCCTACCTGCTGGATCGTTCCAGTGGTTTATTATGAGATTAGCTCAGGGAAATGTTGGTTCTCGTGTGAAAGCGTCTGAGTCTGCCTGTTGGGTTTGTTCATATTTTACAGTGGATCCATTGGAACACGGGTCATGTATTCCATTTCCTGAACAGTTTTGGACATACAAGGATTCGCAGAAACAACCATTTGTCTCTGTCGAGTCTGTTACTTTTCAGAATTCAAATTCAGGCTCAAAATGCGGTGCTGCTATGCTATTTTGGGCGTTAATTTACGAAGAAACACGGAAAGAGATAAGAGGTTTCTGTCCGACAGCAACAGTTTGTGTAAGTTATCTGTGAGATAAACAAGGCTCATCTCCAGTAGCTGTTAAGAGTCGTATCACTGTCAGCCTGCATAGACCTGAGACCAGAGAGAGAGAGAGAGAGAGAGAGAGAGACAGAGAGACACCACCTGGGCTTTTAAGCACCACATGCCCACACAAACGCCCGCACACATAATAACAAGCAAGTTTATGGGCACACACGGCTGCACAGTACACACACATGCACACACACACACACACACACACACACACTGTCGTCCTTAATGCACACACATCAGAAAAGTGCCAAGCGGGGAGTATTAAATGTTTTGACTGCCCTCATGTGTATAATAATGCCACCCAGGCTGTGAAAACACGCACGCACGCACGCACGCACGCACGCACG
>NC_139704.1:5634539-5649539 GCF_964188405.1 Protomyctophum parallelum | reverse complement strand
TTTAAACACACAAAGGTTAAATCCAAGAGTAAGAACATGTCTCATTTATTTAGCTTGCACAAATTTGAACCAGTACAAAAGTTACAAAATCTCTTCTCACTCAATACCAGAACAATACATTTGTATTAAAACAGGTGTAAAATAAATACAATTGGCAGGCTTAGCTTAGCTGGTAGTAAATGCACTATGCAGAAACCCAGGCCATAATGCATTGCATGCACAGGTACATTAAATGTACCTGTGCATGCAATGCATTATGGCCTTTTTTTCCCTTTTTTTTTTTTTCTTGCACAAATTTTGTGCAAAGAAAAAAGAAAAAATAAATTGATTTTTGGAAAATGAGAATCGATTCTGAATCGGACGGCATTAGAATCGCGATTCTAACTCGAATCGATTTTTTTTGACAGGCCTAAACAATACACTTACAACATCAACAAAACATAGATGCTCTCCAAACCACTCAAACACTACATCAAGACCAGAAGAAACTGCACTGAAACACCCAATAAAGATAAAGATAAAGCTAAAAAGAATAATTAAACATTAAAGTACACACCTCTCTCCAAAAATCAAAAACAAGTACAAATGGGTTTCAGGTCTACAAGCAAAGAAGCCTTGAAAATGTTAAGTGATGTAATTGATCGCAATGGTGGACGACGATAACCTGACGCTGCCAGATGGGGGCGGTATTGGGTAACCATGTTCCCCAACACAGCTTCCATCTGGGATCTCTCAGGGAGTTCAGCTAACACCAATCCGTTCCGTACCGAACCAATCAGCGTGAGCTAAGGGCCGGATATGTGCGAAACCGGATGTGAAGCTATATAGACACGTCAATATGATTGGTTGTGTTTGCACGCCCACACGGTGATAGACAGACGGTCCCATCCAATCATCTACCAAGTATCTTGAAAAAAAGGAACAGCCCCGTCATCGAATTTGCTTCCGCGATCGCAGATCCCAATAAGCTGTGAAACAATTTTGTGTAGCAAGCTTCTTGGATCTGGCAGCGTCAGGTTAGGACGACGAAGTAGCGATAATAAAAAAGTAAAAGTAAAAAAAGCTAAAAAATATCTTATTAAAAAAAAATATATATATATCTAGATTTATTTGATTGAAATTGTTGTTACTCATGAATGTAAACAGCACGGGGTACAGTGGAAGGATAACATAAAAAGGGGTCCTGTGGACTTCCATTGTGGTCCTACTGTATGTATCCAATTGTTCAGATTTATAGTTTGCTACGATTTCTTTGTTAGTTTTAACATAAACCGTGCTATCTAGCCCCTCTGAAAGGATTACAGCTTCACATAGGGTCAAATGTATTTACTCAAATCTCAGGCCATTCGCAACCTAAATAACATAACTCATTTGTCTTTATATATTTTTATTATATTGATTTCATAAACATACATTTAGCACAACGAGCTTAGCTCTTTAAATCGGGTTAGTGATTATAGCCCTTGTTCAGGCCTTTAGATTAGTGATTAGTAACCGTTTGATTAGATTAGGTAAAGAACCTATAAAAGACAAGAATACACATACAATACATTTTGTCAATACAGGTTCACATCACAACACATAGATCATTATTCATTAATTATTGCATGAATTCATATTTACCATTGGTCTATGTGAGGCTGCTTAGTTGCTGTGTTTATACACAGGGCTTGTTCTTCGTGCACAATGTACACGAGGTTGGTGGATTCTCTTGGTTGGTTTACAGAATCTGACCTAAGGGGACACAGGCTAGGTGATTTAAACCCTCTGTACTGCTAGCCCTTCCTCCAGGGTCTGGTCATCAGCTCTTCCTGTGATTGGCTGTTTGTGCCCCAGGAAGTGAAATACATGTGCCTTGTGGCTGTCATGCTCTAAGGGACAGTGGACTGGAGATGTGACCAAGGCACCCCCGCTGTGGCAGTTGCTTATTGGCTGTTTGCAGCTCCAGGAAGCGTTTGGCTGAGGTATACCAGGAAGTGAATTGAGCACACATGTGGTCGCCGTGTGCTCAACATGCGCTAAGGACAGTGGACTGGAGATGTGCTCATCCCTGTTCCTTATCAGACCTCCTGCTGTGTCAGTTGGCCTGTGAGAGAAAGCTGGTGGTTTCCCCCTACTTTATGGCTGGTGTCTTATTTCACACCTCTTTGTCTCAGTAAAGTCAGGCCTGCTCTGGGATCAGAGGCCCAGTGACAATTTTGTACTGAGATGTATTTGCAGATTTACAGTGCACATTTTATTAATAGGAATCCAACGCTGAGCCCATAATCAGCGCCACACCAATTGGACTGTATAGTTGAGCATCAGTGTGGGGGAGAGAGGATTTGTTTTCCCACTGTGGTTTGGAGGTTTGTAAGAGCATGTTTGTTAGTGGAGCTGCAGTTTAGTCTGCTGTGTGTGTGTGTGTGTGTGTGTGTGTGTGTGTGTGTGTGTGGTGCGTGCGTGCATGCTCGTCTCAAACTGTAGTGTATATTTAATTATTTGTGTGTACAGTACGTAGATGTATGTGTGTGTGTATCCGTACAGTACAGATGCATGTATAAACCAGTGTGTACTGCATTTAGATTGATATTGTTTGTGTGTGAGAAAGACCACAGAGAGAGAGAGAGAGACACAGACAGACAGACAGACAGACAGACAGACAGAAGCCATTTCAGTTCATGAAATATGATCTTTACATCCAAGACCTCCTACTCACTAATTCCCCGGGGTCCTCCACACACACACACACACACACACACACACACACACACACACACACACACACACACACACACACACACACACACACACACACACACACACACCGTCTCTGTGTTCCATCGTTGCTAAAGACGTGCTGTGTTGTCCAATTCATAAAATTGTAATTCATTCAAATGTCCTTCATCCTTCTGTTCTTCGTCACAGAGGATAGACTCTCCTGAACCCCAGCATCCATATTCAGGGGGGAACATTAGCCAAAAATAGCAGTTTTTGGCGAAGAGATTTGTTGTAGAGGTCCAAGTACACGTTGCAACTCAGGTCCATTTTTTTTACTTTAAGTGGTTAAAGCTGTTTATAGTAAAATACATCATTTTTGTTATGCAGCTGTCCCCACTGGATGTTCCAGACAGACTGAGTTGACATGTACGACTACTTAAGGGACCATTACAGACCCTAAAGTAGTTAATCCTTTAAATTCTATGATTGAACTACAATGGTGAATGTTTATAGCAGCTTTACATTCACCAATATACAGTATACAATACACACACACACACACACACACACACACACACACACACACACACACACACACACACACACACACACACACACACACACACACACACACACACACACACACACACACACACACACGACAGCCATGACAGGCACCAGCCTGCTCATGGGGAGCACTTAGGGCAGGGGTGGGCAACTTTAAAGATGTAGACGGCCACTATATTTCCACACTCACACCAAAGGGCCACATTGCATATTACTGTCGTAGCAAAAATAGCCGATCTACAAGATCGGCTATTTTTGCTATATATATTTGAATTGAAATCTCCACAAAGTCAAACAGCACTTAACTTTCTGCGTAGAGGGAACATGTTAATTAATCACTGAGACTGTACACATGGAACCAAATGGACCTCTGTGGGTCCATTTGGTTCCATTTGTAGCCTACAGTCTCCGAGTTTAATTAACAGCAACAGTACCGCCGTGAGGACAGCAAAGGAAGCTGCTAGGCCTCAAACTGTGTTCTATGTATTGATGCATTTCATTACAACATTAGTACAGCAGAATGTTACAGAAGGTGCCAGGGAAACAGCAGGGGTACATATGTGGTCTTAATCCGCACGCAGGCACGCACGCACGCATGCACACACACACTGACACCACAACCACCACCCGCGACTTGAAGAGACTTTGTTTGGTCTGGCAGACAGAAAGAAGGATGGATTACAGTCTCTCTAGCTCACGCACGCACGAACGCACACACACACTCACACACACACACACACACACACACACACACACACACACACACACACACACACACACACACACACACACTGGGGCTCCATTGTTTTCAGTCACCCCTGCAGCTGTTTTACCGCGACCCTGGGTATTTTTTGTGTGTGGGTAGGGGCATTTTATATGGTATGACTGTGTGTGTATGACTGTGTGTGTGTGTGCGCGCGTGCATGTCCACATGTTGTGTACGTGTGGAATGTGTGTTCATAGACTATATGTGTGTGTGTGCACGCCCTTGGCATTGGCCCATATCATGGGGAGTTGGGGAGTGGTTAGGAGTCAGATGAGGTGTGTTTGGTGTTTGGACTGGGTCACCCTGTTGAACCTATGACTCATTTTGTGTGTGTGCGTGTGTGTGGTACGCCCATGTGCAGGTACCCACACATCCTCCCTCTTACCCACCCATAGACACACACACACGCTCTCGTGCATGCAGCATACAGGCACGCGCACGCACGCGCACACACACACACACGCGCACACACACACACATTCCTTGCTGGGTTCAACTGTCACACACAGTGTCAGAATGTGATTAAATTAGGAGACGGACTCAGATCATGGCGACTGATCGTTTACATTCTGCACGTGAAATGATGGAAACAGTATGTCAGAGGATAGAAAGAAAGAAAGAAGGAAAGAAGAAGGAAAAAAGGAAAGAAAGAAAGTAGGAAATAAAGAAAGAGCCTCTGTCCAAACTAAAGCATAGTGGAAACGTCACATTAATCAGACTATTCTTGAGATCCTGACCTGCTACCAGTAGGTGTTTTGTCGTTATTCTGTGGGTTGTTAATGGTTTTCTGGTCAGTGGCAGTCGGGGCAAACACTCTCACCTCAAAGTTTGACATGCATTAGTCTACGGACCCCCATTTAATGGCATTTCTATCTCTGAGACCCCAATTTATACTGTAAAGAAATGTTAATTTAACTCTGAGACAGTGTACAAAATGGAACCAAATTGGACCCATTATCCAAACTATCATTTAGCTGGGGGACCCTCTGGAACTCCCTCAAGGATCCCTTGTGGTCCCCGGACCCCACTTTGAGAACCACTGACTCAATAGTCTGATGAAGCGGGATCATGTCCCATTCAGTGCATTGACAGCATCCGGATGTGGTGCCATTGGAAGCTGTTAACCCATTCTGACCTGAGATCAGATTCATACGAGGTTTCCGCCGGACACACACTGGTCTGATGAACCCATTCTGACCTGAGATCAGATTCATACGAGGTTTCCGCCGGACAAACACTGGGTCTGATGAACCCATTCTGACCTGAGATCAGATTCTAAAAATGTCAGTCGTTCTTCGATTTTTCAAAAAATAGCAGACCTACAAGCTCGTATCGCGCCACTCGGTGGCGCGATATGAGCTTGTAGATCTGCTATTTTTAAATAGCTAAAGCACAACATGATGCTGACACCAAAATGGGTGCCCGGTCAGAATGGGTTAAGGGTTCAGTGATTTGCTCAAGGACACTTCAACACTAGTTTCACCGTTACCACGATTTTCAAAAGCTTCCGTCATACAGTCTGGAGCAACGGATGCGACTGACAATGATCAGAGACGAGACGAAATTAAATTGAATAGGAGTGATGTCTCCACTCTGCTTCCATTTAGTCTGTACAGTCACTCAAATTTGTCCCCCTAACATATACATCATAATCGAATCACACATTGCTTGCTGCCTATCAGAAATGGACATTATAAAATAAACGTAAAGATATTAGATATTTTAAAATATACTTTTCGTGAACAGAAATGACGGCTTCTGTTCTTGGCTTTCTGGATGTGTAGTTCCAGACTCTATATACTTCTATAGCATCATTTTGGAGATTGTGGAATAGCTGTCAGTCGACACTAACCCAGAGGAACCTTCTGATTAGCAATCATCAACCACCCTATTGAACCACGGCTTTGAAAACCTTCGGAATGTCTTATTTCCCAGAACACAAGGTCAGGACCAGTACACGTGTGTGCATAAACGTGTTGCGTGTGCTTGCGTGTGCGTGCGCGTGTGATGGGTGACAGCACCCAGGAGTTGGACAAAAGCCAGTGGGAGACATGTTGATAGTTGAGACAAGACGCGAGGAGGACAGCGAATGACAAATGGTGTTAGATTAAGACCGCTTCCAACACATACACGCCAACGCACACATACACGCCAACACACACATACACGCCAACACGCCAAGCAAGCAAGCACACACACACACACACACACACACACACACACACACACACACACACACACACACACACACACACACACACACAGGCTCAATTACAGTATGTGTCATATGAAGATGAAACAATGAGATGGATGGTAGAAATGACGCCCAGTCGACTATGAATCAGATTAGATGACGGCAGACATACCAAAGCAGTCAAACACAACATCCCGCCAGAACATTATATTGTGTCTCTGCCTCTGGCACCCAACCAAACACATTACCCTTACTGGGTAATTCCCCTGCTGGTCACTTTCACTACCATCATCGCAGGTCTTATTAGTTCATTCCAGCTAGATTTTCAAGTGGTTGTGTCAAGCGTGTCAGAGGGGATCGAGGGGGGAGTGACACAGATCTGCAGATTCTAACGAGTATGCCTTTGAGGTTCGAAGGGATCAATTAAAGGTATATTCAGTGATTTCACTTAATTCAAATATCACTTATTTTTTTGTTTTGTTGTGATAATCCTCCCTAGTATAGAGTGTGCTGGCCATATAAGGAGTTCCTCCCTGTCCCCAGTTAACCCTTGGGGGTTTTTGACTCTCTATCCTGATTGGACGAAAGGCTGGGTCCCACAGACAAAAACGAAACCTAAGGTTTTTTGAGTGAAATCACTGAATATACCTTTAAGAGCTCCTGCAAGTACGTATTTGGCCATGGAACCCCATCTCAAAATATCTACCCCCAAAAACAAACAGCTCAGTGGCCTTGTGGTTAGAGTGTCCGCCCTGAGACTGGGAGGTCGGGGGTTCGATCCCCGGCCGGGTCATACCAAAGACTCTAAAAATGGGACCCAGTGCCTCCCTGCTTGACACTCGGCATCAAGGGTTGGATTGGGGGGTAAGTCCCTGCGACATACTAGCGTCATGTCCAGGGGGTGTACTTGTACATCAAGCTGCCTCACGCTACAGCAACAGGAGATAGGCTCCTGCCCCCAGTGTTTCTGTGCGGGGCTGAGACATGGACGCTATAACAGTACAGTGGAGTCGGTGTTGCTGCACGGGGCTGAGACATGGACGCTGTAACAGTACAGTACAGTATAGTACAATGGAGTCAGTGTTGCTGCGCGGGGCTGAGACATGGACGCTATAACAGTACAGTACAGTGGAGTCAGTGTTGCTGCGCGGGGCTGAGACATGGACAGTACGGCAGGTGAAAAAAAGGCCCTGCATGGAGTCTGCGTAAGAACGCTATACGAATGGGTCACTCAGTGTCACACTTTGGGCAGACCGCACCAGAAAAGAGCAGCGTCACACCTCAAGCCCACTCCTTCCGCTTCCCTATAAATATGCACCGTCCTACTGTAACACGCCTCTCCCTTCCGTTTGGCTCTCACATTCTGCATCCCTCCCTCGCGGCGCCCGCCCTGCTCCTCTTCCTGTTTCCACTTTTTTCCTCTCTGTTCATCAAGCCCGGGTCGGTGCTACGGCAGACGCCCTACGCCAGGAGTTGACCCGGGGACCGCCATCCCGATTCCCGACTAAGAGCAACCTGGGGACAACCACACTTGCACACACTATTTACTCACACTATCACAGACTACATTCATTTGCTGGTCAAAAACTATATAAAAGCATTGTATTACCAGTAATAAAGAGCAGGGATATCATTATTTATCAATTGTTTATAAAATGTTTTTTTTCCCTAGATCTAACAAGTCCTCTCTCAAACTATTATTTATTATTCACATGCAAACAAGAGTAGTAAATGAAATAAAAAAGGAAGTAGTTTTATTCTGAATGCATGGCCACTGGTTGTTTGGGGTGGTTTTACTGCAATACAACACACACCTGCACAAAATATCTTCCAATTTACAATTTAGGCATTTAGCAGACGCTCTTAATCCAGAGCGACTTACATTAAGCAAGAACAAAAAAGCATAGGAATACATCACATATATAAAATGCATTTATCATGAAACATGCGTATAATTACACTATACATATAAACTATACATATATACTATACTTTACATATGTACTATGAAGTACTATGACTACATACAATGCAATTATAGTACTGTCTACATAACATGCTATAAGTCTGTTTCAAATGCTATCTAAGTCTAAAAAGTGCTATCTAAGGGGGTAGGGTAAGTGCTATGGGCCATGATGGAGTCTGAAAAGGTGGGTTTTCAGACTACGGCGGAAGATTGGGAGTGATGCTGCAGTTCTGATTGCAACCGACGGGAAGTGCATTCCACAGTTTTGGGGCCAGAAGGAAGAAGAGTTTGGGACGTGTGGAGCGTTGTCCTTGCGTTTTTAGTGAGGGTACTTCCAGCTTCCCTGCGTTGGCTGATCTGAGTGAGCGGCAGGGTTTGTAGGGTTCAATCATGCTTGCAAGATATGTGGGGGAGCCATACCTTTGGTTGCTTTGAATGCCAGCATCAGAGTTTTGTATTCTGTGCCGGGCAGCGACCGGGAGCCAGTGCAGGGAGCGGAGCATGGGGGAGACATGTGAGAATTTTGGCTGGTTAAAGACCAAGCGAGCTGCGGCATTTTGGATCAGCTGGAGAGGCTTAAGTGCACATGCCGGTAGGCCAGTAAGGAGTTACAATAGTCAAGTTTTGACAAGACTGATTAGGAGCTGATTTATCAAGTTCACAAGGCATCACATTGCACCGCGTTACTGTATGTGTATGGCACCAAAAGAGGTTCCCATGCGTTTAGGAGCCAAAGAACCACTCCATTGCTATTTGTTGGTCCCACGCAACACTACAGTCAGTCAGTTTGGTTTGTCGTCATAAATGGGTTATGTAAATGCATCTTGACTGATTGTGCGGTGCTTTCTAGTCAAATGGATCATTCCGGCGTCAATCCATGTCATTGTCTGTTCACAGCTATGGTCCCTTCCGTCATACACAAAAAAAAAAAATCACAGACTCGACCTGAGTAATTGCACCGTCTTCGGCCAAGTATAATGGCACGGTTCAATGGGACGTTTGAATTTTGTTCGTGAATCTTTTCTCCAGGGACGGTTTCAATCCACGCTTTAAAATGAGAAACACAAGTTCATTCAGTGCACTCCTTGGCTTAGCTGGTTGGTTCTCAAACCTTTTGTACAATCTCTGGGTTACAGACCTGTAAGGGTCCAGTTTGACGGGTTACAGACCTGTAAGGGTCCAGTTGGACCGCAGTACAGACCTGTAAGGGTCCAGTTGGACCGCAGTCTGGAAGCCTGAGGGTCCACTGAACCCCACTTTGAGAACCACTGGCTTAACTTTTACAATCCCTTCGACATAAATAGCCAAGGTCACAAGGTCACACAACTGTTTTTCCAGAACGTTTCCCCGTGTATAGGGATGCTGGGGTGTAAGTGGTTAAAACCTAGACCTCTAGACCAAAACCTCTTCGCCTGTACTAAGTCTGCTAGTATTACCCTAGTCTAGACCAAAACCTCTTCGCCTGTACTACGTCTGCTAGTATTACCCTAGTCTAGACCAAAACCTCTTCGCCTGTACTACGTCTGCTAGTATTACCCTATAGTCTAGACCAAAACCTCTTCGCCTGTACTACGTCTGCTAGTATTACCCTATAGTCTAGACCAAAAACCTCTTCGCCTAAAATAGCAGATCTAATAGTAGATCTGCTATTTTCCCTGGATGTACGGCCTGGAAGTATAGGGTTCATGCTGGGGTTCATGAGGTTAAAGAACTGCTTCTGCAACGACGGAACACAGACTGTGTGATTGTGTGCCACGGGTTCTGTTTCCGTTTCTGTGTTCCTGGTCGTCAGCGGACGCCA
The DNA here is from genome assembly GCF_964188405.1 of Protomyctophum parallelum. Lineage (NCBI taxonomy): Eukaryota > Metazoa > Chordata > Actinopteri > Myctophiformes > Myctophidae > Protomyctophum > Protomyctophum parallelum. The sequence goes on along the minus strand of NC_139704.1, from coordinate 5,639,545 downwards.
CACATTTGTCTCCTTGACCTCTGACCTTCGGTATAGGAAGGATGACAAAATGAAATCAAGCAATCCCGCAGAAAACACATGGCCGAGAAATCAGAAGGAAGTGTGTGTGTGTGTGTGTGTGTGCGTGTGCGTGTGCGTGTGCGTGTGCGCATGTGCGTGTGCGTGCGTGCATGCATGCGCAGTCTGCGCACACACATGTTGAGGACATTTCAACCCAATTATCTCAACTTCCAGTGCCACTAAACTAATACATATCCCTATAGTATCAGCCATATGACTCACGTTTGTATGTGTGTGTGTGTGTGTGTGTGTGTGTGTGTGTGTGTGTGTGTGTGTGTGTGTGTGTGTGTGTGTGTGTGTCTCCAGGAACTGGTGTGCGTTCGTGCAGAAGCGCGTGGTGACCATGGCGGTGGCGTGCGGCACAGAGAAGTACACCATCAAGTCCCAGAGTCCCTGTCCCAACGGAACCCCAGACTGTCAGCTGGTGATGTGAGTATATATATGCTGCTGTCAGACCAGTGCTTCTCACAGCTTTTCATGTCAAGTAGTCAGAGGATTCTGACCCGAGATCAGATTCTAAAAATGTCTTCTACATCCTGACAGTTTTCTGAAAAAGCTATGTTTCTGTGTCAGTCGTTCTTCGATTTTTCAAAAATAGACAGACCTAGATCTGCTATTTTTCAATAGCTAATTTATCACATAATGCTAACACCAAAAGGGGTTCCCGCCCCAAAATGGGTTAATAAAATATGGGATTACATTTCTTACCAAGTATTTTTTTCCATTCTATTTCTATTCCATCTGTTCTGCCAAGGACCGCCATGAAGAATGATTGATGTTTGATAGAAAAATCTAAATGATTCAAAATATTCCAATCATTTTAGATAATCCAGCTTTATTTTGATCCACCCCTCTCTGCCAAGAAAACGGAGCGTTCTTTCAGGCTACTATAATGTGATGACCGGCAGAGTCTCCTTTAACCTATTCTGACCGGGCACCCATTTTGGTGTCAGCATCATGTTATGCTTTAGCTATTTAAAAATAGCAGATCTACAAGCTCATATCGCGCCACCGAGTGGCGCGATACGAGCTTGTAGGTCTGCTATTTTTGAAAAATCGAAGAGCGACTGACATTTTTAGAATCTGATCTCAGGTCAGAATGGGTTCATCAGACCAGTGTGTGTCCGGCGGAAACCTCGTATGAATCTGATCTCAGGTCAGAATGGGTTAACACATTTTGCTGTGGACCCCCTGGCTCCCCTCCAAGGACCCCTGGGGGGGGTACAATGTACTTTTTCAAAATTTCTACTACTTGTGGGGGACATTTCCCCCCACAAATAACATAACTGTGTCAGGCACCAGAAAGGATTGTAAGCAAAAACCTTTAATAATGAAACTGTCAGGATGTAATAGACATTTTTAGAATCTGATCTCAGGTCAGAATGGGTTAACAGGTTTTATTAAAGTCAAGGGAAAAGGTAGAGGCGTCGTCGGTAGGGATAGCGTGGGTCAGGGTTCCGGGAAAGGCTGTCCTTTGGGCGTCGGTTCCGACAGGGATTAGGCAAGCCGTAAATCAGAGTTCGGGTCCGGGTCCATATACACAGTGGTTCTGGGAACAGGCAAAAGTACAAGGCGTACAGGCAAGGGTCGGGATAACTATAGGGATACAGGCTAAGGTCAGATGCGAACGGCGTGCTAACCTATAGGGTAAACTGGGTTGATCTGCAGGCAGAGAACAATAGGGTAGCGGCAGACAATAAGTAACCTTGGCTATACTCAGCGTAGAACCTGGTGCAGGTGCGCTCACACTGGTGTGGGCGTGACAAACTCATGTGTGTGTGTGTGTGTGTGTGTGTGTGTGTGTGTGTGTGTGTGTGTGTGTGTGTGTGTGTGTGTGTGTGTGTGTGTGTGTGTGTGTGTGTGTGTGTGTGTGTGTGTGTGTGTGTGTGTGTGTGTGTGCGTGTGTGTGTGTGCAGGTACAAGCTGTCCACTCGTCCGGTGTACCGTCAGAAGCAGAACATCTTCACGGCTCTGCTGTGGAGGTGCTGTCCTGGACACGGAGGGGACAACTGTGAGGAGACAGGTACAGTAACTCCCCATGTACAGTAACCACAGTCTATAGGAGGATGACCCCATACACCGTACAGTAACCCCAGTCTACTGTACATAGGATGATGACCCCATGCACCGTACACTACAGTAACCACAGCCTCCCAGCAGTGTTGATTTCGTCACCTAATGCTACGGTGACAAATGTCCATCGGCTACCTTTTTTCACTGATGAAAACCTAATGAAAAATAAGCTATGATGACTAAAACGAAGGCTAAATATGCCGACAATGTCATCATACAGCACATTCCGTGCTTAGTCAATAAAAACATGCGTTCACCGTTCCCCAGGTCAAGTATCGCTCATCTCTGGGACTACTGTCGGGGTCTTTACATGGTCCACAAAGGACATCCATGTTTGCTGGTTCTCATGGAACCATTACATGAACGTCTAATCTTTTCAAGCTTAAAGGACAACTTTAGTTTTTTTCAACCAAGGTTCATGTTTTAGGTTGTTATTAGAGAAACTAAAAGATGAGTGTTAATTTTCTTTCATTTGCTGCTTTCTTTCGTTTTAGGTATTTTAGCAGTTTTTGACAGGGGGGTGGGGGCATTCGAGCATGGGGCTAAATATGTGATTGGGGCTAATTATGGTGATTTATTTTTTTATTATTTACTATAGTCCTAATAAACCCCAAGAAATTACATCTGGCCACAAAAGATCATAGGATCTATTGAATGTGACAAACTGACATATTGAGCCTATACACACAGTATAAGCCTTCCCCCAGTAGGCTACCTTCACATTCAGTAGATCCGGTGATCTTCTGTGGCCAGATGTAATTTCCTGGGGTTTATTAGGACTATAGTAAATAATAAATAAATAAATCACCATCAAATTTGGTAAAAAAAATACATATTTAGCCCCATGCTCGAATGCCCCCCTGTCAAAAAGAGCTAAAATCCCTAAAACGAAAGAAAACAGCAAATTAAAGAAAATTAACACTCACCTTTTAGTTTCTCTAATAACAACCTAAAACATGAACCTTGGTTGAAAAAAACTAAAGTTGTCCTTTAAGATAGAATAGTATGTCCTTTATCCATCCGTTATGTGTAGGTAGGTGGAGAAACTTGTTTCCATTTAAGGAGTATGAGATGTCTTGCAAAAAGAGAGGTAAAGGAGATTATTAAGTGTGGAGGAATGTTAGTCCCTGGGAGAACACCAAATAGGGTCGTTAGCAGGTTGGATGGGACGGATACACCTGATTATGTCAGAACAGGATTTGAATACGTCGGTCCAGAAAGCCACTAACCGTCCTGGGGCATGACCACAGCATGTGTGACGGATCAGCAGCGGGTTGTCTGCATCGGTTACATGCATCAGTAATATCTGGACATAATGCTATAGTCTAGCATTAGTGTGCAGTGAACACAATAAATAATCTTACATTGTATAAGGCTATTGTCTAGCACAGATTGGAGAACCGTGGACTATAGTCTCAGAGCAGTCTCCCATGTCATGTCAAGTACTTCCAACTCCAAGTCCTGCTCCCATGCTGTCTTAAGACGCTTCCGAGTTTCTGGATTTATTGAATTAAGTTTGTTTTATAGTGTTGGAATCAAGCCCCTTGTATTGGGGTTCAGACAGAGAAAGTATAGAGTCCACTGCAGAATGGTTTGGTTTGGTTTGGAAAGTGTCTGTCTAATGTGAAAGTAGCAGAGTAGATGGGGCAAACGGAATTTCTCTGTCAAGTATGAGAATGGTGCCATAATCCTGTTATTGTACTGATCCCCTTGTCAAACCAGTTTAGGTTTATAAATTATAAACCTAAACTTGTCAAACCAGTTTAGGTTTGACAGGGGGATCTGTACAGTTACAGTAACAGGATTATGGCACCTTTATGGCGGGATTATGGCCCCTCAGGGCGTCTTACTGGTATAAATCATTTTAGATGACTGACTAAAACTAAATGGCATTTTATTCAAAAGTCTATGACAAAATAAAAAATAAAACAAGTCCTTTCAAAATCAACACTCGACCCTATGCAGTACAGTCACCATAGCGGCAGCCTCACAGGTTCAATCCAATAGAAAGCGCAGGCTTTCTATTCCTGAAAAGTGGTAATACGATAATGCAAGCCATCGTTCTCACGATGAATAATTATATATATTTTTAAATGTTGTTGAGAATTAAATCTGCCTATGGTGTCACTGGTGGACACTGGTGGGCTGAACTGCCCACAACCCTCCTATGAGAGACAGACTGAGCAGAAAACAATTGTGGAATTTTATCATGAACATATGAAGATAAGTGGTGAAGGATCCCCTTTAACATTTTGTACATTTTTGTGCATAATTCTTTAAAAAGAAGGTCCAGATTTGTATCTTAAATGCCTATAATCCCTCATCGGTATTGGGGTTGAGCTCCCTTCTGAAGAACCTAGCTGGGGGACAGAAGCATGTCGCATGTGATTGTCTCTGTTTTTACTAAAGGGACATAATTTATAGGCTGTTTCCTGTGAGAAACAATAAAACACTCCCTGGTTGGCTTGTGTGTGTGTGTGTGTGTGTGTGTGTGTGTGTGTGTGTGTGTGTGTGTGTGTGTGTGTGTGTGTGTGTGTGCATGTAGGTGCTGGGAAAGTGAACTGTTTACCGAATACGAGGAGGAACTACTAAAAGTGGCATCCCCTCTCCCCTCCTCCTCTTCCTTTCGTCCCCTTCTCCTTTCTCCTCCTCATCCTCCCTCCACCCTTCCTCGCCACTCTTTCTTTCTTTCTTTCTTTCGTCCGTTAACTTGAAACTATTGCTCCATCAATCATTCCCCTTTGATTCCTCTTTGCATCCGATATCCGGTATATTTCATACTCTCTCGTTTTCATCTCTCGTCTATCTGCTATTCCAGTTACATCACTTGCATTTTATATTGACTTTTCTTTCATTTGAAATGAGTTTAGAAA